>NC_138776.1:272044857-272147150 GCF_965119305.1 Pelophylax lessonae | reverse complement strand
TTGTGGGTTTCTGATGGCGTTGCTCCCACTGGGCTTGATGATGGGAGTTCAGGTGCCTTCTTAAGACGGTCATCCCTAGGTGAGTGTTGGGCTTACCGCGACTTATGCGCTGACTGCAAAGGCTGCAGATGCAACACTGTTGTCAGCAGAGAACACATTAAAAAAAGCCTACACTGCGGAGCCATGTGCCGGCGTCCTGGGAGCGCCAGATGTTACTGTACATGGTTGATGGCTCGCTCCTGATACATTTGCAGTCTGCTTTGTACCTCTAGTGCAATGCAAGTTCGGCCTGCCTCTCCTCCCTATCTGCTGGTCCGTCTCTCCCTCTGAACTCCCCTCCTCTTCCTCTCTTGTGGCCACCCACGTGACGTCCATAGACACGTCATCATCCACGTCACCTTCCCCACCACTAACATTCGAGATCTCGGTGTAGGCAGCAACAGCGGGGACCAACCTCCTTGGGCTGATCTGGGTACTGTCGTCAGACTGCTGAGTGGCGGCTGTTGCTACCTCCTCTTCCTGATCCGATGCCAACAATGGCTGCGCATCGCAAATGTCTTGTGATGGATCGGAAAATAATTCCAGTGACTCCAAGCGGAGGGTATATGGTGGTGGTGGTGTTGTGGTGGTGTATTTGGGGGTGCACACAGCAGAGAGTGAAGAGGGTGCAGATTGAGAGGATGAGGAGGGTGCAGAAGAGGAAGGCTGAGTGAGCCACTCAACCAAGTCTGGTGCGTCCTTTGACGTAATCGAATGCACCTTCTGAAACTTCACACTTTGGCTCCGGCCTACTGCTCCTGCCCTACCCCTACCACCCCTATATAGTGCACTGCACACCTATACCAAATAGCAGCCCTTAAAATGACTTTTGTGGACCTTAACAGAGCGATTTGTGTCACTGGCAATCTGTCCCTGGTGCACACAGCATACCTGTCCCTTCACTGAAAAGAGACTGTACACCTATACCAAATAACAGCCCTGAAAAGGACTTTTGTGGATCTTAACAGAGCTATTTGTGTCACTGGCAATCTGTCCCTGATACACTCGCCAACCTCTCCCTAGGCTGACAAAAAGCAGAATGTGAAATGGCCGCCAGCTCTGATCTATTTATAAGGTAGGGGGCATGTCCATGTGCTGAAATGTTTCAATTGGCTGTCCCATTCCACCTGACGGCTGTGTCATGGGTCAAAGTTCTCCCCAATGTAAACTAATATGGCCGCTGAGAACAACACCATGTGTTCGCAAGATTGCAAACAAGAAAAATTAGCCGCAAACCGACCGCCGGGTGAACCGCAGGGCCATCCCTAGTAGAGGGTGGAACCAAGGAATAGTACTGGGAGGTGGGTAGAGAGTGGAACCAAGGAATGGTGCTCGGAGGTGGGTAGAGAGTGGAACCAAGGAATGGTGCTCGGAGGTGGAACCAAGGAATGGTGCTCGGAGGTAGGTAGAGGGTGGAACCAAGGAATGGTGCTCGGAGGTGGGTAGAGGGAGAGAAAAGGTGAGTTCCTGTACCTATTCTCTGAGAAAACAAGCCCTGATAATGAGCCACCTATTTGCTTGTCGTGGTCTTCATGAGCTTAGCCATATGAGTTGTCATTGGAGCATGTGTGAGGTCAACCGGGAAATAAACACCAAACTGTTAATCTGAGGGGGGGATGAGCGTGTGATGGTATTAGGCAGTAATATACTTAGCCCCCCCCCCCCCCCCCCTGGTAGGAGTGGAGATAGCCCCATCTATAAAGATATACAGTACATACACACACAGCACAAGGCCGTGTTCACACTATGAGACGTTTCTCGGGGCTGCAGTTCCTCTGAGCTCCACAAGATGGTGATCTCACTTCTACCCAGACAGGAAGACAAGAAGTGATGTCAGGTATTAATAGGAAGCTCCGGGTGAAAGGTGAGTAAGGAGGAAATAGAGAGTAGATGTTGCTGGAGTGGCAGAAGAGGAGGTAATAAGATCTTATTCTCTATTTACATCCAGTAATCCCCCCCATCATGTCCGTCCTCTTCCTCCATAGTCACCGTGATGTCTTTTATCTCCAGCAGATGATACACACATATATAGTGTGGAAACCTAGATTAACCCCTTCAGGGTGAGAACATTCCTCTTACATACATATTTTTATCCTTACCTGTCTAGACAGAAACCTGTATAGATCGAGTGACAGAACGAATGAGGATGGAGGAGGACCGGAGTCACATGACTGAGAAGATACTAAACCTCACCCTGGAGATCATCTACCTGCTGACCGGAGAGGTGAGGAGGATTCTGGGAGGTCACATGACATCACTGTTATCTCTATTAATAAAACAAAGACCTGACCGGAGAGGTGAGGAGGATTCTGGGATTCTAACATGATATTCCTATTGGTTCTCCAATACAGAGATTTCCTCTGGTGAAGTCAGGTGATCATATGACCATCACAGTGCCTCCATGTGACTCCCTAAAACCTGAGAGACACAACATGCAGAAGATTCTAGAAGTCGCCAAGAAGATGATGGAGCTGCTGACAGGAGAGGTGAGCGGTGCTGGGAATTCTGGGACATTATCCAGTAACAGACAAGGGATGTGTCTGGATGGTGACTGTATCATTGTGTGTGTCAGGTTCCTATAAGGTGTCAGGATGTCACTGTCTATTTCTCCATGGAGGAGTGGGAGTATTTAGAAGGACACAAGGATCTCTACAAGGACGTCATGATGGAGAATCAGCCGCCCCTCACATCACCGGGTAAGAGGAGACTTTATTGTAAAGGAGAGAGCAATACAGAGGGTCCACCTAGATCCCCCATCATCTGATAAACACATAGAAACAATGTATTCAGTCAGGGTTGGGCTCCTGCCACTTAATGAGCAGCTTTTTTCTTTCAGAGCTCAGAAGTTGCTTAGCTGTTGGTAAATTACCAGCCGCTCGTTACCACAGTGACTCACCTGGTTACCTTTACCTACCTCATTAGTCCAGCCTACAGCCAGCCCCGTTTAGCTATTAAAGTAGCTTAGCTCATTTCCTCCTGGCCCTTGCGTGGTCTATGCTCTCCAGTGTGTTCCTGTGTATGACTTGCCGTGGCTGACTTCTCTTCCGAAACCTGTTCCTGATTTGTTTCGCCTGACTACATTGACTTATGGTTTCCTGATCCTTGCTCCTCTGATTACCTGTTCTGGCATCCAAACCCCGGCTTCTGTTTTTCACTACGTTCCTGAACTGTTATTTTTGCTATTTACTTAAAGGTGTGATTTTAACTGCACTTTCTGTTGAAGCACTCAATACCACTGCAGCCTCGTGCCTCCCCACTTACCATTGAGGCTTTTGATGGGAAACCTCTACAGCCTGCCCATGTGACCCATGAAACCACTCCATTGACCATGGCTGTAGGGGCTCTTCACCATGAAATAATTCGAATTCCTAGTGATTTCCTTACCTCATTACCCAGTTGTCATTGGTCATCCTTGGTTACAGAGGCCCAATCCCTCTTTTAATTGCCATAATGCTGAGGTTTTGTCATGGTCCCCACAATGCACTAATACATCTTTTTAGAGAGTGATTAAGATCATGTGCACGTCTTCAGTCTCTTTATTGCCAGAAGAGTACCATGAATTCTGTGATGTCTTTGACAAAGGTCAGGTCGCTACTTTGGCACATCGGCCTTTTGAGTGCACAGTTGACCTTCAACCCCGGTGCCATTCCTCCTCGTGGCCGGGTTTACCCTCTGTCTGTCTCAGAGGAGAAGGCAATGGAGAAGAATGTTGTGATTTAACTATCCCAGGGGTTCATCCGCAAATCCTCTTCTGCCGGTGCTGGCTTTTTATTTGTGAAAAATAAATGTGGTGAACTGAGTCTCTGTATCGATTATAGGGGGTCTTATTTACATTACTGTTAAAAATACTTATCCAATCCAATTGATAACGGAATTATTTGACTGCCTCAAGGGAACAACGGTCTTCACTAAGCTCGATTTGCGAGGGAAATACAATCTTGTGAGGATTAATGAGGGCCACGAATGGAAATTTAATACTAGGACCGGACACTGCGAATACCTCGTAATGCCCTTTGGTCTCTGCAACGCTCCTGCAGTTTTCCAGGATGATGTCCTCGGAGATATGCTGCCGTAATGTGTGGTAATTTACCTTGATGATATTCTCATATATTCTAAGTCCATAGAGAACCTCCACACAGATGTCTCTCCCGTGTGCTACAGAGGTTGAGAGAAAGCAACCTCTATTGCAAGTTGGAAAAATGCGAGTTCCATGAACAGGTTTAATTTTTGGGTTATGTAATTTGTGCTGCCAGGTTATCGATGGACCCAGAGAAGCCATCTGCAGTCTTAAAGTGGCTTCAGCCTATAGGTCTACGTGCACTAGAACATTTTCTTGGCTTTGCCAATTATTATCAGGAATTGGTAACTTCTCTTTTCTGGTCAAACCCCTTCATTGATACTGTATGACCAGAAAAGAGGGCAACCCACAGAATTGGTCCCTGGAATCCATTAAAGCCTTTAAATCCCTCAGGGCCACTTTTGCTGCAGTTCCAGTGCTGGAACATCCTGATCCCATGTTACCCGTCATTCTTGAAGTTGATGCGTCTGAGACTGGATTAGGCGCTTTCCTGTCTCAACCTCCTACCCCTGAGAGTTCTATCCATCCTTGTGGCTACTTTTCTAAAAAATTGTCTCTAGCAGAATGAAATTTGCAGTGAAGAGAGGCCTTGGATCCACTTGTCTATTGATTTTATTATGGATTTACGCAAGTCCCATAGCAACACAGTTATTCTTATGGCAGTTGACCGTTTTTCAAAATGTCACATTGCATTCCGCTAAAGAAGTTGCCTGTGTCCAAGGAACT
Source organism: Pelophylax lessonae (assembly GCF_965119305.1). NCBI lineage: Eukaryota > Metazoa > Chordata > Amphibia > Anura > Ranidae > Pelophylax > Pelophylax lessonae. Next base: position 272,142,307 of record NC_138776.1, on the reverse strand, counting down.
GGCATCCATTTTCACTGGAGAGTTCTTTCAGTTACATGGGTTACCTAAAGTTATCATCTCGGACAGGGGTAGCCAGTTGGTGTCCAAGTTTTGGGGAGCCTTTTGTGCACAGTCGGGAGTTCCGCTTTCCTTCTCCTCTGGATATCACCCACAGTCCAATGGGGCTGCAGAATGGGCCGACCAAGCCTGGGAGCAGTTCTTACGTTGCAATATTTCTGACCCCTATAACACTGGTGGGACCTGTTACCTTGGGTGGAGTTTGCTCACAATAGCACAATAAATGCCGCCTCCTGATTATCTCAGTTTATGGTGAACTATGAGTTCCAGCCATCCATGTTGCCTGATACATCTGTTCCACAAGGAATTTCTGCGTTAGAGCAACATCTTCAGGAACTCTGTTCCACTTGGGTGCAGGTCCAGGAATCCTTGCAACACTCCAGAGAGAGTTACAAACCATGCTGGCCGCCGATGCCTACCTTCACCCTTCTACCAAGTGGGGGAGAGGGTCTGGCTGTATTCCCATTAACTCTGATTCTGTGTTCCCTCACTAAAACTGGCACCTCGGTATATCGGGCCTTTCCGCATACTCTATCAGGTTAACATGGTGGCCTACGCCTTAGATCTTCCTTCCAACGTTCGTATTTACAACGTATTCCATGTTTCCTTACGTGTTATTGCTATACCACCTCAGTACCACGCCTTCGCCCGATTAAGGTTGACAACCACGTGGAATATGAGATACAATCTATCATTGACTCCCGTAGGGTTAGTTGACACATAAGATATCCAGTTCACAGAGGGGTTACGGTCCAGGGGAACGCTCTTGGGTCTCATCCTCGGACATAAAAGTTCCTGCCCTGTTCCAGGCTTTCCATATACGTTTTTCCCTCAAGTCTGGTGCTCCCCGAAGGGGGAGGGATTGTTGGGGAAGAGGGTACTGTCAGGGCTGGGCTACTGATAGTTAGCGAGCTGCTCTTTTCTTTCAGTGTTCAGAAGCTGCTTAGCTGTCAGGTAACTACCAGCCGCTTGTTACCACAGTGACTCACCTGGTTACCATTTCCTGCCTCATTAGTCCAGCCTACAGCCAGCCCCTTTTTTGCTTTTGAAGCAGCTGAGCTCATTTCCTCCTTGCCCTTGCTTGGTCTATGATCTCCAGTGTGTTCCTGTGTGTTACTTGCCCTGGCTGACTTCTCTTCCTATTCCTGTTCCTGGTTTTTGCTTCAGACTATGCTGACTTCTGGTTTCTTGACCCTGGCTCCTCCGATTACCTGCTCTGGCATCCAAACCCCGGCTTCTGTTTTTGACTACATTCCTGAACTGTGTTATTTTTTTTCTATTTCATTAAAAGTGTCATTTTTTTTTTTAACTGTACTTTCTGTCTTCGCCTGGTTTATGGTCCCCGACAGTGTGTGTGTGTTTTCTACAGATGGATCCAGTAATGAGAACCCACCAGAGAGATGTCCCCATCCTCTGTATTCCCGGGATTCCACACAGGAAGGTCACACCATCCCTCACCATCATCAGGTAGATGAGGAACAATCACTGATAGTATCATTAGGATCTGTACATTATCTGCATTGTTACCATTGATGTCATTTTTATTATATATTCAGAGTGGAAACCTGAGAGATTCTAAAGATGAGGTTAAAGACAAAATAAAAGAGGAGGATGATGAGGATGGGGCCATAGAGGAAGTACACAAAGATCTGTACCAGGACACCATGGTGGAGTCATCCAGCTACAGAAACCCACCAGAGAGATGTCCCCGTCCTCTGTATTCCCGGGATTCCACACAGGAAGGTCACACCATCCCTCACTATTACAAGGTTGGTGGGATGGAGTATGTAGAACATGGACTTGTGGAGGGGATGTGTGTATTTTTTATGTAAGCTTATATCTTCCAGATGATATTCTCTCTCATTTTCTTGGTTTAGAGTGGAGATCCAATCGATATAGAATTTGAGCTTAAAGCAGAAGAAGAGACGTATGTGAGGGATGATCAGCAGTCTATGGAGGAGGATGGAATAATGAGGACATTTATAGAGGAGGACACTCCTACAGAGATCAGCACAGGTGGGTCATTAACACTAAATGCATTCCTCCACCCATACTGCTCACTGATTGGTCCAGAGTAGGGGGGGGGGGACTGGGTGATATCAGCCTGTAATCTCCTGGTCACTTTCCTGAGCTGTGTTCCCTGTCCTGTATTCCTGTATTTCTCTCGGATAATCTTCCTTCTCTGTGCTGCAGACACAATTTATGTCTCTAGACTGGGTTTATTGAGATTTTGGGGTTCAGCTGGTAGTAAAATGTTGATGTTCACCATAGATGTTGCTCAGCCTAGACCCCTGGGGTATGTACCTTGGGTCTTCTGCCCCATGTCCGGGTCTAGCAAGATCTCTGACAGAAGAATTCTCCCGGGGTTACTTGCTCTGTTATTTGCTGGCTGTGCCGGGTGGAGGGATATGTCTGTATAGTCTCACACCCAAGTCACTGAGTTCCTTTCATTTTATTGAGCCGTGTATATTCTATCTATACAATGCACACACTGTTACACATAAACACACAAAAACTTGAAGAAAAGACATGAAAAGACACGCACACTGGTGAACAGTCGCAAACAGTTTTACAATCCACAGTAAACATGAATGAGCCACAAATCCACCCTTCTGGTGTCACGGAGAATAAGCTGACAGTGCGCCACTCTGCAATTCCAGGTGTACTCTCACCTCTTCAGATGGACCCCATTGCTCCATACCAAGAGGACACACCCAGCATGAAATCACACACCTTCAGGTACATGTAGGCGGAGCCTCCTCTTTAGGTAGACAGCTCCTGCTACTAGAGATAAAGAGACTCCATAGTGCTCACTGTTATATTTATTACATGGATAAGAAAAGCACTCACAAGGTTAAAAAAGCATCCAGCATTGAATACACACAATCACTGCAGATTCCCCAAGCATCAGTCTCAGTGTAACTTGAGGGCACTCCGCCTAATGTGATGATGTCCTCAAACCACTCCCATCTGATGCGTTGCATCCTGATTGGACTTCCCCAGAGATATATACGGTCTTCAGGATCTGTCCAGTCTTCATCTTGGTTGTTCTCCCCCATCCTCACTCTCTGACCTCTGGTGGGGCTCAGCCCCGCTGTTATTCATGACTAAATCATGGACTAAATAAGGAAGTGCGGGACTTCTTGTGTTGGGAAGATGGCAATGAGTGATAGAGGGGGAGGGGACACTCGTCCTATAATCCCCTCATCACTGTCACTCCTATAAAAGACAGTTCTCGTTTTTTCCTCACTCTCTGACTAAAGTCCATGAATAAAGAAATGAACTGGTAGGAGATCAGAGGACCCATTTACTAGTTACCTTGAGGGGGGAATTGTAAGATCCTCAGACACAAAGCTGCCTGATGTGGGCGGAGTCCTGGTTTAGGGGAACCAATCTGCTGATGTCTAGTAATAATCTTTGTATTTCTATTTTAGTAGATGGACGGGAGATGAGGAAAACCTCAGAGGATTGTCTCACTTTGTCTCCAGACTGTAAAGTAGAAGATGAGGACATCACACAGTATAGTCTAGGAGAAAACCCGGCTACCTCAAATGTCCATTCAGCACTACACAGTGTAGATGGAGCATCGTATTCCTCTTATCCTGAGGAACCTCAGACCGTGAGGGACAGTGCCGGACCATCGTATTCCTCTTATCCTGAGGAACCTCAGACTGTGAGGGACAGTGCCCGACCATCGTATTCCTCTTATCCTGAGGAACCTAAGACTGTGAGGGACAGTGCCGGACCATCGTATTCCTCTTATCCTGAGGAACCTCAGACTGTGAGGGATGGTGCCGTCCTTACAACAGATAAGAGGTTCTCCTGTTCTGAATGCGGGAAGAGTTTCAGTGTGAAATGTAATCTTAATGTGCATAAAAGATCGCACACTGGTGAGAAGCCGTATTCCTGTTCTGAGTGCGGGAAATGTTTTGCACAGGCGTCCGCTCTTTCTGCACATCGGAGATCGCACACTGGTGAGAAGCCGCATTCCTGTCCTGAGTGCGGTAAATGTTTTTTAAATAAGTCCTATCTTTCCGCACATCAGAGATTGCACACGGGTGAGAAGCCGTATTCCTGTCCTGAGTGTGGGAAATGTTTTTCATTCAAGTCTGGTCTTTCCAAACATCAGAAATTTCACACAGGTGAGAATCTGTATTCCTGTCCTGAGTGCGGGAAATGTTTTGCACAGAAGTCCGATCTTTCCACACATCAGAGATCGCACACTGGTGAGAAGCCGTATTCCTGTCCTGAGTGCGGGAAATGTTTTTCACAGAAGTCCAGTCTTTCCACACATCAGAGATCGCACATGGGGGAAAAGCCGTATTCCTGTCCTGAGTGCGGGAAATGTTTTTCACAGAAGTCCAGTCTTTCCACACATCAGTGCGAGAAATGTTTTTCAGGCAAGTCTGCTCTTTCCAGGCATCAGAGATCGCACGCGGGGGAAAAGCCGTATTCCTGTCCTGAGTGCGGGAAATGTTTTTTACTGAAATCCTATCTTACCACACATCAGAGATCGCACACTGGTGAGAAGCCGTATTCCTGTCCTGAGTGCGGCAAATGTTTTACACAGAAGTCCGCTCTTTCCACACATCAGAGATTACACACTGGTGAGAAGCCGTATTCCTGTCCTGATTGCGGGAAATGTTTTGCACAGAAGTCCAATCTTTACACACATCAGAGATCGCACACAGGTGAGAAACCGTATTCCTGTCCTGAGTGTGGGAAATGTTTTTCAGTGAAGTCCAATCTTTCTACACATCAGAAATTGCACACGGGGGAGAAGCCGTATTCCTGGTCTGAGTGAGAGAAATGTTCCTGACTGAAGTCCTGTCTTCCTGTACATCAGGGGTCCCACACAACCCTGGAGGTGTATTAGTGCATTGAGTGCGGGAAATGTCTTGTATATGAATGCTGGTGGACATGTGGGGAAGAAGCACACCCTGGAATGAAAAACACCAAGGAATAAATGCAAAAGAAGAGCTGCGCTAAATTGATACAATGATATTCAAATCAAACAAAATATAATAATGACAATGAATTTGCTATTCAATTATACCATAATGTCCAATAAAAAATCATGGCAGTGAGACAATCAAACCATGTAATGTCCATAAAGTAAGAATTAGAAAAGTCCAAATAAATGGGTGCCAAGTGCAAGAAAGGAATCCTTCACCAAATATCGTGACTTCCTCCACAATCAGTGCTGCATGCTGAGGGCACACTAAATGCTTACCGGAGGGAAGGCAAAGGCAAGCATTAAATATAGAATGGAAGCTCCAACAGGATCCTGTATGTGGCGTGATTCCTCTCTCTACCACATCCAACAAGGAGCTGTGATCCTAAACCAGCCACCGCACTGAAAAAGTCCGGGTCCGACACTCCCCAATGGAATATGAAAGAAAGGGGCCACAGATAGTGTAGTACGTAGGGGATAGTTTATTTAACCACTTGCCTACAGTGCACTTTCACCCCCTTCCTGCCCAGACCGATTTTCAGCTTTCAGCGCTCTCACACTTTGACTGAGAATTACTCAGTCATGCAACTCTGTACCCATACAAAAATTGTGTCCTTTTTTTCACACAAATAGAGCTTTCTTTTGATGGTATTTGATCAATACTGGATTTTTTATTTTTTGTGCTATAAATAAAAAAAGACTGAAAATATCGTGAAAAAACGCATTTTTCTTTGTTTCTGTCATAAAATTTTGCAAATTAGTCATTTTTCTTCACAAATTTTGGCCAAAATTTATACTGCTACTTATCTTTGGTAAAAATAACCTAAGTTAGTGTATATTATTTGGTCTTTGTGAAAGTTATAGAGTCCACAAGCTATGGTGCGAATCATAGAAAATTGATCACACTTGCTCACACCTGATGTACTGAAGGCCTATCTAAATTCTTGAGACACTAAAAAGTCAGGAAAGTACAAATACCCCCCAAATGACCCCTTTTTGGAAAGTAGACATTCCAATGTATTTAATAAGGGGCATGGTGAGTTTTTTTCAGTTGTAATTTTTTCCCACAATGCTTTGCAAAATGAAGATTTTTTTTTTTTTTTTTTTTTTACAAATTGCCGTATTAACAGGTTATTTCTCTCACACAGCACATGTATACTTGCAACTACACCCCAAAACACATTCTACTACTCCTCCTGAGTATGGCGATACCACATGTGTGAGACTTTTTCACAGCCTGGCCACATACAGAGGCCTAACATCCAAGTAGCAGCGTCCGGCATTCTAGGAGCACAAATTACACATATAATTTCCTGACAACCTATCGCACTTTTGAAGGCCCTGGAGCACCAGGACAATGGAAACCCCCATAAAATGACCCCATTTTGGAAAGCAAACAGCCCAACGTATAATTTTTGAGGCATAATGAGTCTTTTGAATATGTCATTTTTTTCCACAAGTTTTTGGAAAATGTGGAAAGAAAATGAAAACACATTTTTTTTTACACAAAGCTGTCCATTTATGCAATATTTCTAACACATAGCATGTACATAGCAAAAATTGCACCCCAAAATACATTCTGCTATTCCTCCTGAGTATGGCGATACCACATGTGTAACACTTTTTCGCAGCCTGGCCACATACAGAGGCCTAACATCCAAGTTGCGCTTTACACAAAGTTGTCCATTTATCCACTTTAAGATTGGGCCTATTTTTGACACTTGGTGTTTACAAGCTAAAATCATTTTTTTTGCTAGAAAATTACTTGGAACCCCCAAACATTATATATTTTTTTTTAGCAGAGACCCTAGAGAATAAAATGGAGATCGTTGCAATATTTTTTATCACACCATATTTGCGCAGCAGTCTTCCAGATGCGATTTTTTTGAAAAAAATTCACTTTTTTTAACTAAAAAATAAGAAAACAGTAAATTTAGCACAATTTTTTTCCATAATGTGAAAGATAATGTTACGCCGAGTAATTAGATACCCAACATGTCATGCTTAAAAATTGCGCACGCTCACAGAATGGCGCCAAACATTGGTACTTAAAAATCCCCATAGGCAAGATTTTAAAAATTTCTGCAGGTTACTAGCTTAGAGTTACAGAGGAGGTCTAGGGCTCAAATTATTGCTCTCGCTCTAACGATCGCGGTGATACCTCACATGTATGGTTTGAACACCGTTTACATATGTGGGCGGGACTTGCGTATGCCTTTGCTTCTGCGCGCGAGCTAACTTATTTTTACACAGTTTAAAAAAAAAAAAAGTTTTGATCATTTTTATTCCTATTACAAGGAATGTAAACATCCCTTGTAATAGAAATAGGCATGACAGGTCCTCTTTATTGTGAGATCTGGGGTCAAAAAGACCTCACACCTACACTAAAAAAGAAAAGAAAAAAAAAAATTGTTGAAAGAGGAAAAAAAAAAAGAAAAAAAAAAAGCGGCCCTTTAAACCGGTTGCTAGGCAACGTCTTTTGACGTAGCTCCGGTCCTCCAAGACCATAGAGTCGAGTGAGGGCCATCTTGCCCTCACTCGACTTCCTGTCTCTGAGGATCCGGGACAGGATAGTTTTCCCCGCTGCCGGCGGGTCCGGTAAGCTGGGAAAACGTCTGGGACGCGGCAGGAGGGGGGGGCACCTCTTCCCCTGCACTGCGCTCACATGTGAACGTTATGGGTGTCAATTTCTGGGCACTGATGAGGTGACTGTTGGGTGACAGGTGACATTGGGGGGGGCTGAGGACTGTGTGGGGGGACCTTTATTAGTGTGATTTTACTTTTGCAGGTACACAGAGCAGTAACTCACTGTTTCTAGTTCTTCTCCCCTCATACTGGAAACTGTATGAGGAGAGAAGAGCTAGTAACACTGAGTTACTGCTCTTTGTTTACGTTTTCTGATCGGCTGTGAATGGATTCACAGCCGATCACTTAGTAAACAGTCACTGTCAGTGACTGTTTACTACCGCCGGTGACAGCTGTGTTCCTACGGAACACAGTGCCACCGACATGACCGCGCTGCGCGCTCCCGATCGCGCATGCGCGGTCATCTCCCGGCCGCCTCCATTGTGATCGGCTGTGTCATTGGAACACAGCCGATCACGTGGGAAACAGCCACGCCCAGTGGCTGTTTCCCCCCTGCCGGTGACCGGCTGTGTCCCGGGGACACGCCGACACCGGCAGTGCACGGCGGCGCGCCCGCGATCGCGCACCTGCCGTGCATTTCCTGCGGACGTCATATGACGTCCGCCCAGGATAATAGCCGCACCGTCCCGCCGTCATATGACGGCGGGCGGGCGGTAAGTGGTTAAAATAAGGTAAAACACTCACATGTAAAAGAAGAAAAATAGCGCTATAATCGGCAGAATCCAACAGAACACAGCCGCCCGACTTCCGGGTATCACGTGGTGACGTCAGCACTCCTTCCCAACGCGTTTCATCATAGATGACTTCTTTCTGGGGACACGGTGCTGACTCACCACTTCAGTACCCAGACGAACGAGCGTAACTCCTGCCCCCGTCCGAGTCAACCCGGAAGTGGCCAGCGCCATCTTTAACTAGGGAAAGATGCCAGTACCCATCGCTATTTGCCAGCAAACATTCTGACATAGAAAATCTAGGCTCCACCCCTGTCTGAGCCGCCCCAAATAGGGCCAATGCCATCATCGTTTATGGAAAATGACAATAACAATCGGCTACACCGATAAACAGAAAAAGGGTGGGTGTACAAATTAACTTGTAAAGCGTCACATCATTATTAAAAATGACCCAGCACCATCTATGTTATATAAAATAAAAACTATGAAATATGCGTACAATATAATTATAACTGCCTGTCTAAACAGACCAATAAAGTGCTGCAGAAATAAACAAGTACTGCACAAAGATGTGTATATATAAATAAATTCCAATTCAACGAGTCGAATGGAAAATAAATAAAAATATGTATTCAATAAATTGATTAATTAAGATATCTATTGTATCAGTTAAGCAATGAATATTAAATTCTAAATGAATTGTCTCATGTCCAATAAATATTATTAAAAACAATATATTTGATGAACCTATTCAAAAACCTTTTAAAAAACTGTCAATAAAATTAACCTTGGTCCTTATTGAGATGCAGTACATTTTGTGCGGGAAGATTTCACAAACACTTACAGGTCTGGTTGTTATAAATGTGTTGATGAAATGTGACCCACATCCCCCCAGTCATGGTGAATTGGGATTTCCTAAAATGGTCAGTTCCATCTAGTGGCCATAATGTGCTTTCCTGACAGATGTCCATAGCAGCATACGTTTGGGTAGCTCCGCCCTCGTTCCTGCCCCCATAAGACACCACCCCCAAAAATGTTCAGGATAAGCCAATGGCTGGGTTCCTTTTTTCTCCTCCTCACTTATAGGACCATTTTTGTATGAAGTTTTCCTACCTATTGGAAGTATTGGTGGGTGGGTCTGGTGCTGGGCAGCTGTGCGGGACGTCAGGAGCTTCCTTTGGTATCCAGGATGTCCCGAGTGGTCATTGAGTCCCCAGCTATCATCGGGGTGGTGTTATGGCACACATATGTAGAGGATCCATGCCTGGAGAGTGGGCCCTGCCATCGGCGGGCATTTGCATTGGCTGGGAGCCCAGCTGTTAGCGGGTGGCCCTTAAGTGTTAGACACGTGAAATTTGTTTCGGTGCGAATACAAATTCCGACAAATTTTTGGGTAATCCTAGATTCCGATGTATCCAAATCTCCAAATGAAATTGTAATGAATTTAGTTGAAATCTGTTAAAATTTGTTTTGTTTATTCATTTTCTAACGAATTCCAACTTTTCAGAACGATTCGAATTCGGATCAGTAAAAAAAAACGATCGACCGATGCAATTTCTGTGTAAAGAAATAGCTGGTTGTTAAGCAGCAATCCGGGAAACCTGCCACCTGCATCCTTACCAACCATGACTCATCAGCTGTCAGCGGGCTTCCCCACTGACAGATGAATGGAAAAAAAAGAATGCCGGCAATAGAAAAAAAAACGGCATGGTCCCCCTCCCCCCCCAGTCCATACCAGGCCCTTCAGGGGCCAAAATGTAAATAAAAAAAAAACAGCATGGGTTCTCCCCTAAAATCCATACCAGACCCTTTATCCCAGCATGCAGCCCAGCAGGTCAGGAAAGTGGGAGGGACAATTGAGGGTCCCCCCTCCTTAACCATACCAGGCCACATGCCAACAACATAGGTGGGTGCTTTGGGGAAGCTCTGACACTACCCCACCCCAAAGCACCTTGTCCCCATGTTGATGGGGACAAGGGCCTCTTCCCCACAACAGTGGCCTGTGCTTGTGGGGGTCTGCAGGCAAGGAACTTCTCGTAATCTGAAAGCCCCTTTTACCAAGGGGCCCTCAGATCCCGCCCCACCCCCCCATATAAATGAGCATCAGGAACATATTACCCGTACCTATTCACCAAAAATTAATAAAAACACACAATTTTTGAAAAACCCTTTAATAAAAAATAACTACTGCAGGCTCCTCCTCCGTTTGACATTTCTTACAAAGGTAAAGGGCGGTAAGTATATCCAAGAGATATACCTAACCTACAGGTAGGCTGAAACCTACATTATTAAAGATAAGAGTACACTAACTATGAGTCATAAACAAGATGGGCTTTGATCATATACCTAGGTGACCCCTATAGAGAGAGACACCCACATATTATGGGAGTATAAACTCCATCCGGTGTATACCAACCTGCTATCCTCATAAGGTGATTATCCTTCCTCCTTTCTGTATGAATAGATATAGAATAGAGAATGTAATTACTCCTCACACTATTACACATATATATTTTATCTTGTACCTAGGATCATCAGGACCGATACCTATATATACAACACATTTTGGTCCGATTTTTTCCCCCCTGTGTCCGCCCCAGGTCGGGTTAGTTTGTTGGGGGTTGGAAGGAAGGCCGTGTGCTAGTAAGCCATGTTTGTATTTATTATGATGTATATAAATACAGATTATGTTCTATGTTTATGAAACACTAATATCGAGTCTGTATATAAGAGAAAACTGTCTGTACATCTTCATGGTCCTGAAGAAGCCTTGTGCGAAACCCGTAGACCAGTAAACATAGGAAATATCTATACCTACACGAACCTTATGATATATACCAACTTATCCTTATATATGTATGATGTACATGAGTGAAATTAGTAGGAGACATTGATCTCCTGTGTACGAGCTGAGCTCAGTTTGGGGCCAGTTTTGTCATTTTATTGAGATCTGGTTTTAGATAAATCAATAAATGTTATTTTAGGATAAATCCATGTAGTTGTTATCTGTCTCATGCTGTGCCCTTAAAGTCCACACATATGACAGTGGTTCCTTGTGATCATCTGTAGTTTCGCATTTTTTTTGGATAAGAGAAGGGATTTAGTAGGATTCTCCAAATAACTGTTCACAGGTGAGGACAACTCTCTCAATAGAACTGTATCGCAGATCATCTGCAGGACCATAAAGCACCTGTATGGGATGAATAAGGCCCTTTGTAGCTGAAGGAACTCAGTGAACCTTACCTATTCAATACACTATCCAGTGTCTCCTTTAGCTTGCACCCAGTAACTGACTTCTAGCACCCAGAGGAGGATCTAACAGCACAAGTCCCAAGAATCCCCTGTGGGGGGGTCTATACTCACAAGGCTCCAGGAGCACACACAACAGCCTTCCTCAGTGGTACCAGACAGGATCCACAGACATCCTCCCTCAGTCAGCCCTCGTAAGAACCAATGGGGTTGCAACTTCAATGTTTTAGGCCCTCAGGTCGCCCACCAAAGGCTGCGTGGCAGCCTCTGCAAGGGAGAGGCAGCATCCCCCTCCCCACTTAGACCTCTCTCCCTAGAGGTAGACTGGACTGGACTACGAGCCCATGTGCTCTTCATATATAAATGCAGGTACCCAGCATGCCTTGGGGCACATCCCCTTCTAATTGGCCAGAGCTGTACAGACATCCATGCTCTCATCTGCCAGGACTCCACCCACTGGCCAATATACTCCATGGCTATTGGATCAGTGTGAAACATCAAGACAGCATGAGCTGTGTCCCTGTTAGGCAGAGAAACCAAAAACTATATCCACTCATTCTAGCACCTACCTAGGAGGGCTCTACATCTGTATGGCAGGGTCTGTTTGATTATTCACCTGCTGGGACGGTGCTCTGATGTGAGAAGCTGCAGTGTCAGTATTCCTTTAGCAGTAATTAACCCCTTACGGGTTTTTCTCTCCCACCAATCAAACAACTGTTACACTGTCTTTTTTGACAGCTTAGGAGACTTTAGCAGCCGTAGTTTGAATTGCGATTTTTTTTTTTAAAATAAATTACTACATAGCTAAGCAATTATATATGGTATAATATTTTTTTTCCTAACAATATGGAGTTCTCCCTTGCACTGTGTCTGTTTATCATGGATTTATTTCTTACTGTGACAGGTCTTTGTGCCGCTGCAGCCTAATCCCTCTATGATGTGGCTGCTCTATACAGGTTATAGCTGGAGGGGGCAGCGTCTTCCTTACTGATACTGTTCCTGGATTGTCAGCCCTTCTGCAGGCCTCATAAAGCTGGTGTATGGGAAGCTGACTAATGGACACTTTCTATTAAACCTCTCCAGATCTGCATGTACAAGGAGTCTCAACTCTGATGATGTCAAGCTTTTCCCTTGCAGAATCAGTCAAGTGACCAGTTTAATCATCTTCAAACAATTCCTAATAGGAAGATGAGGATGGTCTATAAGCAGGTTTTTGTACTTCTCTTCCTGCAGAGGTACCTGCAATGCAAGTATTTTTAGCACTTAAAAAGGAGTGCGTTGTATTTTTCCCTATGATGTTTAATCTAGAACCTCTTGCTAGAAGAGTGGTGCAAATTTAACAGAAGGACAGAGCAGCAGAATGTCTTAGTAGTCATCACCTTGCAGCACTGGGTTGCTCAGTTCAAACCCCAACCAGAACACTTCTACTTGTACTGCAGGATGTCAGATTAGGCACTTGAAGAGGTTTTCCAGCATAATGAGTCACCTAATTGGTTGACGTGGCCTTCATGAGCTTAGCCATATACATGGAGTTGCCATTGGGGGATGCTGTGTCCTTCAGGGGTATACTCATTAATGATGATTAGGTGGGTCCTTTGGGGGGTTTAGGGTCTTCTGGTGGTAACTTTGTGTTGGACTTGTCCATAAGGGGTATATCTGTCTGCAGTTGTAGCCTGTGAATCTGCCTTAACCCTTGCCTCTCTTCCAATGCAATGGAAGTTGGTATGAAGAATATTGATTCTATCCTAAAGAATAATTCTACAAGTTGGACATTCTTTTCTACATTGCAAGAGTTTAAACTGTATCCTTTAAGGGCTAGCCTCCTTTGATAGCAATGAGCTGCATTTAGTCCGGCCTCCTGCTTTAGAGTAAATGTCTGCCGAATGAAAGAAAACTGCAGTTCTAGAGTCAGTGTCTAATTCCAAAGAGGTTTGCTCCTGCAGTTCTGACTCGGAGTCCAGAAAGCATTGAAGAAAGAAAGAGAGTCCTCAGCCAAAAAGGCAGGAAAGAGCTTGAATTCTGGGGGAGAGATTGCTTACTGGTCTTTTTCTGATTGTGCCACCCATTCCTCCGAGGACCAAGGAATTAGTACTCAGAGGTGGGTAGAGGTTGGAAGCAAGGAATGGTGCTTGGAGGTAGGTAGGAGGTGGAACCAAGAAATGGTGCTCGGATGTGGGTAGAGGGTAGGGATGGACGAACATTGGCTGGGGCGGGAGGCGAACTTTAAAAACCTTTAGGTCATATTTGCAGCCACAAAAGACTTACTAGCTGCACATGGACAATGTCATAACAGCAGTATTGCAATTGGAAAAGTTGCCCTAAAAATTTTTTTTTTTTTCATAAATCAGCCAGAACTGACAGCAGCCAGTAAATACATGTCAAATACATACGGTATAGGGTCCATTCACACATCTGTAAAATGGGTCCGCATCCATTCCATAATTTAGCGGAACGTTTACAGACCCATTGATTTTCAATTCCAGTCTGAAAAATTAGGCATTCACACGATAAAGAAGTAAGTGTCGGCCAGTATAGGCCCCAAAAATTAGTCCACATGGGTTTACCTGACAGCAAAGAACATAGTATTTGGTGGCTGGAGGTACATTAGGCATTCACAGGATAAAAAAGTAAGTGTCGGCCAGTACAGGCCCGAAAAATTAGCCCACATGGGTTTACCTGACAGCAAAGAATGTTGTATTCTGTGACTGAAGGTTCATTAGGCATTGACAGAAAAAATAATTGTCGGCCATGAAAGGCCCCAAAAATTAGGCATTCAATGGACATGAAATGCCTTTTATGCCGCTGTATGTAGCGAAGCCAAGGACCAGGAATTGTTGTGGGTGGATGGAGGTCTGGCGGATATTTGTGGCCTGTCATGAGGAATTTCAATGAAACATGGTCTGCTGGTCACATGTGTTGAATTCCTCTGAGATCCATGCCTCATTCATTTTTATAAATGTGAGGTAGTCTACACTGTCATGAGCTAGGCGAGTGTGCTTATCAGACATGATCCCCCCTGCTGCACTGTGCGTCCTTTTGGACAGGACACTGGACGAGAGGCAAGCCAACAGTTACATTGCAAATTGTGCAAGCTCTGGCCAGAGGTCAAGCCCGCCCACTCAGTAGTCCAGGGGTTCATCACTCCTCAGAGTGTCCACATCGGCCGTTAAACCAATGTAGTCGGACACCTGTCGGTCTAGGCGTTCCCTGATGCTGGATCCGGAGTACAGCTGTCGATGGGTCGGCTTAAAGAAGGATCTCATATCTGAAGTGACCAAGACATCTTCAAACCGCCCTCTTCTTGCAGGCGCTGTTGGATTGCTACCCGCAACTGTCTCTCTGTGACTGGAAATTCCTCTGCCAGCGCACGGAAAAGCAGAATGCAGCATTTCTCGCAGCTAGGCCTGGAAGTGCTGCATTCTGACCGCCCTCTGTGATGGTGGTAACATTTCCGCCATTTTTTGTTTGTACCGGGGGGTCTAAGTATGTTGCCAGTCAGTACTGGTCCTTGCCCATTATGCTTTTTATACGGGTGTCCCCCTTAAAACACTGGAGCATGAATGCCCCCATTCGCACTAAACTGGAAGCGGTGTAGTGGCCTGGCTCCAGCTCATCATCCAGGATAATGTCGTTCTCGTTCTCCTCCACCATCCACGGATAACACCAGGGATCCCAGAAAGATTTAAAGCATGCTCTTCTTGCTCCTCCTCATCAACCCCGGCACCATCCTCCTCTGACTCTTCTTAAGACTCCTGTTGTTGACTTGTCTCAGATGGAGTAGCACCCCCTGGGAATTCATCCAACATTGCAACTTCCTCATCTTCCTGCTCCTGCTCCTCGACGGCTTGATCAATGACACCACGCAATGCACGCTCCAGAAAGAAGGCGTAAGGTACGATGTCACTGATGGCGCCCTTGCCGTGACTGACCAGTTTGGTGATCTCATCGAATGGCCGCAGAAGTCTGCATGCATCCTGCATGAGCAGCCACTGGCAAGGTGAAAAAAACCCAAGCTCCCCAGAACCTGTCCTGCCGCAGAGTTCGTACAGGTAGTCGTTAACTGCATGTTTCTGCTGGAGCAGCCTATCGAGCATATGCAATGTTGAGTTCCATCAGGTAGTCACAAATAAGATGCCTGACGGGCAGGTTGTGTCGCCGCTGAATGGCAGCAAGGCGAGCCATGGCTGTGTAAGATCTTCTGAAATGGTCCTGGTCCTGAGATTTTCCTGGCCTGCTGCAAGATGTCCTGGACCCAAGGGTATTTGGCAACGAATTACCAAGTTCAGGACATGTGCCATGCATGGCACGTGTGTTATTTTGCCCTGTTTCAGCGCGCTCAGCAGATTAGCGCCTTTGTCGCACACCAATTTACCTACTGTCAAATTCAGCGGTGTCAGACACTGATCTGCCTGTGAACACAAAGCTGAAAGGAGTGCAGGACCAGTGTGGCTCTTGGCTTCCAGGCACAACAGACACAGCACAGCATGGCAAAGTCTCGCCTGGCATGTGGAATAGGTTCTGGGGAACTTGGACGGCGCAGCGGAAGAGACGGTAGCAGCGGAAAAGGAGGAGTCAGCCGAGGAGGAGAGGGAGGATGGAGGAGGAGGAGGAGAAGAGGCAGGCCTGCATGCAATCCGTGGCGGTACAACTAAATCTACACGGGTGCCACAGGTTACATGCTTGACGGCCGTCAGAAGGTTCACCCACTGGGCAGTAAAAGTGATATAACTTCCCTGCCTGTGTTTGCTAGACCATGTGTCTGTGGTCAGATGTATCTTGGCATCAACACTGTGTGCCAGAGATACATTCACTTGCCGCTGAACACGGCCATACAGCTCTGGAATGCCCTTCTGCGAGAAATATTGCCTGGGACCTTCCATTGTGGTGTTCCAATGGCCACAAATTTACGAAAGGCCTCCAGGTCCACCAGTTGATATGGTAGTAGTTGGCGGGCTATCAGTTCCAACAAGCCAGCAGTCAAACGTTGGGCATGAGGGTTATCCAGCGTCATCATTTTTTCCTGCTCCAACATTTGGTCCACAGAAGCCTGCCTTTTTCCAGAACAACGTGACGACGACATCATGGAAGGTGGAGTGGAGGACAATTGTGAGGAGAAGGAGAAGAGGCTGGATGGTGAGAGCCTGGAGTTTGGCTTTGTGGGTTCTGACGGTGTTGCTCCCACTGGGCTTGATGATGGGAGTTCAGGTGCCTTCTTAAGACGGTCATCCCTAGGTGAGTGTTGGGCTTACCGCGACGTATGTGCTGACTGCAAAGGCTGCAGATGGCAACACTGTTGTCAGCAGCGAACACATTAAAAAAAGCACACACTGCGGAGCCATGTGTCGGCATCCTGGGAGCGCCCGATGTGACTGTACATGGTTGATGGCTCGCTCCTGATACATTTGCAGTCTGCTTTGTACCTCTAGTGCAATACAAGTTCCGCCTGCCTCTCCTCCCTATCCGCTGGTCTGTCTCTCCCTCTGAACTCCCCTCCTCTTCCTCTCTTGTGGCCACCCACGTGATGTCCATAGACACGTCATCATCCACGTCACCTTCTCCACCACTAACATTCGAGATCTCGGAGTAGGCAGCAACAGCGGGGACCAACCTCCTTGGTCTGATCTGGGAACTGTCGTCAGACTGCTGAGTGGCGGCTGTTGCTACCAACTCTTCCTGATCCGATGCCAACAATGGCTGCGCATCGCAAATGTCTTGTGATGGATCGGAAAAATATTCCAGTGACTCAAGCGGAGGGTATATGGTGGTGGTGGGGGTGTTTGTGGTGGTGTCTTTGGGGTGCACACAGCAGAGAGTGAAGAGGGTGCAGATAGAGAGGATGAGGAGGGTGCAGAAGAGGAAGGCTGAGTGAGCCACTCAACCAAGTCTGGTGCGTCCTTTGTCATAATTGAACGCATCTTCTGAAACTTCACACTTTGGCTCTGGCCTACTGCTCCTTCCCTACCCCTACCACCCCTGCGTAAGGGCCTGCCTCTTCCTCTGCCTGTCATTTTTTAAATTACCCTGTGACAAAAGTCTCTAGAGAATCGCAGTATATCTGGAAAAAAGTATATAACACCCCGCTTCAATCTGTGGTATTGGGGGGCCACAGGTTTATCACACCAGTTCTACAAAGAATTGGCCAGTAACTGTTGTCACTGTGTGTAGCACAGTTAACACAGCAAAAGAGGCCACATTTTTGCAGGACTACAATACACTCTTAGAAAAGTATACTGTTCAATAACACCCCACTTCAATATGTGGTATTGGGGGGCCACTGGTCTATCACACCAGTTATAATACATTAAAAGTGCTTTTGTCACTGTTTGTAGTATTGCTGCAGCAACGCTCAGTCACCACACCAGTCACAATGCTGCACAGTGCACAATACAAATCCACTATAATATGTTTTCTATATTACAAAGTATATTATACGTGGATTACACCCCTATATAGTGCACTGTACACCTATACCATATAGCAGCCCTTAAAATGACTTTTGTGGACCTTAACAGAGCGATTTGTGTCACTGACGATCTGTCCCTGGTGCACACAGCAAACCTCTCGCTACGCTGAAAAAAGACTGTACACCTATACCAAATACCAGCCCTGAAAAGGACTTTTGTGGATCTTAACAGAGCTATTTGTGTCACTGGCAATCTGACCCTGATGCACTCGCCAACCTCTCCCTACGCTGACAAAAAGCAGAATGTGAAATGGCCGCCAGCTCTGATCTATTTATATGGTAGGGTGCATGTCCATGTGCTGAAATGTTTCAATTGGCTGTCCCGTTCCACCTGACGGCTGTGTCATGGGTCAAAGTTCTCCCCAATGTAAACTAATATGGCTGCTGAGAACAACGCCATGTGTTCACAAAATTGGCGGACTGCGAACAAGAAAAATTAGCCGCAAACCGACCGCCGGGTGAACCGCAGGGCCATCCCTAGTAGAGGGTGGAACCAAGGAATGGTACTGGGAGGTGGGTGGAGAGTGGAACCAAGCAATGGTTCTCGGAGGTGGGTAGAGGTTGGAACCAAGGAATGGTGCTCGGAGGTGGAACCAAGGAATGGTGCTCGGAGGTGGGTAGGGGGTTGAACCGAAGAATGGTGCTCGGAGGTAGGTAGGGGGTGGAACCAAGGAATGGTACTGGGAGGTGGGTAGAGGGTGGAACCAAGGAATGGTGCTCGGAGGTGGAACCAAGAAATGGTGCTCAAAGGTGGGTAAAGAGTGGAAACAAGGAATGGTGCTAGGAGGTGGGTAGAGGGTGGAACCAAGGAATGGTGCTTGGAGGTGGAACCAAGGAATGGTGCTCGGAGGTAGGTAGGGGGTGGAACCAAGGAATGGTGCTCAGAGGTGGGTAGAGGGAGAGAAAGGGGGAGTTTCTGTACCTATTCTCTGAGAAAACAAACCCTGATAATGAGCCACCTATTTGCTTGTCGTAGTCTTCATGAGCTTAGCCATATGAGTTGTCATTGGAGCATGTGTGAGGTCAACCGGGAAATAAAAATCAAACTGTTAATCTGAGGGGGGGATGAGCGTGTGATGGCAATAGGCAGTAATATACTCCACCGCTTCCCCCCCCCCCGCCCCCCGCCCCCCTGGTGGGAGTGGAGATAGCCCCATCTATAAAGATATACAGTACAAACACACAGAGCACAAGGCCGTGTTCACACTATGAGACGTTTCTCGTGGCTGCAGTTCCTCTGAGCTCCACAAGATGGTGATCTCACTTCTACCCAGACAGGAAGTGATGTCAGGTATTAATAGGAAGTTCCGGGTGAAAGGTGAGTAAGGAGGAAATAGAGAGGAGAAGTTGCTGGAAGAGGCAGAAGATGAGGTAATAAGATCTTATTCTCTATTTACATCCAGTAACCCCCGTCCCCCCGTCATGTCCATCCTCTTCCTCCATAGTCACTGTGACCTCTTTTATCTCCAGCAGATGATGATACACACATATATAGTGTGGAAACCTAGATTAACCCATTCAGGGTCAGAAAATTCCTGCACTTACATATATATTTTTATCCTTACCTGTCTAGACAGAAACCTGTATAGATCGAGTGACAGAACGAATGAGGATGAAGGAGGTCCGGAGTCACATGACTGAGAAGATACTAAACCTCACCCTGGAGATCATCTACCTGCTGACCGGAGAGGTGAGGAGGATTCTGGGAGGTCACATGACATCACTCTTATCTCTATTAATAAAACACAGACCTGGCCTGAGAGATGAGGAGGATTCTGGGATTCTAACATGATATTCCTATTGGTTCTCCAATACAGAGATTTCCTCTTCTGAAGTCAGGTGATCATATGACCATCACAGTGCCTCCATGTGACTCCCTAAAACCTGAGAGACACAACATGGAGAAGATTCTAGAAGTCACCAAGAAGATGATGGAGCTGCTGACAGGAGAGGTGAGCGGTGCTGGGAATTCTGGGACATTATCCAGTAACAGACAAGGGATGTGTCTGGATGGTGACTGTATCATTGTGTGTGTCAGGTTCCTATAAGGTGTCAGGATGTCACTGTCTATTTCTCCATGGAGGAGTGGGAGTATTTAGAAGGACACAAGAATCTCTACAAGGACGTCATGATGGAGAATCAGCCGCCCCTCACATCACCGGGTAAGAGGAGACTTTATTGTAAAGGAGAGAGCAGTACGGAGGGTCCACCTAGATCCCCCATCATCTGACAAACACATAGAAACAATGTATTCAGTCAGTGTGTGTCAGGGCTGGGCTCCTGCAGCTCTTTTCTTTCAGAGCTCAGAACTTGCTTGGCTGTCGATTTAATTACCAGACGCTCATTACCACAGTGACTCACCTGGTTACCATTACCTGCTTCATTAGTCCAGCCTACAGCCAGCCCCGTTTTGCTATTTAAGTAGCTTAGCTCATTTCCTCCTTGCCCTTGCGTGGTCTATGCTCTCCAGTGTGTTCCTGTGTATGACTTGCCGTGGCTGACTTCTTTTCCGATACCTGTTCCTGATTTGTTTCGCCTGACTTCACTGACTTATGGTTTCCTGATCCTTGCTCCTCTGATTACCTGTTCTGGCATTCAAACCCCAGCTTCTGTTTTTGACTACGTTCCTGAACTACTTAAAGGTGTGATTTTAACTGCACTTTCTGTTGAAGCGCTCAATACCACTGCAGCCTCGTGCCTCCCCACTTACCATTGAGGATTTGATGGGAGACCTCTACAGCCTGCCCATGTGACCCATGAAACCACTCCATTGACCATGGGTGTAGGGGCTCTTCTCCATGAGATATTTCAAATTCCTAGTCATTTCCTTACCTCATTACCCAGTTGTCATTGGTTATCCTTGGTTACAGAGGCCCAATCCCTCTTTTAATTGCCGTAATGCTGAGGTTTTGTCATGGTCCCCACAATGCACTAATACATCTTTTTAGAAAGTGATTAAGATCATGTGCATGTCTTCAGTCTCTTTATTGCCAGAAGAGTACCATGAATTCTGTGATGTCTTTGACAAAGGTCAGGCCGCTATTTTGGCACATCGGCCTTTTGAGTGCACAGTTGACCTTCAACCCCGGTGCCATTCCTCTTCGTGGCCGGGTTTACCTGCTGTCTGTCTCAGAGGAGAAGGCAATGGAGAAGTATGCTGCGATTTAACTATCCCAGGGGTTTATCCTCAAATCCTCTTCTCCTTCCAGTGCCGACTTTTTCTTTGGGGGGAAAAAAAAGAGTGGTGAACTGAGTCTCTGTATCGATTATAGGCGTCTCATTCGCATTACTGTTAAAAATACTTATCCAATCCCATTGATAATGGAATTATTTGACTGCCTCAAGGGAACAACGGTCTTCACTAAGCTCGATTTGCGAGGGACATACAATCTTGTGAGGATTAATGAGGGCCACAAATGGAAATTTAATACTAGGACCGGACACTACGAATACCTCGTAATGCCTTTTTGGTCTCTGCAACGCTCCTGCAGTTTTCCAGGACTTTATTAACGATGTCCCCTGAGATATGCTGCCATAATGTGTGGTGGTTTACCTGGGTGATATTCTCATATATTCTAAATCCCTAGAGAACCTCCACACAGATGTCTCTTCCGTGTGCTACAGAGGTTGAGAGAAAGCAACCTCTATTGCAAGTTGGAAAAGTGCGAGTTCCATGAACAGGTTAAATGTTTGGGTTATGTCATTTGTGCTGCCAGGTTTTCGATGGACCTAGAGAAGCCATCTGCAGTCTTAAAGTGGCTTTGGCCTATAGGTCTACGTGCGCTACAACATTTTCTTGGCTTTGTCAATTATTATCAGAAATTTATGAGTAATTTCTCTTTTCTGGTCAAACCCCTTCATTGATACTGTATGACCAGAAAAGAGGGCAACCCACAGAATTGGTCCCCGGAATCCATTAAAGCCTTTGAATCCCTCAAGGCCACTTTTGCTGCAGTTCCAGTACTGGAACATCCCAATCCCATGTTACCCTTCATTCTTGAATTTGATGAATCTGAGACTGGAGTAGGCGCTTTCCTGTCTCAACCTCCTACTCCTGAGAGTTCTATCCATCCTTGTGGCTACTTTTCTTAAAAAATTGTCTCTAGCAGAATGAAATTCTGAAACTGGGGATAGAGAATTCTTAGCCATAATTTTAACTCTTAAAGAAGGGAGGCATCTCATCAAGGGTACTACTGTGCTGGTCCTCATTTTACATAGTTACATAGTAGTTGAGGTTGAATAAAGACAATAGTCCATCCAGTTCAACCTGTGTAGGTGTGTGTGGCCGTAATCATCTCACATTCCCCTGAATGTTCTGATCCTTGAGATGTACTTCTAAGAGTCTTTTGAAAGCCACCATACTTCTCGCAGAAACCACCTC
This sequence comes from Pelophylax lessonae, assembly GCF_965119305.1. NCBI lineage: Eukaryota > Metazoa > Chordata > Amphibia > Anura > Ranidae > Pelophylax > Pelophylax lessonae. The sequence continues at coordinate 272,119,886 of NC_138776.1, read as the reverse complement.
TTGTGGTAGAGAATTCCACAATCTTGTAGCTCTAACAGTAAAGAACCCCCCTCGTTGCCTGAGGTTAAAACGCTTCTCCTCTAATTGCAATGTATGTCCTCGAGTCCTCATGCACACTTTACTACTGAATAGCTTTTTTTCTATGCTGAGATCACCATTGAGATATTTATAAATGGCTATCATGGCCCCCTTTCAGGCGTCTCTTCTCCAGGGAGAATAAATCAAGCGATTGCAGACGCTCTTCATAATTAAGGTCCTCCAATCCCCTAATCAGTTTAGTTGCCCTTCTCTGGATCCTCTCCAGCTCCAACACATCCCTCCTGAGGACTGGCTACCAGAACTGGACAGAATACTCCAGATGAGGTCGGACCAGAGTTTTATAAAGTGGAAGGATTATAGTCTTATCTCTGGGATACATCCCTTTCTTTATGCATGCTAATATTCTGCTGGCTTTGGCAGCTGCCGCTTGATATTGCATGCTATTGCCTAGTCTATCCTCTACCAAGACTCCCAGATCTTTCTCCATTTTTGATTCCCCCAAGGGTTCCCCCCCTAGCGTGTATTGTGCTTTTATGTTTTTAGTCCCCAAGTGCAAAACCTTACACTTCTCCACATTAAACCTCATTTGCCAAGTCGTTGCCCACTCTGTAATTTTGTCCAGGTCATTTTGTAGGATATCTGCTTCATGCTGTGCAGTTATTGCCCTGCCCAATTTTGTGTCATCTGGAAAAACTGATATAGAACTACTGATCCCGTCCTCAATGCTGTTTATGAATAAATCGAACAAGGTTGGTCCCAGGACTGAGCCTTGGGAGACCCCACTTACCACCTCAGACCAGTCTAAGTACAGTCTGAGTATGCGCTATTTATTACCACCCTTTGGACACGCCCTTTTAGCCAATTCCGTATCCAAGAGCAAACCCTGCGGTCGATACCTGCAGACCTTATTTTATTAATTAGGCGCTTGTGGGGAACTGTATCAAACGCCTTAGCAAAATCCAAGTACACCACATCCACTGGTCTGCCCCTATCTAGCTCACAGCTCACCTCCTCGTAGAATGTTAAGAGATTGGTTTGACAAGAACGCCCATTTGTAAACCCGTGCTGATTACTGCTGATGATGTTGTTGTCTTTAGCATACTCTACGATATAGTCCCTTATCATCCCCTCCAGAAGTTTACATACTATCGATGTCAGACTGACAGGCCTATAATTACCTGGGACATGCCTCTGCCCTTTTTGAATATCGGTATCACGTTAGCTTTCCTCCAATCCCCTGGTACATCTCCTGTCCTAATACTATCAGCAAAGATCAGGAACAGTGGTCTAGATATTTCCTTGAGTACTCTCGGATGTACGCCATCCGGGCCTGGTGATTTGTTTGTGTTCAGTTTATCCAGCCTTTCCCTGATTTCACCCTCTGTTAGCCATAGCGGCAAGTCCTGTGTATTACTACTAACCATACAGTCATGGTCAGTGTACCCCATACAGTCATGGTCAGTGTACCCCTCCTTTTTATGTGTAAAAACTGATGAGAAAAAAGCATTCAGCACGGTTGCTTTTTCAGTGTCCTCTGTAACCATCCTCCCATCTTCGTTAATTATGTGTGCAATATGCTCTGCCCTAGTTTTTTTGCTGTTGATATATTTAAAGAATTTCTTTGGGTTCTTTTTACTATCCTCCGCTATTTGTCTCTCAAAGTTGATTTTAGCCATTTTGATTTCGTATTTACTTTTCTTATTTGCCCTCTTGTATTGCTCGAAATCCGATACTGTGCCCTCTGATTTATATTTCTTGAAGGCCATTTAACGCTACGGTTTAGCCAACCAAGTATGGCTTTGTCTCTTCTAAATTTATTTCCCACAGGAATGCACTGCAGGATGCATTTGTTTAATATGTTCCTAAAGCATTCCCATTTTTCCTCTGTGGTCAGGGATCCCAGGGTTTGGTCCCAGTTTACCCTTTCCATCAATGAGTACAATTTTGGAAAGTTTGCCCTTCTGAAGTCTAGGGTTCTTATGTTCCCCACTTGCCTTGTTATATTGTTATTTATACTAAATGTGTTCATCCTGTGATCGCTAGAGCCCAGGTAGTCCTGGACTCCTACCTCCGAGATTAGGTCTGGGTCATTAGTAATCAATAGATCCAGGACTGCGTTTTCCCTAGTCGGAGAATCCACCAACTGTGACATGTAGTTGTCCTGTAAGGTTTCCATGAATAGACGGGCCTTCTGTGAGTGTGTAGTCCCCTCTTCCCAGTCAATGTCGGGATAATTGAAGTCCCCCAATATGATGACTGATCCCAGTTTTGACTGACCATAAGAATCTTTCATTCTTGTCTGAGGCTAGACGTTTATCTCCTGGAAGGGCTCAGTGGGACCTTTTTATGTCAAGCTTCAATTACATAGTCTCATTCTTACCTGATACAAAGAATATAAGAGCAGATGCCTTATTGCCACAGTTTTCCTCCTCTTCCAAAATGGAGTCTGTTCCCACTCCTGTGATACCTTCGGACTGCATTTTGTCTTTTTTTTTCTAGTCTCACTTCACCTTTGGGTGAGAGAATGATGCCCTCTCGGATCCATTTTCCTCCTGGAAAACCTCATGACTGCTGCTTTGTCCCCGAGAATCTCCGCACGATTTTCCTCCAGACCTACCATTCACCTAAGACAGCTGGGCACCCAGGAAAAAATCAATGGCGTATGGACATATTGTTGAGACCTAAGGCCTATGTCTCAACAATGCTGGTGGCCTAGTCTCCGTGCTCATGAAACCAGCTTTGTAGCCGCTTGTCCTGTGTGTGCTCAGAATAAAACACCACGACACCTTCCAGTGGGCCTCCTTCAACCCATACGCAGTGCAGAGAGGCCTTGGATCCACTTGTCTATTGATTTTATTATGGATTTACGCAACTCGCATAGCAACACAGTTATTCTTATGGTGGTTGACCGTTTTTTCAAAATGTCACATTGCATTCCGCTAAAGAAGTTGCCTGTGTCCAAGGAACTGGCATCCATTTTCACTGGAGAGTTCTTTCAGTTACATGGGTTACCTAAAGTTATCATCTCGGACAGGGGTAGCCAGATGGTGTCATGCAAGTTTTGGTGAGCCTTTTGTACACAGTTGGGAGTTCCGCTTTCCTTCTCCTCTGCATATCACCCACAGTCCAATGGGGTCGCAGAATGGGCCGACCAAGCCTGGGAGCAATTCTTACGTTGCTATATTTCTGACCACCATAACATCTGGTGGGACCTGTTACCTTGGGTGGAGTTTGCTCACAATAGCACAATCAATGCCGCCTCCTGATTATCTCAGTTTATGGTGAACTATGAGTTCCAGCCATCCATGTTGCCTGATACATCTGTTCCGCAAGGCATTTCTGCGTTAGAGCAACATCTTCAGGAACTCTGTTCCACTTGGGTGCAGGTCCAAGAATCCTTGCAACACTCCAGAGAGAGGTACAAACCATGCTGACCGCCTATGCCTACCTTCACCCTCCTACCAAGTGGGGGAGAGGGTCTGGCTGTCTTCCCATTACCTCTGATTCTGTGTTCCCTCACTAAAACTGGCACCTCGGTATATTGGGCTTTTCCGCATACTCTATAAGGTTAACATGGTGGCCTACGCATTCGATCTTCCTTCCAACGTTCGTATTTACAACGTATTCCATGTTTCCTTACGTGTTATTGCTATACCACCTCAGTACCACGCCTTCGCCCGATTAAGGTTGACAACTACGTGATGAGATACAATGTATCCTTGACTCCCGCAGGATTTGTGGACACATAGGATATCCAGTTCACAGAGGGGTTACGGTCCAGGGGAACGCTCTTGGGTTTCATCCTCGGACGTAAATGCTCCTGCCCTGCTCCAGGCTTTCCATATACGTTTTTCCTTCAAGTCTGGTGCTCCCCCAAGGGGGAGGGATTGTTGGGGAAGAGGGTACTGTCAGGGCTTGGCTCCTGCTAGTTAGCGAGCTGCTCTATTCTTTCAGTGTTCAGAAGCTGCTTAGCTGTCGGGTAACTACCAGCCACTTGTTACCACAATGACTCACCTGGTTACCATTTCCTGCCTCATTAGTCCAGCCTACAGCCAGCCCCTTTTTTTGCTTTTGAAGCAGCTGAGCTCATTTCCTCCTTGCCCTTTCTTGGTCTATGATCTCCAGTGTGTTCCTGTGTATTACTTGCCCTGGCTGACTTCTCTTCCTATTCCTGTTCCTGATTTTTGCTTCCGACTATGCAGACTTCTAGTTTCTTGACCCCGGCTCCTCTGATTACCTGCTCTGGAATCCAAATCCCGGCTTCTGTTTTTGACTACATTCCTGAACTGTTATTTTTTTCTATTTCATTAAAGGTGTGATTTTTTTTTTAACTGTATTTTCTGTCTTCACCTGGTTTATGGTCCCCGACAGTGTGTGTGTGTTTCCTACAGATGGTTCCAGTAATGGGAACCCACCAGAGAGATGTCCCCGTCCTCTGTATTCCCGGGATTCCACACAGGAAGGTCACACCATCCCTCACCATCATCAGGTAGATGAGGAACAATCACTGATAGTATCATTAGGATCTGTACTGCAGATCTGTACAGATCTGTACTGTTATGCATCTGTATCTGCATTGTTACCATTGATGTCATTTTTATTATATATTCAGAGTGGAAACCTGAGAGATTCTAAAGTTGAGGTTAAAGACGAAATAAAAGAGGAGGATGATGAGGATGGGGTCATAGAGGAAGTACACAAAGATCTGTATCAGGACACCATGGTGGAGTCATCCAGCTACAGAAACCCACCAGAGAGATGTCCCCGTCCTCTGTATTCCCAGGATTCCACACAGGAAGGTCACACCATCCCTCACCATCATCAGGTAGATGTCTGATAATTATTGGTATTTATGGTTTATAAGCAATCGTGTTTTTTTACAATTAATATTTTATTATATTTTTCAGAATGAAAACCCCAAGGATAATATTGTCGTAAAAGAAGAGTATAAAGAGGAGGATGAGGAGTATGGAGTGATGGAGGAGGTTTCAGAAGGACACAAGGATATGATGGAGACACCTAATACCAGGAACCCACCAGAGAGATGTCCCCGTCCTCTGTATTCCCGGGATTCCACACAGGAAGGTCACACCATCCCTCAGTGTTACAAGGTTGGTGGAACAGAGTATTTAGAGAATGGATTCATGGAGATGATGTGTGGATTTCTTATATTAAAGCTTATATTTTACAGATGATATTCTCTCTCATTCTCTTGGTTTAGGGTGAAGATCTGATAGATATAAAAGTTGAGGTTAAATCAGAAGAAGAAGAGACGTATGTGAGGGATGATCAGCAGTCTATGGAGGAGGATGGAATAACGGGGACATTTATAGAGGAGGACACTCCTACAGAGATCAGCACAGGTGGGTCATTAACACTAAATGCATTCCTGCACCCATACTGCTCACTGATTGGCCCAGAGTAGGGCGGGGATTGGGTGATATCAGCCTGTAATCCCCTGGTTACTTTCCTGAGCTGTGTCCCCGTCCTGTATTCCTGTATTTCTCTCGGATAATCTTCCTTCTCTGTGCTGCAGACACAATTTATGTCTCTAGACTGGATTTATGGAGATTCTGGGGTTCAGCTGGCAGTAAAATGTTGATGTTCACCATAGACGTTGCTCAGCCTAGACCCCTGGGGTATGTACCTTGGGTCTTCTGCCCCATGTCCGGGTCTAGCAAGATCTCTGACAGAAGAATTCTCCCGGGGTTACTTGCTCTGTTATTTGCTGGCTGTGCCGGGTGGAGGGATATGTCTGTATAGTCTCACACCCAAGTCACAGAGTTCCTTTCATTTTATTGAGCCGTGTATATTCTATCTATACAATGCACACACTGTTACACACAAACACACAAAAACTTGAAGAAAAGACATGAAAAGACACGCACACTGGTGAACAGTCGCAAACAGTTTTACAATCCACAGTAAACATGAATGAGCCACAAATCCACCCTTCTGGTGTCACGGAGAATAAGCTGACAGTGCGCCACTCTGCAATTCCAGGTGTACTCTCACCTCTTCAGATGGACCCCATTGCTCCATACCAAGAGGACACACCCAGCATGAAATCACACACCTTCAGGTACATGTAGGCGGAGCCTCCTCTTTAGGTAGCCAGCTCCTGCTACTAGAGATAAAGAGACTCCATAGTGCTCACTGTTATATTTATTACATGGATAAGAAAAGCACTCACAAGGTTAAAAAAGCAATCCAGCATTGAATACACACAATCACTGCAGATTCCCCAAGCATCAGTCTCAGTGTAACATGAGGGGACTCCGCCCAACGTGATGATGTCCTCAAGCCACTCCCATCTGATGCGTTGCATCCTGATTGGACTTCCCCAGAGATATATATGGTCTTCAGGATCAGTCCAGTCTTCATCTTAGTTGTTCTCCCCCCATCCTCACTCTCTGACCTCTGGTGGGGCTCAGCCCCGCTGTTATTCATGACTAAATCATGGACTAAATAAGGAAGTGCGGGACTTCTTGTGTTGGGATGATGGCAATGAGTGATAGAGGGGGAGGGGACACTCTTCCTATAATCCCCTCATCACTGTCACTCCTATAAAAGACAGTTCTCGTTGTTTCCTCACTCTCTGACTAAGGTTCATGAATAAAGAAATGAACTGGTAGGAGATCAGAGGACCCATTTACTAGTTACCTTAAGGGGGGAATTGTAAGATCCTCAGAGACAAAGCTGCCTGATGTGGGCGGAGTCCTGGTTTTGGGGAACCAATCTGCTGATGTCTAGTAATAATCTTTGTATTTCTCTTTTAGTACATGGACGGGAGATGAGGAAAACCTCAGAGGATTGTCTCACTTTGTCTCCAGACTGTAAAGTAGAAGATGAGGACATCACACAGTATAGTCCAGGAGAAAACCCGGCTACCTCAAATGTCCATCCGGCACCACACAGTGTAGATGGACCATCGTATTCCTCTTATCCTGAGGAACCCCAGACTGTGAGAGACAGTGCGGGACCATCGTATTCCTCTTATCCTGAGGAACCTCAGACTGTGAGGGACAGTGCCGGACCATCATATTCCTCTTATCCTGAGGAACCTCAGACTGTAAGGGACGGTGCCGGACCATCGTATTCCTCTTATCCTGAGGAACCTCAGACTGTGAGGGACGGTGCCGGACCATCGTATTCCTCTTATCCTGAGGAACCTCAGACTGTGAGGGACAGTGCCGTCCTTACAACAGATAAGAAGTTCTCCTGTTCTGAGTGCGGGAAGAGTTTCAGTTTGAAAGGCAATCTTAATGTGCATAAAAGAACGCACACTGGTGAGAAGTCGTATTCCTGTTCTGAGTGCGGGAAATGTTTTTCAAAGAAGTCCTATCTTTCCACACATCAGAGATTGCACACAGGGGAGAAGCCGTATTCCTGTCCTGAGTGCGGGAAATGGTTTTCATGCAAGTCCGCTCTTTCCACACATCAGAAATTTCACACAGGTGAGAAGCCGTATTCCTGTCCTGAGTGCGGGAAATGTTTTACACTGAAGTCCACTCTTTCTGCGCATCAGAGATTGCACACGGGTGAGAAGCCATATCCCTGTCCTGAGTGTGAGAAATGGTTTTCATTCAAGTCCGCTCTTTCCACACATCAGAAATTTCACACAGGTGAGAAGCCGTATTCCTGTCCTGAGTGCGGGAAATGTTTTACACTGAAGTCCACTCTTTCCGCGCATCAGAGATTGCACACGGGTGAGAAGCCGTATTCCTGTACTGAGTGCGGGAAATGTTTTGCACTGAAGTTCTATCTTTCCACACATCAGAGATCGCACACAGGTGAGAAGCCGTATTCCTGTCCTGAGTGCGGGAAATGTTTTACACTGAAGTCCCATCTTTCCGCGCATCAGAGATTGCACACGGGTGAGAAGTACGGGAATTGTCAGTCACAGAAGTCCTCTGTTTACAGTCATCTGAGATTGGACACGGAGGAGAATGAACTTTGCTGGTCTGAGTGAGGAAATTGTTCCTCACTGAAGTCCTGTCTTCCTGTACATCAGGGGTCCCACACAACCCTGGAGGTGTATTAGTGTCTTGAGTGCGGGAAATGTCTTCTATATGAATGTTGGTGGACATGTGGGGAAGAAGCACACCCTGATATATACCTCAGATATACTCCATGGCTGATCTTCATCATGTAAGAAACACTTCATAAGGAGATCAGAGATCACCAAAGACATGGATGAAGTGTTGTCCCGTGTTGGCCATAGATAGCGGGAGAAAAATAAAAATGGAGTCCTTACCTTTCATTGTCTGAGTACATTTTGTGTGGGAAGATTTCACAAACACTTACAGGTCTGGTTGTTATAAATGTGTTGATGAAATGTGACCCACATTCCCCCAGTCATGGTGAATTGGGATTTCCTATAATGGTCAGCTCCATCTAGTGTCCATAATGTGCTTTCCTGACAGATGTCCATGGCAGCATACGTTTGGGTAGCCCCGCCCTCGTTCCTTCCCCCATAAGACCCCACCCCAATAAATGTTCGGGATAAGCAAATGGCTGCGTTCCTTTTTTTTCCCCACTTATAGGACCATTTTTGTATGAAGTTTTCCTACCTATTGGAAGTATTGGTGGGCGGGTCTGGTGCTGGGCAGCTGTGCGGGATGTCAGGAGCTTCCTTTGGTATTCAGAAGTCTTCCAGGATGTCCCGAGTGGTCATTGAGTCCCCAGCTATCAGCGGGGTGGTGTTATGGCACACATATGTAGAGGATCCATGCCTGGAGAGTGGGCCCTGCCATCGGTGGCCATTTGTATTGGCTGGGAGCCCAGCTGTTAGTGGGTGGCCATTAAGTGTTAGACACGTAAAATTTGTTTCAGTGCGAATACAAATTCCGTCAAATTTTTGGTTATTCCTAGATTCGGATGTATCCAAATCTCCAAATCAAATTGTAATAAATTTTGTTGAAATCTGTTAAAATTTGTTTCGTTTATTCAATTTCTAACGAATTCCAACTTTTCAGAACGATTCGAATTCGGATCAGTCAAAAAAAACGATCGACCGATGCAAATTCTGTGTGAAGAAATAGCTGGTTGTTAAGCAGCAAGCCAGGAAGCCGGCTGTCCACATCCTTACCAACCATGACTCATCAGCTGTCAGCGGGCTTCCACACTGACTTATGAATGGAAAGAAAAGAATGCCGGCATTGCCCGGCAATAGAAGAAAACGGCGTGGTCCCCCTCCCCCCCCAGTCCATACCAGGCCCTTCGGTGGCCAAAATGTAAAAAAATAAAAACCAGCATGGCTTCTACCCTAAAATCCATACCAGACCCTTTATCCCGGCATGCAGCCTGACAGGTCAGGAAAGTGGGAGGGACGAGTGAGGGCCCCCCCTCCTTAACCATACCAGGCCACATGTCCTCCATCATAGGTGGGTGGGTGCTTTGGGGAAGCTCTGCCCCCCCCCCCACCCTAAAGCACCTTGTCCCCATGTTGATGGAGACAAGGGCCTCTTCCCCACAACCGCGGCCTGTGCTTGTGGGGGTCTGCAGGCAGGGGACTTGTCGTAATCTGAAAGCCCCTTTTACCAAGGGGGCCCCCAGATACCTCCCCCCCCCCATGTGAATGAGTATCTGGGACATATTACCCGTACCTATTCAACAAAAAAGTGTCAAAAAGTAATAACACACACACCATTTTTGAAAAATCCTTTATTAAAAGATAACTACTGCAGGCTCCTCCTCCATTTGTCATTTCTTACATAGGTAAGGGGCGGTAAGTATATCCAAGAGATATACCTAACCTACAGTTAGGCTGAAACCTACATTATTAAAGATAAGAGTACACTAACTATGAGTCATAAACAAGATGGGCTTTGATCATATACCTAGGTGACCCCTATAGAGAGAGACACCCACATATTATGGGAGTATAAACTCCATCCGGTGTATACCAACCTGCTATCCTCATAAGGTGATTATCCTTCCCCCTTTCTGTATGAATAGTGTGAGGGGATTAACTCGGTGGAGGGTGTGGATGACCCCTTTGGGGGGTTAGTTACACAGGGAGATAGCCGAGAAGTGGTTGCAAACAACAGTTTGGTTTATTCATGCAATTATTCTTCACACAAGTGCAAGCGTCAAAAACATCCAAAATAAAATAAAAGACAAAATAAATCCTTGCCACTGTGGGCAGCTACCTTCACACACTGGAACCTACCTACGGAGTCTGTCCTCAACCTACTGTTAGGCAGACTTGGCTGATCATACAGCAGACTATCAATAGTCCATTTATTATCTCTTCACATAGAGAATGTCCCTTTTCTCTTCACACAGCACATGTTCATTGGACTTTCATACATACATTGCTTTTTCTCTTCACATAGAAATAGTTCAATTTCTCACTTTGAGAAGTCTTCACACTTTTTACCCTCCTCAGCGCACATCGCTCCAGGAGGTCTTCCCCATGCTCACACAGCTTCAGGGGGCATTCCTTCTCCCATCCTCACACAGCGTCGGGAGGCACACATCTGACTGTCCTCCTCTCCCCAGCTCACACAGCGTCAGGAGGCAGCAATCAATAGACTTCCTTTGGACAAATTATAGAGGCCTTAATTTCCTCATTCTGAATAGCTGAATGGCTTTCAACTTCTTTACACCTTCCTGCTGCCTTTGCAGCCGACACCCTATAGTAATTGGTGAATTGTCTAAACCATAGGTCTGCAACCCACGGCTCCAGAGCCGCATGCGGGTCTTTTAAACCTTTGCCGCGGCTCTGGGGCGGATGATAGCGAGGGGAGGAGGCGCACTGTGCGCCCCGACACTCCCCCAACACTCCCCACTGTGGTGCTGTCCTGGCTGTGACATTGCGTGGGGGGCGGTGCGTGCGTTAGTCACGCACTGTCCCGACATCACCTTCCCGTCTGCTGTCGGAGAGGAGGCGCGCATGCAGGACGAAGAAGACTTCAGCAGCAGCACGCCAGGCACCAGTGTGAGGCAAGTGAAGTGATGCCTCGGGGGGGGGGGACCCACACACTGCTTTGAAGGGGGCATGCACGCACGCTGGTCTCTGCATTGAAAGAGGGCATGTATGCTGGTCACTGCATTGTAAGGGGGCATGTATGCTGGTCACTACATTGAAAGGGGCATGTACGCTGGTCACTGCATTGAAAGAAGGCATGTATGCTGGTCACTGCATTGAAAGGGGGCATGTATGCTGGTCTCTGCATTGGGGTATGATCATTGGGCATAGCAAATTTTGCTATGGGGCCCTGTGATTTCTAATTACGTCCCTGTTTTCGACCCCCCAGTAGGTTTTTGTAGGTTTTGCGGCTCCCAGTTTTTTTTTTCCTTCGGAAACGGGTCCAAGGGGCTCTTTATGTCTTAAAGGTTGCAGACCCCTGGTCTAAACCAAGCAGACATGTATCTCCTGTCTGTGACAACATCCATAGATTTACCTGACTTCCGGGCACAATATATATAGAATAGAGAATGTAATTACTCCTCACACTACTACACATATACATTCTATCTTGTACCTAGGATCATCAGGACAGATACATATATATATATATATATATATATATATATATTGTAAGGGATTAGCTCGGTGGTAGGCGTATGGGTGACCCCTTTGGGGGTGCGTTTTCACAGAGATAGCCGATTAGAGGTTGAAAAACAAGACTGATTTATTCATGCAATTTACTTAACACAATTGCAAGCATCAAAACAGCCAAAATAAAATAAAAGACAAAATAAATCCTTGCCTCTGTGGGCGGCTACCTTCTCACAGCTGGAACCTACCTAAGAAGTCTTTCCAACCTACTGTTGGACCGACACTGCTGATCCTACAGCAGACACTCAAATGTCCATTTGTTTGCTTTTCACACAGCACAAACATTGTCCATTGAACATGTCCCTTTGTTTTCTTTCACACAGCACATGTTCATTTATAACAGGATCCTTTACTCTTCAGATTCTTCACATTGAACACAGTTCATTTAACAGGTCCCTTTACTCTTCACACTCTTCACATGGAACACTTTGTCTTCTCACCTTTGAGACGTCTTCACTCTTGGTTACCCTCCTTAGCTTCACATCGCTTTAGGGGGTCTTCTCCCATGCTCACCAGCTTGTCGGGAGGCACACATCCGACTGTCCCCCTCTCCCAGCCCACACGGCGACAGGCGGCAGCAGTCCTTCTCCCATGCCCACACGGCGTCGGGAGGTACACATATGTCTGTCCTCCTCTTCCCAGCTCACACAGCGACAGGAGGCAGCACTCAATAGATTTTCTCTGGACAAATTATAGAGTCCTTGATCTCCTCATTCTGAACAGCTGAATGGTTTTCAACTTCCTGCTGGCTCTCTCTGCAGCCAACACCCTATAGTATCAGTGAATTTTCAAAGCAGGTGGGAATGTGTCTCCTCTCAGTGACTACATTCCCAGATTTACCTGACTTCCTGTCACATACCCCCCCCTCTTGTTTCAACCCTAGGGTTGGGACACATATTTCCAGGCACGCATGTGTCAGGCACTGCTGACTCACTGATAAGCCTCCTATTATCCTCAAGCTTCCGGATGAAACTGTTTTGTCATCTTCATTGACAGATTTCTCATAAATGCCACACAGTTTGTCTCTCATCTCATATACACATTCTTCAACTGCATTTTTGGCATCATTTTGCTCCTTCTCGTTTCTGTCATCTTCATTGACAGCTTTCTCATAAATGTCAGACAGCTTGTCCCTCATAACCGTCTGTCCAATCCACCATGGAGGTCCGTGATCCATAGGCAACTCAATTTTGCTAGTCTTAAAGTCTTCAACATTCTTAAGACGCCTCTCTCTGCAATCAACAAATGATTTCCACAACACTTTGAGAACCTCTGCTTCACTTAGCTTTGTTCCAGGAAACGTCTGTACTTTATCAACTTTCCTTCCATCATCATATGGGTCAAAGGCAACAACACAGTTGAACCCAGCGATCTGGGTGGTATCCATTATAGACCTCCTCTCTGCATCAGTGAAGAAGCATGGAACTGCAACACATTCTTTTACAGGTTTCTTCAATGCACTTTCTGCTGAACTATTTGACCGCTCAAAGTCACCTAGTTCTTTTTCTCTATCTGAATTCCACATGGAATGCATCTCAAGATCACGATCAAACTTCTGCCACCCGTCTTTCACCAGTTCCATTTTGGAAACACTCCCTGAAAGGCACTTATTCATTTGCTTCACGTTTTCACCAACAGCCTTAGTTTTCTCCACTAGGTTTTCAGCCTGAACTGAGAAATCACCACATTTCTTACTCAGCTCCTTTGTTTGCTGAAGCTCTAATGATACATTTTCCAATGCTTGAAGTTTTTGAAGGAACGGTTTATTCCAAAGGGGTGATTCAAGCCACATGTCGTCCCATTTCTGAGGCTCACTCAGGACAGACCCCAAAACACTGATCCTTTTAAAAACTGCATCAGGCACACTATCCCCTCTTTGGGACAGATCCTCTGTTGCCTGGAATTCCTCTTCCAGTTCCTGCAACGGAATCTTCATCTCTTCTAGTTGCTGTTCTAAGGCTCGCTTAGACTTTTCTAGCTCCTGAACGCTTTTCACAACATCATCCTTGGAGCTGACCAATTCTTCCATTTCTGTACGCAGCTGTTTAACACTTTCTAGTTCAGCCTTACACTCTAGAGCTTCCTCCAAAGAGCGAGCCAAGAACAGGGCTTTGCTCTCGTTATCACGCGCCTCCGTTTCTGCACGTGCGCGTTCTTCTGCATATTTTGCAGACACATTCTTCTCTTCACCAAGCATCTGATCAAACTTCTTTTTCACATCTTCAACACACTGTAATGAACCAACGCTTTCTTCCATGCGTTTTTTCATAACCGCTATCTGAGCTTGCAATGTTGCGACTTGCTCTGATAGGTTTTTCTTTGCTTCCGCCTCCTCTTTTAATTGTTCCAGGAAGCCATTTTTCTCATCTTCCATTTGTTTGAGCTTTGTGCTAAAACTCAGCCTTTGACACCTCTCTTCCTGTAAGAGTTCCTGCGTGTCTTGCAGCTGCGATTCCAAGATAGAAAAATCTTCCGCAATTTCTCTAGATTTGCTGTCTGCTTGAGAAAGCTGATTTGTAACATTGTCCAACTCAACCTGCAGTCGGTTTGCCTTCTCTGACAGCTTAGCACACAATCGGTCACCTTCTGACACCTTGACTTGCGATTCCAGAAGCTGTGCCTCTACTTTTTCCCTCTTATGTTCACAATCTCCTTTTCCCTGCATAAGAGCCTTCACCTCATTGGCTAGCATCTGGGAATAAGAATGTAATTCTGCCACACAGGCTTCTTTCTCCTTTAACTGCTGCTGGACACGTTGGGCTTCCCCTTTCCAACTTTCACAGTCTGCACGTAATTCATCTACCACATTGCTCAAAGTGGTGAGCTTATACACAGTACTCAGTAATTTAGCCTCTCTTTCACTTTTCTCTTTGTCGCTGAGAGACAATGTCGCTTTCAGAGCAACATTCTGTTCCTGCGACTCCTGCAGGTCTATTTTTGTAGCTCCCAAAGACTGAAGACTTTTTTCCAGCTGATTACGCAACTCCAACATATCAGCCATACTTTGCTTCTGCAAAGTCTGAATTTCACTTTCCTTTTCCATGAGGATGGTATCTTTCTCCATTATAGTCTCTCTGCGTTTTTGCAACTCGACCAAAAGAAGAGCAGTGGATTCTTCCCACTGTAACACATGAGACTTGAGTAGTTCATTCATTTCCTGCAAGTTTCTATGCTCCATTTTAAGCAATTCCAAGGCTTGTTCCTTTTCTTCCATTTTCCGTTGCAAGGCATCCAACTCAGCCCTGCACACATACTCGGTTTCCTCCAAACCGATGGCCTCCATTGGCTGCTGGCGTCTCTGTTTCCAGCCTGCCATGCTCTCTTGATGAGCCTTTTGTTGAGCTGCAAAGCTCTGCTGAAAATCCGCATTTGCCTGCTGTTGAGCTGCATTTGCTTGCTGTTGAGCTGCATTTGATATAATCAGATGTTTCAACATCTCCTCCATTTTGAGTTTACTTTTCATCTGAGCACACTGCGTCTCCATAGCAGTTTCATCAGTGTTGCTAGGGACAACAACCTTCCTCTTTAGTAGACTCTCTTTAGGCATGGATGGGGCTGGTTCAGACGGCAACATCCCCTCCATCCATAGAATCCGGTCTCTCATTTCATCTATCTTTGCATTCTTCAGGCGTTTTGAACGCCCCATCTTCAATAACTCCACAAACAAATTTTTCACAGTCCAGCAAAAATTTTTCAGACCACTGTCTCTTTAACACATGTAGTTTTTCTCTCTCTCTTGCAAGATCTCTTTTCCTGCACACACAGTTTGTGCAGTCACTTGCACCAGACACAACAAAGTTCATCAAATAATTTTGAGACCGCTGTCTCTTTAAAACACTTTTTTTTTTTTTTTTGTCAGGATCTTCTCTCCTGCACACATAGATTGTGCAATCTCATGCACCAGATAAAGTTCATCAAACATTTGCACTTCCTTGCAGGGATCTCTGCTTATGCCCACTGCATACCTCCACCATATGTAAGGGATTAGCTCGGTGGTAGGCGTATGGGTGACCCCTTTGGGGGTGCGTTTTCACAGAGATAGCCGATTAGAGGTTGAAAAACAAGACTGATTTATTCATGCAATTTACTTAACACAATTGCAAGCATCAAAACAGCCAAAATAAAATAAAAGACAAAATAAATCCTTGCCTCTGTGGGCGGCTACCTTCTCACAGCTGGAACCTACCTAAGAAGTCTTTCCAACCTACTGTTGGGCCGACACTGCTGATCCTACAGCGGACACTCAAATGTCCATTTGTTTGCTTTTCACACAGCACAAACATTGTCCATTGAACATGTCCCTTTGTTTTCTTTCACACAGCACATGTTCATTTATAACAGGATCCTTTACTCTTCAGATTCTTCACATTGAACACAGTTCATTTAACAGGTCCCTTTACTCTTCACACTCTTCACATGGAACACTTTGTCTTCTCACCTTTGAGACGTCTTCACTCTTGGTTACCCTCCTTAGCTTCACATCGCTTTAGGGGGTCTTCTCCCATGCTCACCAGCTTGTCGGGAGGCACACATCCGACTGTCCCCCTCTCCCAGCCCACACGGCGACAGGCGGCAGCAGTCCTTCTCCCATGCCCACACGGCGTCGGGAGGTACACATATGTCTGTCCTCCTCTTCCCAGCTCACACAGCGACAGGAGGCAGCACTCAATAGATTTTCTCTGGACAAATTATAGAGTCCTTGATCTCCTCATTCTGAACAGCTGAATGGTTTTCAACTTCCTGCTGGCTCTCTCTGCAGCCAACACCCTATAGTATCAGTGAATTTTCAAAGCAGGTGGGAATGTGTCTCCTCTCAGTGACTACATTCCCAGATTTACCTGACTTCCTGTCACAATATATATATATATATATACAACACATTTTGTATATAGGGTTAACTTGTTGGGGGTTGGAAGGAAGGCCGTGTGCTAGTAAGTCATGTTTGTATTTATTATGATGTACATAAATACAGATGTGTATGAAACACTAATATCGAGTCTGTTTATAAGAGAAAACTGTCTGTACATCTTCATGGTCCTGAAGAAGCCTTGTACGAAACGCATTGACCAATGAACAGAGGAAATATCTATACCTACACAAACCTTATGATATATACCAACTTATCCTTATATATGTATGATGTACATGAGTGAAATTAGTAGGAGACATTGATCTCCTGTGTACGAGTTGAGCTCAGTTTGGGGCCAGTTTCCTCATTTTATTGAGATCTGGTTTTAGATAAATCAATAAATGTTATTTTAGGATAAATCCATGTAGTTGTTATCTGTCTCATGCTGTGCCCTTAAAGTCCACACATATGACAGTGGTTCCTTGTGATCATCTGTAGTTTCACATTTTTTTGGATAAGAGAAGGGATTTAGTAGGATACTCCAAATAACTGTTCACAGGTAAGGACAACTCTTTCAATAGAACTGTATCGCAGATCATCTGCAGGACCATAAAGCACCTGTATGGGATGAACAAGTCCCTTTGTAGCTGAAGGAACTCAGTGAACCTTGCCTCTTCAAGACACTAGCCAGTGTCTCCTTTAGCTTGCACCCAGTAACTGACTTCTAGCACCCAGAGGAGGATCTAACAGCACAAGTCCCAAGGATCCCCTGTGGGGGGTCTATACTCACAAGGCTCCGGGAGCCCACACACCAGTCTTCCTCAGTAGTACCAGACAGGATCCGCAGACATCCTCCTTCAGTCAGCCCTCATAAGAACCAATGGGGTTACAACTTCAATGTTTTAGGCCCTCAGGTCACCCACCCGAGTCCGCATGACAGCCTCTGCAAGGGAGAGGCAGCAGCTCCCTCCCGACCTAGACCTCTCTCCCTAGAGTTAGACTGGGCTGGACTATGAGCCCATGTGCTCTTCAGATATAAATGCAGATACCCAGCATACCTTAGGGCACATCACCTTCTAATTGGCCAGGGCTGTACAGACATCCATGATCTTATCTACCAGGTTTCCACCCACAGTCCAATATACTCCATGGCTATTGGATCAGTATGAATCATCAAGAAAGCATGAGCTGTGTCCCTGTTAGGCAGAGAAACCAAAAACTATATCCACTCATTCTAGCACCTACCTAGGAGGGCTCTACATCTGTATGGCAGGGTCTGTTTGATTATTCACCTGCTGGGACGGTGCTCTGATGTGAGAAGCTGCAGTGTCAGTATTCCTTTAGCGGTAATTAACCCCTTACGGGTTTTTCTCACCCAGCAATCAAACAACTGTTACACTGTCTTTTCTGACCGCTTAGGAGACTTTAGCAGCCGTAGTTTGAATTGCGATTTAAAAAAAAAAGAAATTACTACATAGCTTGAGTAGCAATTATATATGGTATAATATTCCTAATAATATGGAGTTCTCCTTTGCACCGTGTCTGTTTATCATGGATTTATTTCTTACTGTGACAGGTCCTTGTGCCTCTGCAGCCTAATCCCTCTATGCTGTGGCTGCTCTATGCAGGTCATAGCTGGAGGGGGGCAGCGTCTTCCTTATTGATACTGTTCCTGGATTGTCAGCCCTTCTGCAGGCCTTATAAAGCTGGTGTATGGGAAGCTGACTAATGGACACTTTCTATTAAACCTCTCCAGATGTCACGTACCTGGTAGAAGAGCCTGATACGATGAGGAAAGCCTCTCTTACACCTCTGACTCGGGGGGTCCTCTGGCAGACGGATCAGGTGCAGATGTACAGGCAGAAGCGTGGTCAAAGACAAGCTGGGGTCAATGCAGGCAGAGTTCAGGAGAAGTCAAGGCAAGCCGGGTCGATAACAGTAATCAGATGCTGGTTTACAGGTAGCAGGTATACACAGAAACGCTGTAGACAAGACAGCACTGAAGCACAGCACAGGCTCAGTTTAAATAGCCCCCTTGATGACCATACAAGTAACAGGCGCACGCACTTGTGCAATGGGCATAGCCTATGCACAGCAAGCTGTCTAGAAGAGCCATTCTGTCTATGGGAATGCCCTTCCTGACACCAGATATGCGTGTATTAGGCACACCGTAGACTGGGCCTTTGGTGCTTGAAAGGCAAAACCCTGTATACATTTCCTGCTTTGTTCAGACATCCAGGGAGGAAGATGACCCCTACCAACAGGTTGCAACAGGTAGTCAAGACACTGTAAAGGAGTCTGTTACATCTCTCCCTGTGCAAGGAGTCTCAACTCTGACCATGTCAAGCTTTTCCCTTACAGGACCGGTCAACTGACCAATTTAACCCTCTTCAAACAATTCCTAAAAGGAAGATGAGGATGGCCTATAAGCAGGTTTTTGTACCTCCCTTCCTGCAGAGGTACCTGCAATGCAAGCATTTTTAACACTTCCAAAGGAGTGCGTTGCCTTTTTCCCTATGATGTTTAATCTAGAAGTTCATGCTAGAAGAGTGGTGCAAATTGAACAGAAGACAGAGCAGCAGAATGTCTTAGTGGTCATCACCTTGCAGCACTGGGTTGTTCAGTTCAAACCCCAACCAAAACACTTCTACCTGCACTGCAGGATGTCAGATTAGGCACTTGTGAAGAGGAAGAGGTTTTCCAGCATGCTGAGTCACCTATTTGGTTGACGTGGCCTTCATGAGCTTAGCCATATACTTTGTACATGGAGTTGCCATTGGGGGATGCTGTGTCCTTCAGGGGTATACTCATTAATGATGATTAGGTGGGTCCTGGGGGGTTTAGGGTCTTCTGGGGGTAACTTTATGTATTGGACTTGTCCCGAAGGGGGTATATCTGTCTGCAGTTGTAGCCTGTGAACCTGCCTTAACCTTTGCCTCTCTTCCAATGCATTGAAAGTTGGGGTGAAGAATATTGATTCTATCCTAAAGAATAATTCTACAAGTTGTACAATCTTGTCTGCTTCATTTGATAACAATGAGCTGCATTTAGTCCGGCCTCCTGCTTTAGAGTAAATGTCTGCGGAATGAAAGAAAACTGCAGTTCTAAAGTCAGTGTTTTTTTTTTTTTAATTAAAAGTTTTATTAGTTTTTCATAGAAAGAATAACAAACAAGCATTACAGGTTCAGCAAACAATTAACAGGTGCATGGCCATACAATGATAAAGATTTTGTGTTCAAGGGAGCAAATATAAACCAAAACGGGAACACTCGGGCATCCCTTGCCTGAAACTTGCATCATCAAACGTAGTTAGGTCAGAGCCTGATCATGCCTGGTTCTGCCCCCCGAAGAGACGCACTTTAACACACCACGATAATAAACAACAGGTTTACAGGCAGGTGGAAAGATACCCTCCCACAGGGAGGACAAAGGTAAAATGAAAAAGCAGTAAAGCTAGAAGCAGAGCGGGTGAAAAAAGGGGAAAAGTAGAGGAAAAAGGGAAGAGGGGCCAGGGCAAGGCTGCCGGGGCAGAACCTCAAAGAATTGCCAAAAGGCACAATATGATCAGCCGGGTTCTTACAGATAGGCGTCAGTGCCAGAAAAATTTACCCATGGTCTCCACAGAGTCCTAGTGGTTTCTTCAGTATTTTTAATGGTGTATCATCGTTCCCCCCTCGGCGCCGCATCTCCAGCAACAATCTGGGGTCCCGGCATCCATCTTATGAAGCACAAATGGAACTCTGTACCATCTTGTCAGGATCTTATATCCCACTTCCTGGTATTTATTCGCCATGGAGGTATGTGAAACAGTCTCAATATCTTATCAGCTTGTGTAGGGGAAAACGAGATACCCAAGTCACGCTCCCATTGACGGAAGAAGGGGAAATGAAGACCCTCCATCGCGTCAGAGAGAAGAGTGTACATAAAAGACAGGGAGTGTCTAGAAGGGTCACCCCTCTTGCACACTGTTTCGAACGGCATCAACGGCCGAGGGGCGAACCCTGACCAGTGGAGAGAAAATTGTCTCTAGCCTCCCGGGATGGAATAAAGCCTACCTTATCGTAGTGGACTAATTGGGGGCAGGAGTCGATTGGCCAGCACCTTGGCAAAGAGTTTAAGATTGGTATTAAGGAGGGCAATAGGACGATAACTCCCGCAAGCCATTGGGTCCTTGCCATCCTTATAAATGAGAGTGATATATGCCCTCAGGGAGTCTGGGGGCACCGCAGTACCATCGCGGAGCGCATTGAAAAAGGAGAGTAAGGGTTGGCCAAGACGGGCAGCAAATGTCTTATAATAGGGCAGAGTAAGCCCGTCGGGGCCAGGAGCCTTATGAGGCTTCGCCTGAGCCAACGCCACCGCCAATTCCTCCTTCGTAATTTCACCCTCAAGGGCAAGGCTCTGTGCCCGCGTAAGGGAGGGCATACTAGAAAACTGGATGTATTCCTCCGCCCCACCTTGACCATCTGATCCAAGGGATGGTGAATTGGGAGAGGGAAGATTGTATAGGGCCCGTTAATATGAATAAAATTCCCCTGCAATGGTGGACGAAGAATGGACCTTCTGACCACCTGATGTTTAAATTTGTGAGATGAAGGTGCTCTTTCTCGGACCCCGAAGGGCACGAGCCAGCATTGTCCCCGGCCTGTCTGAGAATTCATAGAAATGTCATCTGGCCCAAGCCATGCCCCCCATCACTTTCTGGAAGAGTATGTTCAATTCCTCCCTAGCTCAAGTCAGGGGGGCAGATGTTCGGACGCAATGGAATGCTTGTGTTTCATGCTCAGCTCCTCAATACTGGTGAGCAAGGCCTCAATCACCCCCTCCCTCTCCCTCTTCCGTCGCGATCCGGCTCTAAATAGAGCCCCCCGTATCACACATTTGTGAGCCCCCCAAACAATCGGGGGTGAAAGAGATATGTCTGAATTTTCGATAAAATAGTTAGATAGAACCTCGTCTAGTTCATTCCGTATATCAGGGAGCTGCAGGGATGACTCATTAAGACGCTAAGTGAGCGGCCTACCGGGTCTAGAGTCCCAGTTGATCAGGATGTGTATGGGAGCATGATCTGAAAAGGAGAAGGATCCAATTTGGGCGGAGGTGACCAAGGGGAGATCATTTTGGGGGACCAGGAAGAAGTCGATCCTTGTGTAAACATTATGCATCGCAGAATAATAGGTGTAGTCTCGCTCACCTTGGTCCATCACGCGCCAGGGTTCCACAAGGTCGAGGAGGGAAAGTTCCTTTTTCAGCCTGCGTAATAACGCATATGCCAGGTGAGAGGACCCGCGGGAAGTATTAAGGAGTGGTTCAGGAGCAAAGTTAAAGTCCCCGCCCATGACAAGGAATCCCTCACGAAAGCCCAGGACTGCTGGAGTCAAACGCTGCAAAAAAGACAAGTGGTCAGTATAAGGCAAGTACACATTTAACAAAGTGATGGTCAATTGGCCCACCTTCCCCTTCACCAAAAGATATCTGACGCGGGGGTCAGCCTGCGCAGCTATGAAAGACCAGGGTATACATTTAGAAACGACTATACTCACCCCTTTCGATTTTGAAATTGGAGAAGGGAGCATGATACACCCAGGGGAAATCCCGATTATAGAACCTTGCAATAGAGTCTAGGCGAAAATAGGTCTCCTGGAGAAAAGCAAAGTGAGAGCGGCTACGGCGTAAATCGGATAGCAACCGGGCGCGTTTCTCCGGAGTGGACAGCCTCCCCATATTAAGTGAGGTCAATGTATAACCTACGGGTCCCTGGCACTCCCGGGGAGGCATGACAGCCGAAGCAACCCCGCCCCGGCCCAGGGGAAAGGGAAGGAAATGGAAGAGAAAGAGGAAGAAAGCAAAAAGGTGTAACGCTCCTGCGTTTCTTATATGGTGTGGATTTTCAGCTGCAGAAATAGTTCCACGTCAGTAGTCATGTAAGAGATATGCTGAGATACCATTCCCAATCTCAATGACTCATCATGTGTGGAAGGTCTTATTTCAGCCAGTAAATACACACAATTAGCAAGCTGGTTCCTAGAATGACTTTATGTATGTGGTAACACAATGATGAAGGTTGAGGGATAGGTTGAGTGGAGGTGGTAGGTGATAGACACTTGAAGGTGAGACAGTAGCAGATGGATGCAGGAAGGTTTAGCAATGTTGTATGATAGCAGATGACAGAATAGCAGGTGGACATACAAAAGAGATCAACCCAGTGCAGAAAAGTAGCAGTAGTCTCAAGAGCTAGCAATCTAGTTATGCAGATGTGATAAACAGTCTTTACTATGCAGAGCTAGATAGTGTAAGCTTAGTATAAGTTTATAGAGAATTCCCCTGCGGGGTACTTAGCACTATTAGCGATACAGCTGAAGGGTGGTTCAGGTGAGGCGGATGATCCAGTAGCGGGATACAGGGATCAGCGCGGCGAGGTTCCGTCAGCGAGGTAAGCTTGCAAGCATGGAAGCTTCAAGCAAGGTTAGCATCCAGATAAGGGTGTTTGAACGAACACATGTGAGTGAGAACCGGCGCTTTAAATAGCCATCTAGTCCGGCGCTGGGTGATGACAGCTCCAGTCTTAAAGGTGTATGCGCACCTTTCCAAAAGTAAATGGTGGGGCGCATACACTTGTGGAAAGTGTAATTTAGGGTACCAAAGGTACCGGAACATTACAATACCCCCCCCTTAAGGCCTGCTCCTGAAGGCCTCTGGAGCTGGTTTGTCTGGGTATCTCGCATGAAAATTGCGGATTAATCTAGGGGCATGTATGTCAGAGGTGTTTAGCCAGGTGTCGTCTTGGGGCCCATAGTTCTTCCATCTAACCAAGTACTGAAGTCTTCTTCTGTAGATACGAGAATCCAGAATCTCTTTTATCTCGTATTCTTCTCCACCTTCAACTTGTACAGGAGGGGGAGGTGGAATATTAGGCCTTATTCCTTGGTCCGGAACATGGGGTTTTAGTAGCGACACATGGAAAATGGGATGGATTTTTAGGTCCATTGGCAATGTAAGCTGCACTGCAGCTTTTCCAATAAGTTTCTTGATTGGGAAAGGTCCCAAGAACAGAGGTCCAAGCTTTTTGCTAGGGATCTTCAGTCTCAAGTTTTTTGTTGAGAGCCAAACGAGGTCCCCGATAGTATACTGTGGAGAAGGTCTTCTACGAAGATCATAGTACTTCTTTTGTTGACTGTGAGCGTGTGCAATGGTAGTATTTAGTAAACCCAGAGAATCCTTTATTTGGGTAAGATAGTCTGAGGCTACTGGGTTATTTGAAGGAAGGATGCGTGGAGGGAGAATAGAGGGATGGAACCCATAGTTCAAGTAGAACGGACTCTGCTTGGTTGTACTGTGAGTTGCGTTGTTGTAGGCAAATTCTGCCAGGGGGAGAAGATCCAACCAATCATCCTGTTGGTAAGAAGTGTAACAACGTAAATATTGCTCGATGCATTGGTTGACTCTTTCAGTCTGTCCGTTGGTCTGCGGATGGTAAGGAGAAGTGAGCTTCCGCTCAATCCGTAGTATGTGACATAGTTCTTGCCAGAATTTAGAAATAAATTGGGATCCACGGTCAGACAGAAGAGTTTTTGGGATACCATGTAATCTGAAGACATGTTTCATCAGGAGTTCTGCCGTTTGTTTGGACGAAGGTAGTCTGCGAATAGCAATGAAATGTGCCATCTTTGTCAGATGGTCCACTGACACCAAGATGGTATTAAATCCTTTGGAAGGAGGCAATTCTACGATGAAGTCCAATGACAAAACCTCCCATGGAGTTTGGGGTATTGGTAGACTGCATAGTAGACCGGATGGTCTCGTAGTGTCAATCTTGGACCTGGCACAGACATTGCATGAAGAGACGAATTTTTGTATAGATGTTTTCATGTCAGGCCACCAGAATTGTCGAGAAATCAAATTGAAAGTCTTTGTCATACCCATATGTCCTGCCATAGGCACATCATGCGATAATTCCAAGATCTTGGTGCGTAGGGTAGGTGGTATGTAAAGTTTGTCGTTGTAGTAGAGGAAGCCTTCTGCATCAGTATTTAGTTGTGGTGGGGGTGAATCCAAACTTATACCATGCAGAACCTCTTCCTTTAAGGAACGGACAACTCCAATAATGCGTTTGTGAGGTATTATAGGAACGGAAGGGATTTCAAAGTAGTTTTCTCCAGTTAGTCGTGATAGTGCATCCGCCTTTTTGTTCTTATCTGCAGGTGTGTAGGTCACAAGGAAGTTAAACCTTAGAAAGAATAGTGACCATCGTACCTGTCGATGCGAGAGAGTTTTGCTAGTCTGAAGATATTGGAGGTTTTTATGGTCCGTGTATATAATTATTGGTAATTGGGTGCCTTCGAGTAGATGTCGCCAATTCTCCAGAGCCAATTTTATAGCAAGCAGTTCCTTTTCACCCACGGGGTAATTTATCTCGGGACTGCTCAGGGATTTAGAAAAAAAAGCGACTGGATGAAGTGGTGAAGTGTGGGTAGGTCGTTGGAAGAGTATTGCTCCTACTGCCATGTTTGACGCATCTACCTCCAGAATGTATTGGAGGGATGGGCCTGGATGGCGTAATATGGGAGCGGAAGTAAACCTTGTCTTTAACAAGTGGAAAGCCTTATTTGCTTCTTCTGACCATTTAAATGGTATTTTTATGCTAGTGAGCTGTGTGAGGGGTCTCACAATAGCAGAAAAGTTTTTTATGAACTTCCTGTAGAAATTTGAAAATCCAAGGAATCGCTGTAGCGCCTTGCGTGTAGTTGGTGTAGGCCAATCCTGAATGCAGGATATTTTACTCATGTCCATCTCGATTCCTGTTTTGGATATGATGTAGCCTAGAAAGAGTACCTCATCTTTATGGAACAAGCATTTCTTCAGCTTCACATAAAGATTATGTGCAAGCAATCTCGATAATACAAGTCTTACATGTCTTATGTGTTCAGACAAGGATCGTGAATATATAAGTATATCGTCCAGATATACCACAACACAGACATCTAGTAAGTCTTTAAAAATATCGTTTATAAATCGTTGGAAAACTGCAGGGGCATTGCATAGGCCGAATGGCATCACAAGATATTCGAACAATCCGTATCTAGTTCTGAATGCAGTCTTTCACTCGTGTCCATCACGGATTCGAATGAGATTGTATGCTCCTTTCAGGTCTAATTTTGAAAAATAGGTAGCTCCACGCACCTGCTCAATGAGCTCAGGGATAAGCGGTAGAGGATAGCGATCTTTTATTGTGATAGCATTCAATTTCCTGTAGTCGATGATAGGTCTGAGACTTGAATCTTTATTGCGAACAAAAAAGAGTCCTGCTGCTGTGGAAGAAGTGGAAGGTCTAATAAAACCTTTTTCCAAGTTCTCATCCAAATAGGTTTTGAGATGGGCAAGTTCATCCTGTGAAAGAGGATAAACATGACCGAACGGCAATTTGCTATTTTGGAGTAGATCAATGCTACAATCATAGTCTCGATGAGGAGGTAATGCTTGAGCATTTTTCTCAAGAAAAACCTCAGAAAGATCCTGATAACATAGTGGTGCAATCTCATCTGTCACCACAGACAGAATCTTCCCGGAAAACGGGAGGTTACACGTTTCCTCGCAATAACAAGAAGGGAAGGTCAAGGACCGTTTCTTCCAATCTATGGTTGGTTGGTGTGTGTGCAACCAGGGAAGTCCCAACACAATGGGAAAGTGGGGTGATGGTATTAAATCGAAGGTAGAAGTCTCCCTATGAGACTCGTTAATAGTGACTAGAAGTGCTTGTGTCTGATCGGTGATCGGACCAGAGGATAACGGAACACCGGTAATAAGACTTACTGAGACAGGTTTAAGTTTAGAAATAATAGGAATTTTATTTAAAGCAGCAAAACATATATCCATATAATTTCCACAAGATCCTGTGTCAATCATGGCCTTAGTAGTAATCCTGTTCTGGTCCCACTGTAATGTCAAAAAAACAGAAATGTAGGGGTTAGTGAATGAAGTTGTCAATCCTCCTAGAGAGACATGTGAACACTCACCCTTCTTTTTGTTGACTAGGGGACAGACATTTATCTTGTGATCCGGGGATGCACAGTACAAGCAGAGATTTTCATTTCGTCTTTTGGCTTTTTCCATAGTTGATAGCGGTGGGCGTATGGTTCCTACCTTCATAGGAACGGCCAGACTCCGAGAGGAAACGGATAATGGCATTCCCATCTTTTCAGCCTTTCTTTCTCGTAGTCTTCTATCTATGGTAATACTGAGTTGCAGAGGCGTAACTACAACCTTCAGGGCCCTGGTGCAAGAAACCATGATGGGCCCCCCCCGGTCAGGGCCCTTCCCATTGATCCCGGGCGTGAGGGCAGCAGGACCTGTATAAGAGGGGTGGCGTAGGGGGATATATAGAGGAACAAATCCCCTCCATTTTCCTCCTGCAGTCTCCGAATGCCTATGGGATGGAGAGGAGGAGAAGCTGGCTTTTAGCAGCTGCAGTAGAAAAATGGAGGGGATTTTTCCTCTATATTCTGCCTCCCCCCCCCATCCAGGTGTACAGGGGCAACACATTGGCCAATTGTGACCCCTGTAGTTACGCCCCTGAGATGAGTGGCAGCAGTGGTGGTGTGGGGGGGGGTATCAGTGGCAGCAGTGGTGGTGGTGTGGGGGGGTCAGTGGTAGCAGTGTGGGGGGAAGTGGTAGCAGTGGTGGTGGTGTGGGGGGTCAGTGGCAGCAGTGGTGGTGGTGGGGGGGGGTCAGTGGCGACAGTGGTGGTGGTGTGGGGGGGGGGGTCAGTGGCAGCAGTGATGGTGGTGTGGGGGGTCAGTGGCAGCAGTGGTGGTGGAGTGGGGGGGTCAGTGGTAGCAGTGGTGGTGGTGTGGGGGGGGGGGGTCAGTGGCAGCAGTGATGGTGGTGTGGGGGGTCAGTGGCAGCAGTGGTGGTGGAGTGGGGGGGGGGTCAGTGGCAGCAGTGATGGTGGTCTGGGGGGTCAGTGGCAGCAGTGGTGGTGGAGTGGGGGGTCAGTGGTAGCAGTGGTGGTGGTGTGGGGGGTCAGTGGTAGCAGTGGTGGTGGTGTGGGGGGTCAGTGGCAGCAGTGGTGGTGGTGTGGGGGGGGTCAGTGGCAGCAGCGATGGTGGTGTGGGGGGTCAGTGGCAGCAGTGGTGGTGGAGTGGGGGGTCAGTGGTAGCAGTGGTGGTGGTGTGGGGGGTCAGTGGTAGCAGTGGTGGTGGTGTGGGGGGTCAGTGGCAGCAGTGGTGGTGGTGTGGGGGGGGGTCAGTGGCAGCAGTGATGGTGGTGTGGGGGGTCAGTGGCAGCAGTGGTGGTGGAGTGGGGGGTCAGTGGTAGCAGTGGTGGTGGAGTGGGGGGTCAGTGGTAGCAGTGGTGGTGGTGTGGGGGGTCAGTGGTAGCAGTGGTGGTGGTGTGGGGGGTCAGTGGTAGCAGTGGTGGTGGAGTGGGGGGTCAGTGGTAGCAGTGGTGGTGGTGTGGGGGGTCAGTGGTAGCAGTGGTGGTGGTGTGGGGGGTCAGTGGCAGCAGTGGTGGTGGTGTGGGGGGGTCAGTGGCAGCAGTGATGGTGGTGTGGGGGGTCAGTGGCAGCAGTGGTGGTGGAGTGGGGGGTCAGTGGTAGCAGTGGTGGTGGAGTGGGGGGTCAGTGGTAGCAGTGGTGGTGGTGTGGGGGGTCAGTGGCAGCAGTGGTGGTGGTGTGGGGGGCGGGGGGTCAGTGGCAGCAGTGATGGTGGTGGGTGTGGGGGGTCAGTGGCAGCAGTGGTGGTGGAGTGGGGGGTCAGTGGTAGCAGTGGTGGTGGTGTGGGGGGTCAGTGGTAGCAGTGGTGGTGGTGTGGGGGGTCAGTGGTAGCAGTGGTGGTGGTGTGGGGGGTCAGTGGTAGCAGTGGTGGTGTTGTGGGGGGTCAGTGGCATTAGTGGTGGTGGTGTGGGGGGGGTCAGTGGCAGCAGTGGTGGTGGTGTGGGGGGGGGGTCAGTGGCAACAGTGGGGGGGGGGGGTTAGTGGCAGCAGTGGTGGTGGTGTGGGGGGTCAGTGGCAGCAGTGGTGGTGGTGTGGGGGGGGGTGTCAGTGGCAGCAGTGATGGTGGTGTGGGGGGTCAGTGGCAGCAGTGGTGGTGGAGTGGGGGGTCAGTGGTAGCAGTGGTGGTGGTGTGAGGGGTCAGTGGTAGCAGTGGTGGTGGTGTGGGGGGTCAGTGGTAGCAGTGGTGGTGGTGTGGGGGGTCAGTGGTAGCAGAGGTGGTGTTGTGGGGGGTCAGTGGCATTAGTGGTGGTGGTGTGGGGGGGGGGGTCAGTGGCAACAGTGGGGGGGGGTTAGTGGCAGCAGTGGTGGTGGTGTGGGGGGTCAGTGGCAACAGTGGTGGTGGTGTGGGGTGGGGGGGTCAGTGGCAGCAGTGGTGGTGGTGTGGGGGGGCAGTGGCAGCGGTGGGGGGGAGGTCAGTGGCAGCAGTGGTGGTGGCGTGGGGGGGGCAGTGGCACCAGTGGTGGTGGTGTGGGGGGGGGGGGGTCAGTGGCAGCAGTGGGGGGTGGTGTGGGGGAATCAGTGGCAGTGCTAGTAGAGGGATGGGATCAGTGTCACTGACAGTCACTCAATTGCAGATCACTCTGTTCCAGCTCCTTCACTTCACTGGGCCGGCCCGGGTCAGCTGATTTTCTGTTGCCCTGAGTTTCCCGAGTCCCGACATTGCATCTCTCTGCTCCAGGGAACTCAATGGGCGGGGCCGTGTGAATGTCAGTGCCCGTGAGTGCGGGCTGAGGAGATGGGCTGGAAGAGGCAGGGCGGAGACGATGGGCGGAGCGGGGAGTGTGTGCCTGGGAGTGCAGACAGTGCACTCAGCGGAGCGGGACGGGACAGGACAGGACGGGGCGGGGAGTGAGTGCCTGCCTGGGACTCGGAGTGCAGACAGTGCACTCAGCGCCGGTACGGTACGGGGCGGGAGTGTGTGCCTGGGACTCGGAAGTGCAGACAGTGCACTCAGCGGGACAGGGCGGGGAGTGTATGCAGACAGTGCAATGCCCATCTCCCGGGAGGCGGCGGGCCCCCCTACAGTGGTGAAACGCCAGGGCCCCGTCGCAACTGCGACTGCTGCGACCCTGGTAGTTCCGCCACTGCTGAGTTGTATTAATGCATCCAGGGTTTTTCGCAGATCCGCTCGGGCGAGCTCGTCCTTAACGGCTTCTGATAGGCCAGGCCTAAATTGGGTTTTCAGAGATGCATCATTCCATTCTGAATCAAGGGTCCATCTCTTGAACTCTGCGACAAAGTCTTCTACAGGCCTCCTTCCTTGTTTCAAGGATCTTAACTGAAGATCAGCAGTACTCTGCCTATTGGGGTCATCATATAGGCTAGTGAGCTCTGCCAGGAACAAGGCATAGGAGTTGAGAAGCTGGTCGTTTTTCTCAAAAAGAGAATCTGCCCAGGCTCGAGGATCGCTTGATAGGTAAGAAATAATAGTACAAACCTTAATGTGATCAGTAAGGTAGGTACGAGGTTTTAGCAAAAAAAGTAACTCACATGCGTTTTTAACCACTTACCGACCGAGTACGGTAATAGTACTGCGGCAAAGTGGCTCGTTATCGTCTGACGACGTAGTACTACGTCGTCAGACACTCCCCCTTCTGGGCGGCGCTTGCGCGCCGCCGGAGGCTCGCTCCCGCTGTTTTCATTCACAGCGGGAGTCGGGCCAGGGGAGGAGCAGCGGCGATTGCCGCTGCTCTGCCCCGATCGCCGGGGATCTAGTGTGGAGATCCGCCCGCTGTGTGTAAACACAGCGGGCGGATCTCCATAGTGACAGGGAGTGACAGATCGGACTGTTCAGCATAGCTGGACATCCGATCTGTCCATGACTCACTCAGTCACCTCCCCCCACACACGTCAGTAAGCACCAGGCATACATTAACCCCTCCCTCTCCAATAAAATTAACCCCTTCCCTGCCAGTGTCATTTTTACAGTAACAGTGCATATATATAGCACTGATTACTGCAGTAATGTCACTGGTAACCCCAAAAGTGTCAAAAATGTCAGTCAAGGGTCCGATCTGTCCGCCGCAATGTCGCAGTCCCACAAAAAAAAAATCGCAGATCGCCGCCATTACGCGTTAAAAAAAAACACCAAAAATGACAGAAATCTTTCCCTTTGTTAGTAAACGCAATAACTTTTGCGCAAACCAATCAAAATACGCTTATTGTGATTTTTTTTACCAAACATAGGTAGCATAAAACAAATTGGCCAAAAATTTTTTAAAAAATTGGTTTTTACATCTTTTTTGGGGGGAATTTCATATAAAAAAATGTTAAAAATATTGTTATTTTTTCAAAATAAACGCTCTTTTTTTGTTTATAGCGCAAAAAGTAAAAATCGCACAGGTGATCAAATACCACCAAAAGAAAGCTCTGTTTGTGGGAAAAAAAGGACGTAAATTTCGTTTGGGTACGGCGTCGCACGACCGCGCAATTGTCAGTTGAAGTCGCACAGTGCCGAATCGCAAAAAGTGGCCTGGACGGAAGACAGCAAAATCCTCCGGTGGTAAAGTGGTTAAATTCGCGAAATTTTTTGCGATCGCCTGTAAATACCAAAGGGGGATTTATCTTGGGTTCAGGGGACTGAGCAGAGGTAAGTTGTGTCAGTCTAATTACCTGCTGCGACAGAGCCTGATTGTCTTCTTTTAATTCAGCAAGTGCGTGTATTAACGCAGATACTTGCTGTTTTAATTGTGTCACCTGAGTGGTTATTTCTGCTGAATCCATTTTTTGGTTCGTTCAATCTGTAACGCTCCTGCGTTTCTTATATGGTGTGGATTTTCAGCTGCAGAAATAGTTCCACAGCAGTAGTCATGTAAGAGATATGCTGAGATACCATTCCCAACCTCAATGACTCATCATGTGTGGAAGGTCTTATTTCAGCCAGTAAATACACACAGTTAGCAAGCTGGTTCCTAGAGTGACTTTATGTATGTGGTAACACAATGATGAAGGTTGAGGGATAGGTGATAGGTGATAGACACTTGAAGGTGAGACAGTAGCAGATGGATGCAGGAAGGTTTAGCAATGTTGTATGATAGCAGATGATAGAATAGCAGGTGGACATACAAAAGAGATCAACCCAGTGCAGAAAAGTAGCAGTAGTCTCAAGAGCTAGCAATCTAGTTATGCAGATGTGATAAACAGTCTTTACTATGCAGAGCTAGATAGTGTAAGCTTAGTATAAGTTTATAGAGAATTCCCCTGCGGGGTACTTAGCACTATTAGCGATACAGCCGAAGGGTGGTTCAGGAGAGGCGGATGATCCAGTAGCGGGATACAGGGATCAGCGCGGCGAGGTTCCGTCAGCGAGGTAAGCTTGCAAGCATGGAAGCTTCAAGCAAGGTTAGCATCCAGGTAAGGGTGTTTGAACGAACACATGTGAGTGAGAACCGGCGCTTTAAATAGCCATCTAGTCCGGCGCTGAGTGATGACAGCTCCAGTCTTAAAGGTGTATGCGCACCTTTCCAAAAGTAAATGGTGGGGCGCATACACTTGTGGAAAGTGTAATTTAGGGTACCAAAGGTACCGGAACATTACAAAAGGGGACAAAAAAAAGAACGGGCGGGGGAAAAAGAAGAGGAGAAGGAGCAGGAGAGAAAAAGGAGGGGGTAGGCACAGCAAGAAGAAAAAAAAAAGGGAGGAAGATGGGAGGGAACAGAGGAGTGGCAAAAGACTACCAGGCCAGGACCTAGTTGCTGGGAAAGTAAGAGATAAAAGGACTCAGGAAGAAAAAGAGAATGTGAAAGAGAAGACCACCGATAAACAAAGACAATATGTCGGGATAATATCTAAATATGGTCAAAATAAACCTAGCGCAACCAGGCACTACCTAGTATGGGGAAATGGAGTTTGACTCTGTGAGAGTGACAGGAGGCGTGTCCCGCGGTCTCCAGCCACAAAACTAACATCCCACAGACTGGAACCTCGAGGTACTAAGCCGCCATGAACTAGTAGGCGAATATATGAATTAGCAACAAATGCCAGCAAAAGACAAGAAACATACTAAAGACAATAACTACATTAACCACTACCGCCCACCCCCAACCCCCCTGCCCCAGAGCAACCCTTCAAGAGAACCATGGGGACAAAAGAAAAACACACACATCCAAGAAAAGGGGAGAGTGACATTATTAACCTCATGTGAATAAAAGTAAATAATTAATATTGTTTAAATAACATATGCTAAAAAACTGTTTTTAAAGGTGTATAAGTGACATTGTGAACAACTATGTGATGCACAAAAATAAAATAAAAATTTCAATCCATGAAAATCCTCCTTTAAAACACGATGAAAGTGAAAAGTGCCTAAAAAGTGATAAGTACTGTGAGCCATTACACAAAAATGTGTTTAATAGTGAAATGCCCCGAACATAAATATGTGAAAAAATTCTGTGAGTAAAACACCTAAAAACAAAAAAAAACAAAAAGGTGGGGGGGGGGGGGGGCAAGTGCAGCAGAAAAATGTCAAAAACTAAACCCAAAAAGGAATTCAGAGAGCCTCCAGGGGGCCGTGGTAGGGTTCGTGAGAGGCAGAGGTATTTGCTGAACCCCGTTGCATCACAGATCTGGACCGCCGTCTTCGCTGATGTTGGGACCTCAGAAAGGCCTGATCGGGGGTGTCATGACTCCAGGAATTGGGCAACCAGCCAGGAATAGACACTGCAGGGGTATCCAAGAAGGATAAAAGATCCGATAGTTGCTCCGGCCAGCGGAGAGCAAAAGAGTGAACACCTCTGAGTACAATAAGATGAAACGGCTGACCCCAGTGATAGGCGGCCCCTACATTGGGTATAATCTCCAGTAAGGGTTTCAACAAGGCCCTCATCCTCAGTGTCAGACGGGAGAGGTCTGGAAAAAGGCGCACCGTGGCTCCATCGATGTCCAGTGGTCCCTTAGACCAGGCCCTTCGCATAATTTCTTCTTTAAGAGAGTAAAAATTAACACGAGCTAATACATCCCTTGGTTGATCAGAGTCAAAACTGTGGGGGCCTCGGACCCTATGAACCCGGTCAATTTCAATGGCCTCAGTAGGAGGCCTATCCAGGTGCTCGGAGGTGGGTAGAGGGTGGAACAAAGGAATGGTACTGGGAGGTGGGTAGAGGGTGGAACCTAAGAATGGTGCTCTGAGGTGGAACCAAGGAATGGTGCTCGAAGGTAGGTAGGAGGTGGAACCAAGAAATGGTGCTCGGAGGTAGGTAGAGGGTGGAACCAAGGAATGGTCCTCGGAGGTGGAACCAAGGAATGGTGCTCGGAGGTAGGTAAGGGGGGTTGAACCAAGGAATGGTGCTCTGAGGTGGAACCAAGGAATGGTGCTCAAAGGTAGGTAGGAGGTGGAACCAAGAAATGGTGCTCGGAGGTAGGTAGAGGGTGGAACCAAGGAATGGTGCTCGGAGGTGGAACCAAGGAATGGTGCTCGGAGGTGGGTAGAGGGTGGAACCAAGGAATGGTGCTTGGAGGTGGAACCAAGGAATGGTGCTTGGAGGTGGGTAGGGGGGTTGAACCAAGGAATGGCGCTCGGAGGTAGGTAGGGGGTGGAATCAAGGAATGATGCTCAGAGGTGGGTAGAGGGAGAGAAAGGGGGAGTTTCTGCACCTATTCTCTGAGAAAACAAGCCCTGATAATGAGCCACCTATTTGCTTGTCGTGGTCTTCATGAGCTTAGCCATATGAGTTGTCATTGGAGCATGTGTGAGGAAATAAACACCAAACTGTTAATCTCAGGGGGGGATGAGCGTGTGATGGTATTAGGCAGTAATATACCCCCCCCCCCCCCTTGATGGGAGTGGAGATAGCCCCATCTATAAAGATATACAGTACATACACACACAGCACAAGGCCGTGTTCACACTATGAGATGTTTCTCTGGGCTGCAGTTCCTCTGAGCTCCACAAGATGGTGATCTCACTTCTACCCAGACAGGAAGACAGGAAGTGATGTCAGATATAAATAGGAAGTTGCAGGTGAGAGGTGAGTAAGGAGGAAGTAGAGTGGAGACGTTGCTGGGAGAGGCAGCAGAGGAGGTAATAAGATCTTATTTTCTATTTACACCCAGTAACCCCCCCCTCCCCCCCGTCATGTCCGTCCTCTTCCTCCATAGTCACTGTGACCTCTTTTATCTCCAGCAGATGATGATACACACATATATAGTGTGGAAACCTAGATTAACCCCTTCAGGGTCAGAACATTCCTCCTCTTACATATATATTTTTATCCTTACCTGTCTAGACAGAAACCTGTATAGATCGAGTGACAGAACGAATGAGGATGAAGGAGGACTGGAGTCACATGACTGAGAAGATACTAAACCTCACCCTGGAGATCATCTACCTGCTGACCGGAGAGGTGAGGGGGATTCTGAGAGGTCACATGACATCACTCTTATCTCTATTAATAAAACACAGACCTGACCGGAGAGGTGAGGAGGATTCTGGGATTCTAACATGATATTCCTATTGGTTCTCCAATACAGAGATTTCCTCTTCTGAAGTCAGGTGATCCTATGACCATCACAGTGCCTCCATGTGACTCCCTAAAACCTGAGAGACACAACATGGAGAAGATTCTAGAAGTCACCAAGAAGATGATGGAGCTGCTGACAGGAGAGGTGAGCGGTGCTGGGAATTCTGGGACATTATCCAGTAACAGACAAGGGATGTGTCTGGATGGTGACTGTATCATTGTGTGTGTCAGGTTCCTATAAGGTGTCAGGATGTCACTGTCTATTTCTCCATGGAGGAGTGGGAGTATTTAGAAGGACACAAGGATCTCTACAAGGACGTCATGATGGAGAATCAGCCGCCCCTCACATCACCGGGTAAGAGGAGACTTTATTGTAAAGAAGAGAGCAGTACGGAGGCTCCACCTAGATCCCCCATCATCTGATAAACACATAGAAACAATGTATTCAGTCAGTGTGTGTCAGGGCTGGGCTCCTGCAGCTCTTTTCTTTAAGAGCTCAGAAGTTGCTTAGCTGTCGGTTAATTACCAGCCGCTCGCTACCACAGTGACTCACCTGGTTACCATTACCTGCCTCATTAGTCCAGCCTACAGCCAGCCCCATTTTGCTATTTAAGTAGCTTAGCTCATTTCCTCCTTGCCCTTGCGTGGTCTATGCTCTCCAGTGTGTTCCTGTGTAGGACTTGCCGTGGTTGACTTCTCTTCCGATACCTGATTTGTTTCGCCCGACTACGCTGACTTATGGTTTCCTGATCCTTGCTACTCTGATTACCTGTTCTGGCATCCAAACCCTGGCTTCTGTTTTTGACTACGTTCCTGAACTGTTATTTTTGCTATTTACTTAAAGGTGTGATTTTAACTGCACTTTCTGTTGAAGTACTCAATACCACTGCAGCCTTGTGCCTCCCCACTTACCATTGAGGCTTTTGATACAAAGGTCAGGCCGGTATTTTGGCACATCGGCCTTTTGTGTGCACAGCTGACCTTCAACCCCGATGCCATTCCTCCTCATGGCCGGGTTTACCCGCTGTCTGTCTCAGAGGAGAAAGCAATGGAGAAGTATGCTGCAATTTAACTATCCCAGGGGTTCACCCGCAAATCCTCTTCTCCTTCCAGTGCCGACTTTTTCTTTGTGGGAAAAAAAGAGTGGGGAATTGAGTCTCTGTATCGATTATAGGGGTCTCATTCACATTACTGTTAAAAATACTTACCCAATCCCATTGATAACGGAATTATTTGACTGCCTCAAGGGAACAACGGTCTTCACTAAGCTCGATTTGCGAGGGAAATACAATCTTGTGAGGATTAATGAGGGCCACGAATGGAAATTTAATACTAGGGACCAGACACTACAAATACCTCGTAATGCCCATTGGTCTTTGCAACGCTCCTGCAGTTTTCCAAGACTTTATTAATGATGTCCTCTGAGATATGCTGCCATAATGTCTGGTAAATTACCTGGATGATATTCTCATATATTCTAAGTCCCTACAGAACCACCACACAGATGTCTCTCCCGTGTGCTACAGAGGTTGAGAGAAAGCAACCTCTATTGCAAGTTGGAAAAATGAGAGTTCCATGTACAGGTTTAATTTTTGGGTTATGTCATTTGTACTGCCAGGTTTTCGATGGACCTAGAGAAGCCATCTGCAGTTCTAAAGTGGCTTTGGCCTATAGGTCTACGTGCGCTACAACATTTTCTTGGTTTTGCCAATTATTAGCAGGAATTTATGAGTAACTTCTCTTTTCTGGTCAAACCCCTTCATTGATACTGTATGACCAGAAAAGAGGGCAACCCACAGAATTGGTCCCTGGAATCCATTAAAGCCTTTAAATCCCTCAAGGCCACTTTTGCTGCAGTTCCAGTGCTGGAACATCCTGATCCCATGTTACCCGTCATTCTTGAAGTTGATGCGTCTGAGACTGGAGTAGGCGCTTTCCTGTCTCAACCTCCTACCCCTGAGAGTTCTATCCATCCCTGTGGCTACTTTTCTAAAAAAAATTGTCTCTAGCAGAATGAAATTTGCAGTGAAGAGAGGCCTTGGATCCACTTGTCTATTGATTTTATTATGGATTTACGCAAGTCCCATAGCAACACAGTTATTCTTATGGCAGTTGACCGTTTTTCAAAATGTCACATTGCATTCCGCTAAAGAAGTTGCCTGTGTCCAAGGAACTGGCATCCATTTCACTGGAGAGTTCTTTCAGTTACATGGGTTACCTAAAGTTATCATCTCGGACAGGGGTAACCAGTTGGTGTCCAAGTTTTGGGGAGCCTTTTGTGCACAGTTGGGAGTTCCGCTTTCCTTCTCCTCTGCATATCACCCACAGTCCAATGGGGCTGCAGAATGGGCCGACCAAGCCTGGGAGCAGCTCTTACGTTGCAATATTTCTGACCACCATAACACTGGTGGGACCTGTTACCTTGGGTGGAGTTTGCTCACAATAGCACAATCAATGCCACCTCCTGATTATCTCAGTTTATGGTGAACTATGAGTTCCAGCCATCCATGTTGCCTGATACATCTGTTCCGCAAGGAATTTCTGCGTTAGAGCAACATCTTCAGGAACTCTGTTCCACTTGGGTGCAGGTCCAGGAATCCTTGCAACACTCCAGAGAGAGTTACAAAGCATGCTGGCCGCCGATGCCTACCTTCACCCTCCTACCAAGTGGGGGAGAAGGTCTGGCTGTATTCGCATTAACTCTGATTCTGTGTTCCCTCACTAAAACTGGCACCTCTGTATATTGGGCCTTTCCGCATACTCTATCAGGTTAACATGGTGGCCTATGCCTTAGATCTTCCTTCCAACGTTCGTATTTACAACGTATTCCATGTTTCCTTACGTGTTATTGCTATACCACCTCAGTACCACGCTTTCGCCTGATTAAGGTTGACAACCACATGGAATATGAGATACAATCTATCATTGACTCCCGTAGGTTTCGTGGACATATAAGATATCCAGTTCACAGAGGGGTTACGGTCCAGGGGAATGCTCTTGGGTCTCATCCTCTGACGTAAATGCTCCTGCCCTGCTCCAGGCTTTCCATATACGTTTTCCCCTCAAGTCTGGTGCTCCCCCAAGGGGGAGGGATTGTTGGGGAAGAGGTTACGGTTAGGGCTGGGCTCCTGATAGTTAGCGAGTTGCTCTTTTCTTTCAGTGTTTAGAAGCTGCTTAGCTGTTGGGTAACTACCAGCCACTTGTTACCACAGCGACTCACCTGGTTACCATTTCCTGCCTCATTAGTCCAGCCTACAGCCAGCCCCTTTTTTGCTTTTGAAGCAGCTGAGCTCATTTCCTCCTTGCCCTTGCTTGGTCTATGATCTCCAGTGTGTTCCTGTGTGTTTTTTGCCCTTGCTTATTTCTCTTCCTATTCCTGTTCCTGATTTTTGCTTCAGATTATGCTGACTTATGGTTTCTTGACCCCCGCTCCTCCGATTACCTGCTCTGGAATCCAAATACCGGCTTCTGTTTTTGACTACATTCCTGAACTGTTATTTTTTTCTATTTCATTAAAGGTGTGATTTTTTTTTTAACTGTATTTTCTGTCTTCACCTGGTTTATGGTCCCCGACAGTGTGTGTGTGTTTCCTACAGATGGTTCCAGTAATGGGAACCCAACAGAGAGATGTCCCTGTCCTCTGTATTCCCGGGATTCCACACAGGAAGGTCACACCATCCCTCACCATCATCAGGTAGATGAGGAACAATCACTGATAGTATCATTAGGATCTGTACATTATCTGCATTGTTACCATTGATGTCATTTTTATTATATATTCAGAGTGGAAACCTGAGAGATTCCAAAGATGAGGTTAAAGACAAAATAAAAGAGGAGGATGATGAGGATGGGGTCAAAGAGGAAATACACAAAGATCTGTACCAGGACACCATGGTGGAGTCATCCAGCTACAGAAACCCACCAGAGCAATATCCCCGTCCTCTGTGTTCCCGGGATTCCACACAGGGAGGTCTCACCATCCCTCAATGTTACAAGGTTGGTGGGATGGAGTATCTAGATTATGTACTTGTGGAGGGGATGTGTGTGTTTTTGTATGTAAGCTTATATCTTCCAGATGATATTCTCTCTTATTCTCTTGGTTTAGAGTGGAGATCCAATCGATATAGAATTTGAGGTTAAAGCAGAAGAAGAAGAGACGTTTGTGAGGGATGATCAGCAGTCTATGGAGGAGGATGGAATAACGGGGACATTTATAGAGGAGGACACTCCTACAGAGATCAGCACAGGTGGGTCATTAACACTAAATACATTCCGGCACCCATACTGCTCGCTGATTGGTCCAGAGTAGAGGGGGGGGGGGGCTGGGTGATATAAGCCTGTAATCCCCTGGTCACTTTCCTGAGCTGTGTTCACCGTCCTGTATTCCTGTATTTCTCTCGGATAATCTTCCTTCTCTGTGCTGCAGACACAATTTATGTCTCTAGACTGGATTTATGGAGATTCTGGGGTTCAGCTGGCAGTAAAATGTTGATGTT
This sequence comes from Pelophylax lessonae, assembly GCF_965119305.1. Taxonomy (NCBI): domain Eukaryota; kingdom Metazoa; phylum Chordata; class Amphibia; order Anura; family Ranidae; genus Pelophylax; species Pelophylax lessonae. The sequence goes on along the minus strand of NC_138776.1, from coordinate 272,080,486 downwards.
CACCATAGATGTTGCGCAGCCTAGACACCTGGGGTATGTACCTTGGGTCTTCTGCCCCATGTCCGGGTCTAGCAAAATCTCTGACAGAAGAATTCTCCCGGGGTTACTTGCTCTGTTATTTGCTGGCTGTGCCGGGTGGAGGGATATGTCTGTATAGTCTCACACCCAAGTCACTGAGTTCCTTTCATTTTATTGAGCCGTGTATATTCTATCTATACAATGCACACACTGTTACACACAAACACACAAAAACTTGAAGAAAAGACATGAAAAGACACGCACACTGGTGAACAGTCGCAAACAGTTTTAAAATCCACAGTAAACATGAATGAGCCACAAATCCACCCTTCTGGTGTCACGGAGAATAAGCTGACAGTGCGCCACTCTGCAATTCCAGGTGTACTCTCACCTCTTCAGATGGACCCCATTGCTCCATACCAAGAGGACACACCCAGCATGAAATCACACACCTTCAGGTACATGTAGGCGGAGCCTCCTCTTTAGGTAGCCAGCTCCTGCTACTAGAGATAAAGAGACTCCATAGTGCTCACTGTTATATTTATTACATGGATAAGAAAAGCACTCACAAGGTTAAAAAAGCAATCCAGCATTGAATACACACAATCACTGCAGATTCCCCAAGCATCAGTCTCAGTGTAACTTGAGGGCACTCCGCCTAACGTGATGATGTCCTCAAACCACTCCCATTTGATGTGTTGCATCCTGATTGGACTTCCCCAGAGATATATATGGTCTTCAGGATCAGTCCAGTCTTCATCTTGGTTGTTCTCCCCCCATCCTCACTCTCTGACCTCTGGTGGAGCTCACCCCACTGTTATTCATGACTAAATCATGGACTTAATAAGGAAGTGCGGGACTTTTTGTGTTGGGAAGATGGCAATGAGTGATAGAGGGGGAGGGGGCACTCGTCCTATAATCCCCTCATCACTGTCACTCCTATAAAAGACAGTTCTCGTTGTTTCCTCACTCTCTGACTAAGGTCCATGAATAAAGAAATTAACTGGTAGGAGATCAGAGGACCCATTTATTAGTTACCTTGAGGGGGGGGGGGGGACTGTAAGATCCTCAGAGACAAAGCTGTCTGATTTGGGCGGAGTCCTGGTTTAGGGGAACCAATCTGCTGATGTCTATGTAATAATCTTTGTATTTCTATTTTAGTAGATGGACGGGAGATGAGGAAAACCTCAGAGGATTGTCTCACTTTGTCTCCAGACTGTAAAGTAGAAGATGAGGACATCACACAGTATAGTCCAGGAGAAAACTCGGCTACCTCAAATGTCCATCCGGGACCACACAGTGTAGATGGACCATTGTATTCCTCTTATCCTGAGGAACCTCAGACTGTGAGGGACAGTGCCGGACCATCGTATTCCTCTTATCCTGAGAAACCTCAGACTGTGAGGGACGGTGCCGGACCATCGTATTCCTCTTATCCTGAGGAACCTCAGACTGTGAGGGACGGTGCCGGACCATCGTATTCCTCTTATCCTGAGGAACCTCAGACTGTGAGGGACAGTGCCGGACCATCGTATTCCTCTTATCCTGAGGAACCTCAGACTGTGAGGGACGGTGTTGGACCATCGTATTCCTCTTATCCTGAGGAACCTCAGACTGTGAGGGACAGTGCCGGACCATCGTATTCCTCTTATCCTGAGGAACCTCAGACTGTGAGGGACAGTGCTGGACCATCGTATTCCTCTTATCCTGAGGAACCTCAGACTGTGAGGGATGGTGCCGTCCTTACAACAGATAAGAGGTTCTCCTGTTCTGAATGCGGGAAGAGTTTCAGTGTGAAATGTAATCTTAATGTGCATAAAAGATTGCACACTGGTGAGAAGCCGTATTCCTGTTCTGAGTGCGGGAAATGTTTTGTACAGGCGTCCGCTCTTTCTGCACATCGGAGATTGCACACTGGTGAGAAGCCGTATTCCTGTCCTGAGTGCGGTAAATGTTTTTTAAATAAGTCCTATCTTTCCAAACATCAGAGATCGCACACGGGTGAGAAGCCGCATTCCTGTCCTGAGTGTGGGAAATGTTTTTCATTCAAGGGCGATCTTTCCACACATCAGAGATCGCACACTGGTGTGAAGCCGTATTCCTGTCCTGAGTGCGGGAAATGTTTTTCACAGAAGTCCAGTCTTTCCACACATCAGAGATTGCACACGGGGGAAAAGCCGTATTCCTGTCCTGAGTGCGGGAAATGTTTTTCAGAGAAGTCCAGTCTTTCCACACATCAGTGCGAGAAATGTTTTTCAGGCAAGTCTTCTCTTTCCAGGCATCAGAGATCGCACATGGAGGAAAAGCCGTATTCCTGTCCTGAGTGCGGGAAATGTTTTTCACTGAAATTCTATCTTTCCACACATCAGAGATCGCACACTGGTGAGAAGCCGTATTCCTGTCCTGAGTGCGGCAAATGTTTTACACAGAAGTCCGCTCTTTCCACACATCAGAGATCGCACACAGGTGAGAAACCGTATTCCTGTCCTGAGTGTGGGAAATGTTTTTCAGTGAAGTCCAATCTTTCCACACATCAGAAATTGCACACAGGGGAGAAGCCGTATTCCTGGTCTGAGTGAGAGAAATGTTCCTGACTGAAGTCTTCCTGTACATCAGGGGTCCCACACAACCCTGGAGGTGTATTAGTGCCTTGAGTGCGGGAAATGTCTTGTATATGAATGTTGATGGACATGTGGGGAAGAAGTACACCCTGATATACACCTCAGATATACTCCATGGCTGATCTTCATCATGTAAGAAACACTTCATAAGGAGATCAGAGATGGAGTCCTTACCTTTCATTGGCTGAGTACATTTTGTGTATAAAAATAACCGCGCTAAGCACAAACGTAAAAAATGAATAAACCAATATGAATGGTTGCAAAATCAATATAAATGTGAAAAGCTGCAGCTGTAGTGGGAAAACACCAAGGAATAAATGCAAAAGAAGAGCTGCGCCAAATTGATACAATGATATTCAAATCAAACAAAATATAATAATGACAATGAATGTGCTATTCAATTATTCCATAATGTCCAATAAAAAATCATGGCAGTGAGACAATCAAACAATGTAATGTCCATAAAGTAAGAATTAGAAAAGTCCAAATAAATGGGTGCCAAGTGCAAGAAAGGAATCCTTCACCAAATAGCGTGACTTCCTCCACAATCAGTGCTGCATGCTGAGGGTACACTAAACGCTTACCGGAGGGAAGGCAAAGGCAAGCATTCAATATAGAATGGAAGCTCCAACAGGATCCTGTATGTGGCGTGATTCCTCTCTCTACCACGTCCAACAAGGAGCTGTGATCCTAAACCAGCCACCTCACTGAAAAAGCCCGGGTCCGACACTCCCCAATGGAATATGAAAGAAAGGGGCCACAGATAGTGTAGTACGTAGGGGATAGTTTATTTAAAATAAGGTAAAACACTCACATGTAAAAGAAGAAAAATATCGCTATAATCGGCAGAATCCAACAGAACAAAGCCGCCCGACTTCCAGGTATCACGTGGTGACGTCAGCCAGCCTTCCCAACGTGTTTAGTCATAGATGACGTCTTCCTGGGGACACGGGCGGCTTGCTGACTCACCACTTAAGTACCCAGACGAACGAGCGTAACTCCTGCCCCCGTCCGAGTCAACCCGGAAGTGGCCATCGCCATCTTTAACTAGGGAAAGATGCCAGTACCCATCGCTATTTGCCAGCAAATATTCTGACATAGAAAATCTAGACTCCACCCCTGTCTGAGCTGCCCCCAAATAGGGCCAATGCCATCATCGTTTACGGAAAATGACAATAACAATCGGCTACACCGATAAACAGAAAAAGGGTGGGTGTACAAATTAACTCGTAAAGCGCCACATCATTATTAAAAATGACCCAGCACCATCTATGTTATATAAAAAAAAAAACTATGAAATATGCGTACAATATAATAATAACTGCCTGTCTAAACAGACCAATAAAGTGCTGCAGAAATAAATAAGTACTGCACAAAGATGTGTATATATAAATAAATTCCAATTCAACGAGTCGAATGGAAAATAAATAAAAATATGTATTCAATAAATTGATTAATTAAGATATCTATTGTATCAGTTAAGCAATGAATATTGTTATATTAAATTCTAAATGAATTGTCTCATGTCCAATAAATATTATTAAAAAACAATATATTTGATGAACCTATTCAAAAACTGTCAATAAAATTAACCTTGGTCCTTATTGAGATGCAGTACATTTTGTGCGGGAAGATTTCACAAACACTTACAGATCTGGTTGTTATAAATATGTTGCCATCCTTATAAATGAGAGTGATATATGCCCTCAGGGAGTCCGGGGGCATCGCAGTACTGTCGCAGAGCACATTGAAAAAAGGAGAGTAAGGGTTGGCCAAGACGGGCAGCAAATGTCTTATAATAGGGCAGAGAAAGCCTTATGAGAGAAGGCTTATGAGGCTTCGTCTGAGCCAACTCCGCTGCCAATTCCTCCTTCGTAATTTCACCCTCAAGGACAAGGCTCTGTGCCCTCGTAAGGGAGGGCATACCAGAAGACCGGATGTATTCCTATGCCCCACCTTGACCACCTGATCCAAGGGATGGTGAATTGGGAGAGGGAAGATTGTATAGGGCCCCTTAATACGAATAAAATTCCCCTGCAATGGCGGACGAAGAATGGACCTTCTGACCACCTGATGTTTAAATTTGTGAGATGAAGGTGCTCTTTCTTGGACCCCGAAGGGCACGAGCCAGCATTGTGCCCGGCCTGTCTGAGAATTCATAGAAATGTCATCTGACCCAAGCCATGCCCCCCATCACTTTCTGGAAGAGTATGTTGTTCAATTCCTCCCTAGCTCAAGTCAGGGGGGCAGATGTTCGGACGCAATGGAATGCTTGTGTTTCATGCTCCGCTCCTTAATACTGGTGAGAAAGACCTCAATCACGCCCTCCCTCTCCTTCTTCCGTTGCGATCCGGCTCTAAATAGAGCCCCCCGTATAACACATTTGTTAGCCATCCAAACAATCGGGGGTGAAAGAGATATGTCTGAATTTTCGGTAAAATAGTTAGATAGAACCTCGTCCAGTTCATTCTGTATATCAGGGAGCTGCAGGAATGACTCATTAAGACGCCAAGTGAGCGGCCTACTGGGTCCCAGTTGATCAGGATGTGTATGGGAGCATGATCTGAAAAGGAGAAGGATACAATTTGGGTGGAGGTGACCAAGGGGAGATCATTTTGGGGGACCAGGAAGAAGTCGATCCTTGTGTAAACATTATGCATCGCAGAATAATAGGTGTAATCTCGCTCACCTGGGTCCATCACGCGCAAGGGGTCCACAAGGTCGAGGAGGGAAAGTTCCTCAGCCTGCGTAATAATGCATATGCCAGGTGAGAGGACCCGTGGGAAGTATCAAGGAGTGGTTCAGGGGCAAAGTTAAAGTCCCCGCCCGTGACAAGGAAGCCCTCACGAAAGCCCAGGACTGCTGGAGTCAAATGCTGCAAAAAAGACAAGTGGTCAGTATTAGGCAAGTACACATTTAACAAATTGGCCCACCTTCCCCTTCACCAAAAGATATCTGCCGAGGGGGTCAGCCTGCGCAGCTATGAAAGACCAGGGTATACATTTAGAAATTACTATACTCACCCCTTTTGATTTTGAAATTGGAGAAGGGGGCATGATACACCCAGGGGAAATCCCGATTATAGAACCTTGCAATAGAGTCTAGCAAAGTGAGAGCGGCTACGGCGTAAATCGGATAGCAACCGGGCGCGTTTCTCCGGAGTTGACAGCCTCCTCACATTCAGTGAGGTCAATGTATAACCTACAGGTCCCTGGTGCTCGCGGGGAGGCATGACAGCCGAAGCAACCCCGCCCCGGCCAGAGGAAAGAGAAGGAAATGGAAGAGAAAGAGGAAGAAAGCATAGAGGGGACAAAAAAAGAACGGGCGGGGGAAAAAGAAGAGGAGAAGGAGCAGGAGAGAAAAAGGAGGGGGGAGGCACAGCAAGAAGAAAAAAAAAAGGGGAGGAAGATGGGAGGGAACAGAGGAGTGGCAAAAGACTACCAGGCCAGGATCCAGGAGCTGGGAAAGTAAGGGATAAAAGGACTCAGGAAGAAAAAGAGAATGTGAAAGAGAAGACCACCGACAAACAAAGACAATATGTTGGGATAATATCTAAATTTGGTCAAAATAAACCTAGTGCAACCAGGCGCAACCTAGTATGGGGAAATGGAGTTTGACTCTGTGAGAGTGACAGAAGGCGTGTCCTGCGGTCTCCAGCCACAAAACTAACATCCCACAGACTGGAACCTCGAGGTACTAAGCCGCCATGAACTAGTAGGCGAATATATATGAAATAGCAACAAATGCCAGCAAAAGACAAGAAACATACTAAAGACAATAACTACATTAGCCACTACCGCCCAGTACTGTGAACCATTACACAAAAATGTGTTATTTAGTGAAATGCCCAAACATAAATACGTGACAAAATACTGTGAGTGAAACACCTACAAAAAAAAAAAAGTGGGGAAGGGGGGAAGCAAATGCAGCAGAAAAAATGTCAAAAACCAAACCCGAAAAGGGAATTCAGGGAGCCTCCAGGGGCCGTGGTAGGGTTTGTGAGAGGCAGAGGTATCGGCCGAACCCCGCTGCATCACAAATCTGGACCACCGTCTTCGCTGACGTTGGGACCTCGAGAAAGTCTTGACTCCAGGAATTGGGCAACCAGCCAGGAATAGACACTACAGGGGTATCCAAGAAGGAGAAAAGATCAGATAGTTGCTCCGACCAGTGGAGAGCAAAAGAGTGAACACCTCTCATAAGTAGGGATGATCGAACTTTTGAAAAGTTTGGTTCGGCCAGAACACCCGAACTTCCCGAAAGTTCGGCCCGGATTTCAAAACCCCATTGAAATCAATGGGACCCGAACTTCGGTAATCAAAAAACATAATTTTGAAGCCCTAAAACCCAATAAATGCCCCTAAAAAGTCCCTGTATAACAATGCTAGGAATTTAGCGGGGCTATCTTATATACTGGGGGGGCGTATTCACTAATGATTGGCCTCTGGACCCCCTAGTCACTCCAATCACATTCCTAGCATTCTCCTGCCCCCTCAATTGGCTTTTACTAATGGTTCTGGTCCAATCACGGGCTTTTAAAGCCCATTTCCTGTCCCATTGCATTTTGGTCGGTTCTGGTTGCCGAATTCCGAACTTTTTCAGCAAAAAGTTCGGAATTCGGCCGAACCTCGAACAGCCAATGTTCAGGTCGAACCGATGGTCGACCCGAACCGTTCGATCATCCCTACTCATAAGATGAAACGGGTGACCCCAATGATAGGAGGCCCCTCCATTGTGTATAATCTCCAGTAAGGGTTTCAACAAGGCCCTCATCCTCAGTGTCAGACGGGAGACGTCTGGAAAAAAGCATACCGTGCCATCCATCGAAGTCAAGTGGTACCTTAGACCAGGCCCTCCGCATAATTTCTTCTTTAAGAGAGTAAAAATGAACACGAGCTAATACATCTCTTGTTTGATCAGAGTCAAAACTGCGGGGGCCTCGGACCCTATGAACCTGGTCAATTTCAATGGCCTCAGTAGGGGGCCTATCCAGGTGCTCGGAGGTAGGTAGAGGGTGGAACCAAGGAATGGTACTCGGAGGTGGCTAGGGGGTTGAACCAAAGAATGGTGCTTGGAGGAGGTGGGTAAGGGGTGGAACCAAGGAATGACGCTCAGAGGTGGGTAGGGGCAGAGAAAGCGGGAGTTCCTGCACCTATTCTCTGAGAAAACAAGCCCTAATAATGAGCCACCTATTTGCTTGTTGTGGTCTTCATGAGCTTAGCCATATGAGTTGTCATTGGAGAATGTGTGAGGTCAACCAAGAAATAAACACCAAACTGTTAACCTGAGCATGCAGCCTGCCTGGCCAAGAAAGGGTGGGATGAGCGTGTGATGGTATTAGGCAGTGATATATTTCTCTCCCCCTTGGTGGGAGTGGAGATGACCCCATCTATAAGGATATACAGTACATACACACACTGCACAAGGCCATGGTCACACTACGAGACGTTTCTCGGGGCTGCAGTTCCTCTGAGCTCCACAAGTTGGTGATCTCACTTCTACCCAGACAGGAAGTCTCTATAGAAGACAGGAAATGATGTCTGGTATAAATAGGAAGTTCCGGGTGAGTAAGGAGGAAGTAGAGCGGAGACGTTCCTGGAAGAGGCAGCAGAGGAGGTAATAAGATCTTTTTTTCTATTTACACCCAGTAATCCCCCCAATCATGTCCGTCCTCTTCCTCCATAGTCACTGTGATGTCTTTTATCTCCAGCAGATGATTATACACACATATATAGTGCGGAAACCTAGAACAACACCTTCAGGGTCAGAACATTCCTCCTCTTACATATATATTTTTATCCTTACCTGTCTAGAAACATAGAAACATAGAATGTGTCGGCAGATAAGAACCATTTGGCCCATCTAGTCTGCCCAATATATCTGAATCCTATGAATAGTCCCTGGCCCTATCTTGTATGAAGGATAGCCTTATGCCTATCCCATGCATGCTTAAACTCCTTCACTGTATTTGCAGCTACCACTTCTGCAGGAAGGTTATTCCATGCATCCACTACTCTCTCAGTAAAGTAATACTTCCTCATATTACTTTTAAACCTTTGCCCCTCTAATTTAAAACTGTGTCCTCTTGTGGTAGTTTTTCTTCTTTTAAATATGCTCTCCTCCTTTACCGAGTTGATTCCCTTTATGTATTTAAATGTTTCTATCATATCCCCTCTGTCTCTTCTTTCTTCCAAGCTATACATGTTAAGGTCCTTTATCCTTTCCTGGTAAGTTTTTTCCTGCAATCCATGTACTAGTTTAGTAGCTCTTCTCTGAACTCTCTCTAGAGTATCTATATCCTTCTGGAGATATGGCCTCCAGTACTGCGCACAATACTCCAAGTGAGGTCTCACCAGTGTTCTGTACAGCGGCATAAGCACTTCTCTCTTTCTACTGCTTATACCTCTCCCTATACATCCAAGCATTCTGCTGGCATTTCGTGCTGCTCTATTACATTGTCTTCCCACCTTTAAGTCTTCTGAAATAATTACTCCTAAATCCCTTTCCTCAGATACTGAGGTCAGGACTGTGTCAAATATTCTATATTCTGCCCTTGGGTTTTTACGCCCCAGGTGCATTATCTTGCACTTATCCACATTAAATTTCAGTTGCCAGAGTTCTGACCATTCTTCTAGTTTTCCTAAATCCTTTTCCATTTGGCGTTTCCCTCCAGGAACATCAACCCTGTTACATATCTTTGTGTCATCAGCAAAAAGACAAACCTTACCATCGAGGCCTTTTGCAATATCACTTATGAAGATATTAAACAAAATTGGTCCCAGTACAGATCCCTGAGGTACCCCACTGGTAACATGACCTTGTTCTGAATGTTCTCCATTGACTACAACCCTCTGTTGTCTGTCACTCAGCCACTGCCTAATCCACTCAACAATATGGGAGTCCATGCTCAATGACTGCAGTTTATTGATAAGTCTTCTATGTGGGACAGTGTCAAAAGCCTTACTAAAATCTAGATATGCAATGTCTACTGCACCTCCACCGTCTATTATTTTAGTCACCCAGTCAAAAAAATCTATAAGATTTGTTTGACATGATCTCCCTGAAGTAAACCCATGTTGTTTTTCATCTTGCAATCCATGGGATTTAAGATGTTCCACAATCCTATCCTTTAATAGGGTTTCCATTAATTTGCCTACTATTGATGTCAGACTCACTGGTCTATAGTTGCTCGATTCCTCCCTACTACCTTTCTTGTGAATGGGCACGACATTTGCCAATTTCCAGTCTTCCGGGACGACTCCTGTTACTAATGATTGGTTAAATAGATCTGTTAATGGTTTTGCCAGCTCACCACTAAGCTCTTTTAATAATCTTGGGTGTATCCCATCAGGACCCTGTGACTTATTTGTCTTCACTTTAGACAGCAATCTTAGAATGTCTTCCTCTGTAAAGACACATGCATCAAATGATTCATTAGTCATCCTTTCAAGTGGAGGTCCTTCTCCTTCTTTTTCTTCTGTAAAAACTGAACAGAAGTATTCATTAAGGCAGTCAGCTAGCCCTTTATTTTCTTCTACATACCTTCCGTCCTTTGTTTTTAATTTAGTTATTCCTTGTTTTAATTTCCTTTTTTCATTTATATATCTGAAGAATGTCTTATCCCCCTTTTTCATAGACTGAGCTAGTTTTTCTTCTGCCTGCGCTTTAGAAGTTCTTATAACTTGCTTGGCCTCTTTCTGCCTAATCTTGTAGATTTCCTTATCTTCATTGCTCTGGGTTTTTTTATAATTACAAAATGCTAGCTTTTTATTTTTAATGATTTGGGCCACTTCTGCTGAGTACCACAGTGGTCTCTTCCTTTTTTTGCTTTTACTGACAAGTCTAATGCAATTTTCTGTTGCCTTCAATAATGCACCTTTTAAGTAGTCCCATTTCTCCTGGACTCCATGTAATCCGTTCCAGTCTGATAAGGACTCATTTATGACTAATTTCATTTTTGAAAAGTCTGTTTTTCTAAAATCTAAAACTTTTGTTTTTGTGTGGTGTGACTCTTTCACAGTTCTTATATTAAACCACACTGACTGGTGATCACTAGATCCCAAGGTTTCGCCTACAATGACATCATATACCGAATCCCCATTTGTGAATACCAGATCCAAAATGGCCTCCCTCCGGGTTGGCTCCTCAACCACTTGTTGCAGAGACAACTCCAGTAGGGAATTTAGAATATCTGTACTCCTGGTAGAACTTGCTATTTTGGTTTTCCAGTTTATATCTGGAAGATTGAAATCTCCCATAATGATAACTTCTCCTTTCATTGTCATTTTAGCTATTTCTTCAACTAGTAGATCATCTAGTTCTTTAACTTGACCAGGTGGTCTATATATCACACCTACACGAGTTACTGCATGATTAGCAAACTGCAACGTAACCCAAACTGACTCTATGTTGGCCTCACCAACTTGTATTAGGTTAGATTTAATGCTATCTTTCACATACAGGGCCACTCCTCCTCCTTTCTTGCCTACTCTGTCTCTTCTGTATAAAGAGTACCCTGGTATGGTTATGTCCCAGTCATTTCTTTCATTAAACCATGTCTCCGTAACAGCCACTAAATCTACATTCTCAGATTCCATTATTGACCCAAGTTCATTGATTTTTTTACCTAAACTGCGAGCATTTGTAGACAGGACTCTGAGCTTATCATTTCTTAACCTCTGTGCTTCTGACCTGTTCTGGCATCTGTCTAGACAGAAACCTGTATAGATCGAGTGACAGAACGAATGAGGATGATGGAGGACCAGAGTCACATGACTGAGAAGATACTAAACTTCACCCTGGAGATCATCTACCTGCTGACCGGAGAGGTGAGGGGGATTCTGGGAGGTCATATGACATCACTCTTATCTCTATTAATAAAACACAGACCTGACCGGAGAGGTGAGGAGGATTCTGGGATTCTAACATGATATTCCTATGGGTTCTCCAATACAGAGATTTCCTCTTCTGAAGTCAGGTGATCATATGACCATCACAGTGCCTCCATGTGACTCCCTAAAACCTGAGAGACACAACATGGAGAAGATTCTAGAAGTCACCAAGAAGATGATGGAGCTGCTGACAGGAGAGGTGAGCGGTGCTGGGAATTCTGGGACATTATCCAGTAACAGACAAGGGATGTGTCTGGATGGTGACTGTATCATTGTGTGTGTCAGGTTCCTATAAGGTGTCAGGATGTCACTGTCTATTTCTCCATGGAGGAGTGGGAGTATTTAGAAGGACACAAGGATCTCTACAAGGACGTCATGATGGAGAATCAGCCGCCCCTCACATCACCGGGTAAGAGGAGACTTTATTGTAAAGGAGAGAGCAGTACGGAGGGACCACCTAGATCCCCCATCATCTGATAAACACATAAGCCCCATACACACGTAGCGATCGTCGGCCGAACGATCGGCCGTCTTTTGTCCAGGGCTGTCGTGTCTGTTGAAAACTGCAAAAGACTGCACACGAATTTTGTCGGCCAACAACAGCCGACTGTAGAAGTGATGTCATGTGATGGTTAACTTTCCTTGTCTTTTTTCTTTTCTGAGCATGCCCAGTCTTGCTAATCTGCTGTCTGTCGGCCGAAATCTGTACTGACTGGCGAACAATCGGCTGTTCTGTTGTCGGCCTACAAAAATTTTAATGCCTGCACGACAGATTCTGTTCGGCCGAAAATGCGCTATCGGCTGTCGGAAGCATCATACTAACAAGCCTACAATCGGCCGATCGGTCGGCGGCCGAATATTTGCGGCCGACAATCGCTACGTGTGTACGGGGCTTTAGAAACAATGTATTCAGTCAGTGTGTGTCAGGGCTGGGCTCCTGCTACTTAACGAGCAGCTCTTTTCTTTCAGAGCTCAGAAGTTGCTTAGCTGTCGATTCATTACCAGCCGCACGTTACCACAGTGACTCACCTGGTTACCATTTCCTGCCTCATTAGTCCAGTCTACAGCCAGCCCCATTTTGCTATTTAAGTAGCTTAGCTCATTTCCTCCTTGCCCTTGCGTGGTCTATGCTCTCCAGTGTGTTCCTGTGTATGACTCAGTCTCTTTATTGCCAGAAGAGTACCATGAATTCTGTGATGTCTTTGACAAAGGTCAGGCCGCTATTTTGGCACATCGGCCTTTTGAGTGCACAGTTGACCTTCAACCCCGGTGCCATTCTTCCTCGTGGCCGGGTTTACCTGCTGTCTTTCTCAGAGGATAAGGCAGTGGAGAAGTATGCTGCGATTTAACTATCCCAGGGGTTCACCCGCAAATCCTCTTCTCCTTCCAGTGCCAACTTTTTCTTGATGGGAAAAAAAAGAGTGGTGAACTGAGTCTCTGTATCGATTATAGGGGTCTCATTCGCATTACTGTTAAAAATACTTATCCGATCCCATTGATAACAGAATTATTTGACTGCCTCAAGGGAACAAAGGTCTTCACTAAGCTCGATTTGCGAGGGGCATACAATCTTGTGAGGATTAATGAGGGCCACGAATGGAAATTTAATACTAGGACCGTACACTACGAATACCTCGTAATGCCCTTTTGGTCTCTGCAACGCTCCTGCAGTTTTCCAGGACTTTATTAACAATGTCCTCTGAGATATGCTGCCATAATGTGTGGTGGTTTACCCGGATGATATTCTCATATATTCTAAATCCCTAGAGAACCTCCACACAGATGTCTCTCCCGTGTGCTACAGAGGTTGAGAGAAAGCAACCTCTATTGCAAGTTGGAAAAGTGCGAGTTCCATGAACAGGTTCAATTTTTGTGTTATGTCATTTGTGCTGCCAGGTTTTCGATGGACCCAGGGAAGCCATCTGCAGTCTTAAAGTGGCTTTGGCCCATAGGTCTACGTCCTCTACAACATTTTCTTGGTTTTGCCAATTATTATCAGAAATTTATGAGTAATTTCTCTTTTCTGGTCAAACCCCTTCATTGATACTTTATGACCAGAAAAGAGGGCAACCCACAGAATTGGGCAACCCACAGAATTGGTCCCCGGAATCCATTAAAGCCTTTGAATCCCTCAAGGCCACTTTTGCTGCAGTTCCAGTGCTGGAACATCCTGATCCCATGTTACCCATCATTCTTGAAGTTGATGCATCTGAGTCTGGAGTAGGCGCTGTCCTGTCTCAACCTCCTACCCCTGAGAGTTCTATCCATCCTTGTGGCTACTTTTCTAAAAAATTGTCTCTAGCAGAATGAAATTCTGAAACTGGGGATAGAGAATTATCAGCCATAATTTTAACTCTTAAAGAAGGGAGGCATCTCATCAAGGGTACTACTGTGCTGGTCCTCATTTTGACTGACCATAAGAATCTTTCATTCTTGTCTGAGGCTAGACGTTTATCTCCTGGAAAGGCTGAGTGGGACCTTTTCCTGTCAAGCTTCAATTACATAGTCTCATTCATACCTGATACAAAGAATATAAGAGCAGATGCCTTATTGCCGCAGTTTTCCTCCTCTTCCAAAATGGAGTCTGTTCCCACTCCTGTGATACCTTCGGACTGAATTTTGGCTATTTTTTTTCTAGTCTCACTTCACCTTTGGGTGAGAGAATGATGCCCTCTCAGATCCATTCTCCTCCTGGACCGCTGCTTTGTCCCCGAGAATCTCCGCACCATTTTCCTCCAGACCTACCATTCACCTAAGACAGCTGGGCACCCAGGAAAAAAATCAACAGCGTATGGACATATTGTTGAGACATATGGCCTATATCTCAACACTGCTGGTGGCCTATTCTCCGTGCTCATGAAACCAGCTTTGTAGCCGCTTGTCCTGTGTGTGCTCAGAATAAAACACCACGACACCTTCCAGTGGGCCTCCTTCAACCCATACGCAGTGAAGAGAGGCCTTGGATCCACTTGTCTATTGATTTTATTATGGATTTACGCAACTCCCATAGCAACACAGTTATTCTTATGGTGGTTGACCGTTTTTCAAAATGTCACATTGCATTCCGCTAAAGAAGTTGCCTGTGTCCAAGGAACTGGCATCCATTTTCACTGGAGAGTTCTCTCAGTTACATGGGTTACCTACAGTTATCATCTCAGACAGGGGTAGCCAGTTGGTGTCCAAGTTTTGGGGAGCCTTTTGTGCACATTTGGGAGTTCAGCTTTCCTTCTCCTCTGCATATCACCCACAGTCCAATGGGGCCGGCCAATTCTGACCAAGCCTTGAAGCAGCTCTTAAGTTGCTATATTTCTGACCACCATAATAACTGGGGGGACCTGTCAATGTCACCTCCTGATTATCTCAGTTTAGAATCTTTGCAACACTCCAGAGAGAGGTACAATCCATGCTGACCGCCGATGTCTACCTGCACCCTCCTACTAAGTTGGGGAGAGGGTCTGGCTGTCTTCCCATTAACTCTAATTCCGCGTTCCCTCACTGAAACTGGCACCTCAGTATATTGGGCCTTTCGGCATACTCTATAAGGTTAACACGGTGGCCTATGCATTAGATCTTTATTCCAACGTTCGTATTTACAATGTATTCCATGTTTCCTTAAGTGTTATTGCTATACCAACTCAGTACCACGCCTTCGCTCGCTTAAGGTTGACAACCACTTGGAATATGAGATACAATCTATCATTGACTCCCATAGGTTTAGTGGACACATAGGATATCCAGTTCACAGAGGGGTTACGGTCCAGGGGAACGCTCTTGGGTCTCATCCTCGGACGTAAATGCTCCTGCCCTGCTCCAGGCTTTCCATATACGTTTTCCCCTCAAGAATGGTGCTCCCCCAAGGGGGAGGGATTGTTGGGGAAGAGGGTACTGTCAGGGCTTGGCTCCTGATCGTTAGCGAGCTGCTTTTTTCTTTCAGTGTTCAGAAGCTGCTTAACCGCTTGCCGACCGCCGCACGACTATTTACTGCGGCGGTCAGCCCCGTACAGGCAGAGTGACGTAGGACTATGTCGCTAGCCTGTGAGCCTCTAGAGGGCGAGCACGCGCCGCCTGAGGCGCGCTCCCGCCCCCGCTCGTTCCCTAACAAGTTCACGCGTGTGACTGGTGGACCCGATGTCCCCCGGTCACTTGCGATCTCCCCGTGGAGAGGGGGAAAGGCAGGCGGCTGATGTAAACAAAGCCGCCTGTCATTCTCCCTGGTGTAACAGCAGAGACTATACGATCCTGCTATGTAGGATCGTATGTCTCTGTGGTTACATCACAAGCCATGCCCCTTTACAATTAGAAGCACGCCCCTAGGGACACACTTAACCTTTGCATCACCAATAAAGTTAACCCTTTCCCTGCCAGTGTAATTTTTACAGTAACAGTGCATATGTATAGCACTGATTACTGTAGTAATGTCACTGGTAACCCCAAAAGTGTCAAAAATGTCAGTCAAGGGTCCGATCTGTCCACCGCAATGTCGCAGTCCCGCAAAAAAAATCACAGATCGCCGCCATTACTCGTTAAAAAAAAAAAAACACCAAAAATGACAGAAATCTTTCCCTTAGTTAGTAAACGCAATAACTTTTGCGCAAACCAACCAAAATACGCTTTTTTTTAACCAAACATATGTAGCAGAAAACAAATTGGCCAAAAATGTTAAAAAAATTTGATTTTTAAATTTTGGGGGGGGGGGGGGATTTCATATAAAAAAATGTGAAAAATATTGTTATTTTTTCAAAATTGTCGCTCTTTTTTTGTTTATAGCGCAAAAAGTAAAAATCGCACAGGTGATCAAATACCACCAAAAGAAAGCTCTATTTGTGGGAAAAAAGGACATGAATTTCTTTTGGGTACAGTGTCGCATGACCGTGCAATTGTCTGTTAAAGTCACGCAGTGTCGAATCGCAAAATAGGGCCTGGTCAGGAAGGGGGTAAAATCTTCCGGGGCTTAAGTGGTTAACTGTCAGGTAACTACCAGCCACTTGTTACCACAATGACTCACCTGGTTACCATTTCCTGTCTCATTAGTCCAGCCTACAGCCAGCCCCTTTTTTGGTTTTGAAGCAGCTGAGCTCATTTCCTCCTTGCCCTTTCTTGGTCTATGATCTCCAGTGTGTTCCTGTGTGTTACTTGCCCTGGCTGACTTCTCTTCCTATTCCTGTTCCTGATATTTGCTCCTGACTATGCTGACTTCTGGTTTCTTGACCCCGGCTCCTCTGATTACCTGTTCTGGCATCCAAATCCCGGCTTCTGTTTTGACTACATTTCTGAACTGTGTTATTTTTTTTCTATTTCATTAAAGGTGTGATTTTTTTTTTTTAACTGTACTTTCTGTCTTCGCCTGGTTTATGGTCCCCGACAGTGTGTGTGTGTTTCCTACAGATGGATCCAGTAATGGGAACCCCCCAGAGAGATGTCCCCATCCTCTGTATTCCTGGGATTCCACACAGGAAGGTCACACCATCCCCCACCATCATCAGGTAGATGAGGAACAATCACTGATAGTATCATTAGGATCTGTACATTATCTGCATTGTTACCATTGATGTCATTTTTATTATATATTCAGAGTGGAAACCTGAGAGATTCTGAAGTTGAGATAAAAGACGAAATAAAAGAGGAGGATGATGAGGATGCGGTCATAGAGGAAGTACACAAAGATCTGTACCAGGACACCATGGTGGAGTCATCCAGCTACAGAAACCCACCAGAGAGATGTCCCCGTCCTCTGTATTCCCGGGATTCCACACAGGAAGGTCACACCATCCCTCAATGTTACAAGGTTGGTGGGATGGAGTATCTAGAACATGGACTTGTGGAGGGGATGTGTGTGTTTTTTATGTAAGCTTATATCTTCCAGATGATATTCTCTCTCATTTTCTTGGTTTAGAGTGGAGATCCAATCGATATAGAATTTGAGGTTAAAGCAGAAGAAGAAGAGACGTATGTGAGGGATGATCAGCAGTCTATGGAGGAGGATGGAATAACGGGGACATTTATAGAGGAGGACACTCCTACAGAGATCAGCACAGGTGAGTCATTAACACTAAATACATTCCTCCACCCATACTGCTCACTGATTGGTCCAGAGTAGGGGAGGGAGGGCTGGGTGATATCAGCCTGTAATACCCTGGTCACTCTCCTGAGCTGTGTTCCCCGTCCTGTATTCCTGTATTTCTCTCGGATAATCTTCCTTCTCTGTGCTGCAGACACAATTTATGTCTCTAGACTGGATTTATGGAGATTCTGGGGTTCAGCTGGCAGTAAAATGTTGATGTTCACCATAGGCGTTGCTCAGCCTAGACACCTGGGGTATGAACCTTGGGTCTTCTGCCCCATGCCTGGGTCTAGCAAAATCTCTGACAGAACAATTCTCCCAGGGTTACTTGCTCTGTTATTTGCTGGCTGTGCCGGGTGGAGGGATATGTCTGTATAGTCTCACACCCAAGTCACTGAGTTCCTTTCATTTTTATTGAGCCGTGTATATTCTATCTATACAATGCACACACTGTTACACACAAACACACAAAAACTTGAAGAAAAGACATGAAAAGACACGCACACTGGTGAACAGTCGCAAACAGTTTTACAATCCACAGTAAACATGAATGAGCCACAAATCCACCCTTCTGGTGTCACGCAGAATAAGCTGACAGTGCGCCACTCTGCAATTCCAGGTGTACTCTCACCTCTTCAGATGGACCCCATTGCTCCATACCAAGAGGACACACCCAGCATGAAATCACACACCTTCAGGTACATGTAGGCGGAGCCTCCTCTTTAGGTAGCCAGCTCCTGCTACTAGAGATAAAGATAATAATAATAAAAAGTAAGTTGCGCTAAATATTAAGTATCACCCTTATGACCAGTGAAAAATAGTGCTATATATATGAATATTGTGATTCATGAACCGTGTACCAATAAAGTTCAAAATAGAAGAAACTTGTATAATTATGAGCAACAAGTCCAAAAAGTCTCTGTATGTGCAATCCTTTAGTGAATACAGATGTGCCTCTATTGGATCTGGGAGAAGACCATTAGCTGTACAAACTTCTTACCAGAATGTATAACATCAAGTGCCCAATTCTAAAGTAGACTTCCTTCACAGCAGGACCAATTGGGAAGCTCCTTTGGACCAGGAAACTCAGCAAACTCGGCCCAAATGCATGAAAAATAAAATGACAGACCCCATAGCATAATACTGTATATAGAGTTGTGAATATACACCCATGTGCAGTTCCTCTAGAAAAAGTGCTGTCAGAGAAACCTCCACCAAATCCTACCAAAAAAATATATGCAACCAAAAAGAGAAGGGGTGTGTGAAGAGGAATAGATGACCATCCCCCATAAGCACAATCTGCTTACCAGATATAAAATAATTCATGCAGGTAATATCATAAAAGGTGACCAACAGGATAACAGCCTGAATCAACCAAACTTGAAAGAGCCACCACCAACACCACTGCTGCTTACCAGAAGCATGTAATAATGAGCCAAAGATCAGTCATCCGATTCCTGTAAGGTTGATCCGATGCCAGATAGCTCCAAAGGAATCCCCACATAGGTTCAATCATGTATTATGTGGAAACAACAAAAAAGTGCCCCATAGTGTAAAACCATCAACGTATTGTAGATAAAAGAGAGCAACTTACAGAAATAAATGAGTCAAGATCGTCTGTGTTTAGTGAGCCGCCGGCCGACTCTTCCGCCCGTCCTGAACTCGTAGTGGTGACGTCAGCACGCCGCGACCGGCGTACGTTTCGTCCAATCAGACGTTTTCAAGGTACCTGCAGGACGGAGGCGGCACGGTCAGAGCAGTCAAACCGGAGGACCCGCTCCAGATCCGACTGCACCGCCCCCACCCCCCCAGCGGGAACTGGGCTCTGAAGGCATGGGACAACTGTAAGTAGCGGAATAGATGTGAAGGAGGCACCCTGTGAGACTCTAGGAGGTTGGTGAATGTAGGAAGGGAGAGGTCCGAGGATAAATCCGAGATCTTTTTTATACCAAATTTGGTCCAGGCGGCCGGATCCGGAAGGGAGTAGAGGTGGGGTAAGGTAGGATTAATCCACAGTGGTGCACTAGGGGAGACCGCGGTGTCTGGGTAAGCCTCCAGTGCCAGGCCCTGGCGCCAGGCCCTGAGCGTCGTCTTCATGGAGGAAGTCAAGGCATATGGAGCTCTGGGGCCCCTGAACAGCAAGTGCGTCAACGCCTCTACAGACCCCAACACTGCCGCCTCCGTCACCACCGCGGAATTGGAGGCGTCAGGAGACAACCACCACCCCGCAGAGACCAATTGGGAGGCTAAAAAGTATTTATGGCAATCCGGGAAGGCCAAACCCCCCTGAGACTGAGGTCTCATCAGCGTGGAAAATTTATATGGGGGGGGGGGGGGGGGGCGGGAACCCCATAGGAAGGAGGAGAAGAGTTTGTTGAGATTAGTGAAAAAGGCCTTGGGGATCCATTATGGCGAGTGGCGGAAGGGGTAGGTCAATTTGGGGAGGATCTTCATTTTCACTAGGTTCACCCGCCCCAGCAGGGATAGGGGAAGGTTCTCCCATGCCTTCAGTCTAACCCTAAAGTCCCGCACCACTGGGTCCAAATTTAGGGAGATAAAGGCCGTAGGGTCTTTGGAAACTCTTATCCCCAAATACATAAAGCTGTCGACCCACTGTAACACGAGATCCGAAGGGGCGGCACTACGGGCCGCCTCGTCAATCGCCAGCAGTTGGGATTTGGTCCAGTTCACCCTCAGGCCCGTTACCCTGGAGAAATCATCCAGGATATTCAGAGCCCCCCGGAGGGAGGGACTTGCATCGTGTAAAAATAAGAGGAGGTCGTCCGCGTACAACGCCACCCTCTCCTCCAGCCATGCCACCCGCAGCCCCCGAACCTCCGGGGAAGTCCGGAGCGCCTCAGCCAGCGGCACCATGGCGATGGCGAACAGGGCCGGAGAGAGAGGGCAGCCCTGCCGCGTGCCTCTGGACAATGGGAAGGGGGGGGATAGCCTACCCCCCAAGGCGGATCGCCGCCACCGGAGATCTATATATAGTCTGTAGCCACCTGATAAACAGGAGAGGGAACCCCATCCTTCTAAGGACCTCCCACAGAAAGAGCCATTCCACTGAATCGAATGCCTTCTCTATATCTAGAGAGGCTACCACCCTCGTACCGGAGTTCAAGTGCTGTGTTTGCAAATTAGTAAATAACCTGCGCAGATTGATGTCAGTGGACCTGCGGGCCATAAACCCGGTCTGATCCAGTTTGATCACGGAGGGGAGGACAGGGCGGAGTCTGGAGGCCAGTATCTTGGTGAGAATTTTAAGGTCATTATTGAGTAATGCGATCGAGCGGTAAGAAGCACACAATTTAGGGTCCTTCGGGGGTTTATGAATCAGGATAACATGAGCTTCCGCCATAGAGGGTGGCAACGAGCCCATCTCCAGACAGTCGTTGTACAGTGCTGCCAAGAGAGGGGCCAGGACACCCGAATGTGTTCTATAGAATTCTATGGGCAGCCCATCGGGACCCGGGGCCTTGCCCCCCAAGAATGGACCTAATCACAACCTCCACCTCCTCCTCCGTGACCGGCCGAACCAGTCCCGAGCGCTCAGAGTCCGATAACCAGCCCAGAGCCACAGGGTCAAGGAGCCTCTGTAGGTCCTCCGGCCGGAGATCAGCGGGCAGGGTAGTTGCATACAATTGAGAATAGAAAACCCGGAATGCTGCCAAGATCTCCGTCGGAGAGGTGACAGCCTCTCCCGTGGGGGAGGTGAGCTCCGGCACCAAGGTGAGGGGAGCATCATGGTGAGACATGACACCCAGCAGCTTCCCATTCCAGTCCCCATGCTCAAAAAACCGCTGTTTAGAGTGATACATAGACAGCCTGGCAATCTCAGACAGGTGGAGATGCAGATCCCGTTTGGCCGCCTGCATCCCTTCAAAGTTGACAGCCGAGGGGTCCCGAATATAACAGTCGAAGGCCGCCTAGGCCGCCGTCTCAAGGGCAGACACCGCCGCCGCCTGTTGCACCCTGACAGCCTTATGGCCGAAACGTAGTGACCCCTAGTGACCACCTGAAGGCATTCCACACCATCCCGGTAGAGGACGTACCCGCATTCAGGTCCCAGTACTCTCGTATCACGGACGGGGTCTGAGCCGCGATTTCAGGGTGGTCAATCCATTGGGCGCCGAGACGCCACATGGAGCCGTCGCGATCACACCCCGCCCGTACAACGACCTGCAGGGGACTATGGTCCGACAAGCCGCTGGGGAGGTACGAGACCCCCTCCACATCCGACAACATGGACGGGTTGGCAAAACCATAGTCTATCCTGGAGGATGTTTTGTGGGTAGCAGAAAAACAAGAGTAGGCCCTCTCCTGGGGGTGTTTCCAATGCCACACCTCCTGAAGCCCGGCAGCCTCAGACCAGTGAAGAAGGTCCCCTGAGAAAGCCTTGGGTGGCGTGGGTCTATCTAGATCCGGGGAGAGGATGGCGTTGAAATCCCCCAGGAGAAGCACTTTGGCGGGACAATACTTGGAGACCCTCTCCAGAATGGTGTAAAGGACTTCAGCTTTAAAAGGTGGGGACACGTAAATGCTCGCCACCACATACCGTTGTCGCCACATCGAGAGCACCAGCACGACATATCTACCAGAAGGGTCTGTGTGTACCGCCTCCACCACGCAAGGCAGGGACTTCCGGAGTAAGATGGTAACACCCCTGGCATACGTGGAATAGGAGGCATGGAAGGACTTTTGTACCCAAGATTTTTTCAAGGAGAAAAGCTTGCTGCCCACCAGGTGGGTCTCCTGCAGAATTAAAATTGAGGGGCTGTAACGTTGCACATATTGAAAGAGCAGTGCCCATTTAAATCTAGAGTTGAGACCCCGCACGTTCCATGATAGCACGGAAAAGGTGGATGCTCTAGGTGATGCCATCATGGAAGGCAAGAAATATGGACACCCCGGAGGGATCCCAAGCAAGGGTAGACACCCAGGGAGCAGCAAGGCAAAGCAAACCTATGCACCAAACAAACATACACATAAACAATGTAAGCCCTCCAGGAGGGAGAGCACAACACCCCAAATACATAGTTCTTACCCTACCGTACCCACATCACCCCCCAAAAACATAAAAAAACCGGTGCGAGTGGGCTCCGGCCGTTAACCAACCAGGCCCCTCGTGGGAGCAAGTTTGGTAGCAGAGGCCTGGGCCAGAGCTCTGGAGAGGCCGGCCTCGCGGCAGGTCAGCCGAGGAACCCCCAAACAGCAACCACAAAAGAATTTAGCCAAGAGCAATCCGCAGGAAGGCGCCAAGTTCAGTGCACAGGGTGGGGTCTCGAGGTACTAGTTCCGAGGCTCGGCTCCGATCCAGATGAGTGTCCAGAGTATGTGGAAATTTGGTCGGCCAAGGGGAGATGAGGAGTGGGACAACCGGGGAGGGGGTAGGGCCGATCCAGAGGGAAGAGAGCAGCAATAACAGGGACGGTCAACAGAGAGCTACAGCCCTTGGCGGGGACAGGGAGGGGGAAGGCAGAGGGCAGGGGGCCCAGTCTCAAACCAGGATGATGCGGGCAAAAGGGGAGAACAGCCAAACCTTTAGGTGCGGGAAAACAGGAAAGGATCTGGAGCGTTGCAATGCTGGAACCGTGCATGTAAAGCAGGGAAGGGAAACAGGCAGGCGGAACGGTTAGCGGACATCAAGCCAGGCGGCCGCCGCCTCAGGATCTTCAAAGAAGCGGGTGCGATCACCGTCAATCACCCACAGTCTGCTGGGGTATAGCAAGCTGAATTTAATGCCCTTCTCGCGCAGCCTCTTGCGGATGTCGGTGAAAAGACGCCTTTTTTGCTGGACCTCCGGGGAATAGTCGGGAAACAGCATGATCTTGGCGTTCTCGTAGCGGAGATCCTGCTTCATCCTGGCGGAAGAGAGGATGAGGTCCCGGTAGTTAAGGAGCCGGAGCAGAAACGGTCGGGGTGGGGCGCCCGGAATCGGAGGCGCCGGGAGAACCCTGTGTGCCCGCTCCACCACAAATGTAGGGGGCATATCCTTCAGATCCAGCAAGGAAGTGAGGAACTGCTCCGAAGTCCGCGGGCCGGGAACCCTCCGCCCCTTTTCGGGAGGCCCAGGATCCGGATATTGTTCCTCCGCAGCCAGTTTTCGGTGTCCACCGCCCGATCCTGCAATGCCCGGACCTGTAGTTGGAGGGCATGAAGATCCCTGGAATCCACCCGTGAGGAATCTTCCAACTGGGAGATGCGATCCTCCGCCTCCGACATCCTGGACCAGAATTTATCCAGGTCGTGACGAATCAAGCTGATATCCGTCGCCAAGTAGTCCATCTTAACGGTGAGAGTGTCCTTACATGCTTTGATGGCCTGCAGGATGTCGGATGGGGACTGATCCTTGGCGTCCCCAGGGCCGTGAGCTTGCTGAGATCCCGCAGACATCGCGGATGTGATAAGCCTCGTGGACAAGATGGCCGCGCTCGGAGCAGGGCCTGAGGCGCCCGATTTTTTACCGGAGCGGAGCTTCCCTGGAGACAACGGAGGAATCCGCGAAGATGCCCCCCGCCTTCTGGAACCCAGGATGCAGGTGAGTGGGGTGCCGAAGTGGAAGAATGGAGCTGGAAGAAGGTAAGAGATCAGCGTAGGATCGGAGCTCGAGCACCGTGCGACCGCTCAGCTTCACATCCCGGCCACGCACCCACCCCTTCTCTTTTTGGCTGCATATATTTTTTTGGTAGGATTTGGTGGAGGTTTCTCTGACAGCACTTTTTCTAGAGGAACTGCACATGGGTGTATATTCACAACTCTATATACAGTATTATGCTATGGGATCTGTCATTTTATTTTTCATGCATTTGGGCCGAGTTTGCTGAGTTTCCTGGTCCAAAGGAGCTTCCCAATTGGTCCTGCTGTGAAGGAAGTCTACTTTAGAATTGGGCACTTGATGTTATACATTCTGGTAAGAAGTTTGTACAGCTAATGGTCTTCTCCCAGATCCAATAGAGGCACATCTGTATTCACTAAAGGATTGCACATACAGAGACTTTTTGCACTTGTTGCTCATAATTATTCAAGTTTCTTCTATTTTGAACTTTATTGGGACACTATTCATGAATCACCATATTCATATATATAGCACTATTTTTCACTGGTCATAAGGGTGATACTTAATATTTAGCGCAACTTACTTTTTATTATTTCTATCACGTGTTTGTCACACTTTAAGCTGCTGCTCGTTTTTTTGGAGCCTAGCGCGATTAATATCTATTTCTCTATACACTAGAGATAAAGAGACTCCATAGTGCTCACTGTTATATTTATTACATGGATAAGAAAAGCACTCGCAAGGTTAAAAAAGCAATCCAGCATTGAATACACCCAATCACTGCAGATTCCCCAAGCATCAGTCTCAGTGTAACTTGAGGGCACTCTGCCCAACGTGATGATGTCCTCAAAGCACTCCCATCTGATGCGTTGCATCCTGATTGGACTTCCCCAGAGATATATATGGTCTTCAGGATCAGTCCAGTCTTCATCTTGGTTGTTCTCCCCTCATCCTCACTCTCTGACCTCTGGTGGGGCTCAGCCCTGCTGTTATTCATGACTAAATCATGGACTAAATAAGGAAGTGCGGGACTTCTTGTGTAGGAAGATGGCAATGAGTGATAGAGGGGGAGGGGACACTCGTCCTATAATCCCCTCATCATTGTCACTCCTATAAAATACAGTTCTCGTTGTTTCCTCACTCTCTAAGGTCCATGAATAAAGAAATGAACTGGTAGGAGATCAGAGGACCCATTTACTAGTTACCTTGAGGGGGGAATTGTAAGATCCTCAGAGACAAAGCTGTCTGATGTGGGCGGGTCCAGGTTTAGGGGAACCAATCTGCTGATGTCAAGTAATAATCTTTGTATTTCTATTTTAGTACATGGATGGGAGATGAGGAAAACCTCAGAGGATTGTCTCACTTTGTCTCCAGACTGTAAAGTAGAAGATGAGGACATCACACAGTATAGTCCAGGAGAAAACCCGGCTACCTCAAATGTCCATCCGGGACCACACAGTGTAGATGGACCATCGTATTCCTCTTATCCTGAGGAACCTCAGACTGTGAGGGACAGTGCCGGACCATCGTATTCCTCTTATCCTGAGGAACCTCAGACTGTGAGGGACAGTGCCGGACCATCGTATTCCTCTTATCCTGAGGAACCTCAGACTGTGAGGGACAGTGCCGGACCATCGTATTCCTCTTATCCTGAGGAACCTCAGACTGTGAGGGACAGTGTCGGACCATTGTATTCCTCTTATCCTGAGGAACCTCAGACTGTGAGGGACGGTGCCGTGCTTACAACAGATAAGAGGTTCTCCTGTTCTGAGTGCGGAAAGAGTTTCAGTTTGAAAGGCCATCTTAATGTGCATAAAAGATCTCACACCTGTGAGAAGCCGTATTCCTGTCCTGAGTGCGGGAAATGTTTTTCACGCAAGTCATATCTTTCCACACATCAGAGATCGCACACTGGTGAGAAGCCGTACTCCTGTCCTGAGTGCGGGAAATGTTTTTCATACAAGTCATATCTTTCCACGCATCAGAGATCGCACACTGGTGAGAAGCCGTACTCCTGTCCTGAGTGCAGGATATGTTTTACACAGAAATCTGCTCTTTCCACACATCAGAGATTGCACACTGGTGAGAAGCCATATTCCTGTCCTGAGTGTGGGAAATGTTTTACACAGAAGTCTGCTCTTTCCACACATCAGAGATTGCACACTGGTGAGAAGCCGTATTCCTGTCCTGAGTACAGGAAATGTTTTGCAGAGATGTCCGCTCTTTCTACACATCAGAGATTGCACACGGGGGAAAAGCCATATCCCTGTCCTGAGTGCGGGAAATGTTTTTCATACAAGTCTGCTCTTTCCACACATCAGAGATTGCACACTGGTGAGAAGCCATATTCCTGTCCTGAGTGCGGGAAATGTTTTGCACAGAAGTCCTATCTTTCCACACATCAGAGATTTCACACCGGTGAGAAGCCGTATTCCTGTCCTGAGTGTGGGAAATGTTTTTCAGTGAAGTCCCATCTTTCCACACATCAGAAATTTCACACAGGTGATATGCCGTATTCCTGTCCTGAGTGCGGGAAATGTTTTGCACAGAAGTCCCATCTTTACACACATCAGAGATTGCACACTGGTGAGAAGCCGCATTCCTGTCCTGAGTGCGGGAAATGTTTTGCAGAGAAGTCCGCTCTTTCCACACATCAGAGATTGCACACTGGTCAGAAGCCGTATTCCTGTCCTGAGTGCGGGAAATGTTTTGCACAGAAGTCCCATCTTTCCACACATCAGAGATCGCACACTGGTGAGAAGCCTTATTCCTGTACTGAGTGCGGGAAATGTTTTTCATCCAAGTACTATCTTTGCACACATCAGAAATTTCATACGGGTGAGAAGCCGTATTACTGTCCTGAGTGTGGGAAATGTTTTTCATGCAAGTCCTCTCTTTCCACACATAAGAAATTTCACACAGGTAAGAAGCCGTATTCCTGTCCTGAGTGCGGGAAATGTTTTGCACTGAAGTCCTATCTTTCCACACATCAGAGATCGCACTCTGGTGAGAAGCCATATTCCTGTCCTGAGTGTGGGAAATGTTTTTCAAAGAAGTCCGCTCTTTCCACACATCAGAGATTGCACACTGGTGAGAAGCCGTATTCCTGTCCTGAGTGTGGGAAATGTTTTACACAGAAGTCTGCTCTTTCCACACATCAGAGATTGCACACTGGTGAGAAGCCGTATTCCTGTCCTGAGTACAGGAAATGTTTTGCAGAGATGTCCGCTCTTTCTACACATCAGAGATTGCACACGGGGGAAAAGCCATATCCCTGTCCTGAGTGCGGGAAATGTTTTTCATACAAGTCTGCTCTTTCCACACATCAGAGATTGCACACTGGTGAGAAGCCATATTCCTGTCCTGAGTGCGGGAAATGTTTTGCACAGAAGTCCTATCTTTCCACACATCAGAGATTTCACACCGGTGAGAAGCCGTATTCCTGTCCTGAGTGTGGGAAATGTTTTTCAGTGAAGTCCCATCTTTCCACACATCAGAAATTTCACACAGGTGATATGCCGTATTCCTGTCCTGAGTGCGGGAAATGTTTTGCACAGAAGTCCCATCTTTACACACATCAGAGATTGCACACTGGTGAGAAGCCGCATTCCTGTCCTGAGTGCGGGAAATGTTTTGCAGAGAAGTCCGCTCTTTCCACACATCAGAGATTGCACACTGGTCAGAAGCCGTATTCCTGTCCTGAGTGCGGGAAATGTTTTGCACAGAAGTCCCATCTTTCCACACATCAGAGATCGCACACTGGTGAGAAGCCTTATTCCTGTACTGAGTGCGGGAAATGTTTTTCATCCAAGTACTATCTTTGCACACATCAGAAATTTCATACGGGTGAGAAGCCGTATTACTGTCCTGAGTGTGGGAAATGTTTTTCATGCAAGTCCTCTCTTTCCACACATAAGAAATTTCACACAGGTAAGAAGCCGTATTCCTGTCCTGAGTGCGGGAAATGTTTTGCACTGAAGTCCTATCTTTCCACACATCAGAGATCGCACTCTGGTGAGAAGCCATATTCCTGTCCTGAGTGTGGGAAATGTTTTTCAAAGAAGTCCGCTCTTTCCACACATCAGAGATTGCACACTGGTGAGAAGCCGTATTCCTGTCCGGAGTGCGGGAAAAGTTTTTCATGCAAGTACAATCTTTCCACACATCAGAGATCTCACACGGGTGAGAAACCGTATTCCTGTCCTAAGTGCGGGAAATGTTTTTCAAAGAAGTCCGCTCTTTCCACACATCAGAGATTGCACACTGGTGAGAAGCCGTATTCCTGTCCTGAGTGCGGGAAATGTTTTTCACGGAAGTCCCATCTTTCCACACATCAGAGATTGCACACTGGTGAGAAGCCGTATTCCTGTCCTGAGTGCGGGAAATGTTTTTCAGATAAGTCCAATCTTTCCTCACATCAGAGATCTCACACGGGGGAGAAGCCGTATTCCTGTCCTGAATGAGGGAATCGTTCCTCACTGAAGTCCTGTCTGCTGTACATCAAGGGTCCCACACAACCCTGGAGGTGTATTAGTGCCTTGAGTGTGGGAAATGTCTTCTATATGAATGTTGGTGGACATGTGGTGAAGAAGCACACCCTGATATACACCTCAGATATACTCCATGGCTGATCTTCATCATGTAAGAAACACTTTATAAGGAGATCAGAGATCACCAAAGACATGGATGAAGTGTTGTCCCGTGTTGGCCATTGATAGCAGGAGAAAAATAAAAATGGAGTCCTTACCTTTCATTGGCTGAGTACATTTTGTGTGGGAAGATTTCACAAACACTTACAGATCTGGTTGTTATAAATGTGTTGATGAAATGTGACCAACATTCCCCCAGTCATGGTGAATTGGGATTTCCTATAATGGTCAGTTCCCTCTAGTGGCCATAATGTGCTTTCCTGACAGATGTCCATGGCATACGTTTGGGTAGCCCCGCCCTCGTTCCTCCCCCATAAGACCCCACCCCCATAAATGTTCAGGATAAGCCAATGGCTGCGTTCCTTTTTTGTCCTCATCACTTATAGGACCATTTTTGTATGAAGTTTTCCTACCTATTGGAAGTATTGGTGGGCGGGTCTGGTGCTGGGCAGCTGTGCGGGATGTCAGGAGCTTCCTTTGGTATCCAGAAGTCTTCCAGGATGTCCCGAGTGGTCATTGAGTCCCCAGCTATCAGCGGGGTGGTGTTATGGCACACGTGTAGAGGATCCATGCCTGGAGAGTGGGCCCTGCCATCGGCTGCCATTTGCATTGGCTGGGAGCCCAGCTGTTAGTGGGTGGCCATTAAGTGTTAGACACGTAAAATTTGTTTCGGTGCGAATACAAATTCCGACAAATTTTTGGTTATTCCTAGATTCCGATGTATCCAAATCTCCAAATGAAATTGTAATGAATTTTGTTGAAATCTGTGAAAATTTGTTTTGTTTATTCATTTTCTAACGAATTCCAACTTTTCAAAACGATTCGAATTCGGATCAGTCAAAAAAATGATCGACCGATGTGAAGAAATAGCTGGTTGTTAGGCAGCAAGCCGGGAAGCCGGGAAGCCCGCATCCTTACCAACCATGACTCATCAGCTGTCAGCGGGCTTCCCCACTGACAGATGAAAGTAAAGAAAAGAATGCCGGCAATAGAAAAAAACAGCGTGCTCCCCCTCCCCCCCAGTCCATACCGGGCCCGTCGGGGGCCAAAATGACCAGACCCTTTATCCCAGCATGCAGCCCGGCAGGTCAGGAAAGTGGGAGGGATGAGTGAGGGCCCCCCCTCCTTAACAATACCAGGCCACATGTCCTCCAACATAGGTGGGTGGGTGCTTTGGGGAAGCTCTGCCCCCACCCCCCCCCCCCCCACCTTAAAGCACCTTGTCCCCATGTTGATGGAGACAAGGGCATCTACCCCACAACCGTGGACTGTGCTTGTGGGGGTTTGCAGGCAGGGGACTTGTCGTAATCTGAAAGCCCCTTTTACCAAGGGGACCCCCAGATCCCGCCCCCTCCATGTGAATGAGTATCTGGAACATATTACCCGTACCTATTCACCAAAAAAGTGTCAAAAATTCATAAAAACACACAATTTTTGAAAAATCCTTTAGTAAAAAATACTGCAGGCTCCTCCTCCATTTGACATTTCTTTCATAGGTAAGGGGCGGTAAGTATATCCAAGAGATATACCTAACCTACAGGTAGGCTGAAACCTACATTATATATATATATATATATATATATAATATATTTTTTATCTTGTACCTAGGATCATCAGGACTGATACCTATATATACAACACATTTTGGTCCAATCTCCCCCCCTGTGTCCGCCCCAGGTCGGGTTAATTTGTTGGTGGTTGGAAGGAAGGTCGTGTGCTAGTAAGCCATGTTTGTATTTATTATGATGTACATAAATACAGATGTGTATGAAACACTAATATCGAGTCTGTTTATAAGAGAAAACTGTCTGTACATCTTCATAGTCCTGAAGAAGCCTTGTGCGAAACGCGTAGACCAGTGAACAGAGGAAATATCTATACCTACACGAACCTTATGATATATACTTACTTATCCTTATACATGTATGATGTACATGAGTGAAATTAGTAGGAGACATTGCTCTCCTGTGTACGAGCTGAGCTCAGTTTGGGGCCGGTTTCCTCATTTTATTGAGATCTGGTTTTAGATAAATCAATAAATGTTATTTTAGGATAAATCCATGTAGTTATTATCTGTCTCATGCTGTGCCCTTAAAGTCCACACATATGACAGTGGTTCCTTGTGAACATCTGTAGTTTCGCATTTTTTTGGATAAGAGAAGGGATTTAGTAGGATACTCCAAATAACTGTTCACAGGTAAGGACAACTCTCTCAATAGAACTGTAATGCAGATCATCTACAGGACCATAAATCACCTGTATGGGATGAACAAGTCCCTTTGTAGCTGAAGGAACTCAGTGAACCTTGCCTCTTCAAGACACTAGCCAGTGTCTCCTTTAGCTTGCACCCAGTAACTGACTTCTAGCACCCAGAGGAGGATCTAACAGCACAAGTCCCAAGGATCCCCTGTGGGGGGGGGGGGGTCTATACTTACAAGGCTCTTGGAGCACACACGCCAGTCTTCCTCAGTAGTACCAGACAGGATCTGCAGAAATCCTCTCTCAGTCAGCCCTTGTAAGGACCAATGGGGTTGAAAGTTCAATGTTTTAGGCCCTCATGTCGCCCACCCGAGGCTGCCTGGAGGCCTCTGCAAGGGAGAGGCAGCAGCCCCCTCCACACTTAGACCTCTCTCCCTAGAGGTAGACTGGACTGGACTACGAGCCCATGTGCTCTTCAGATATAAATGCAGGTACCCAGCATGCCTTGGGGCACATCCCCTTCTAATTGGCCAGGGCTGTACAGACATCCATGCTCTCATCTGCCAGGACTCCGCCCACTGTCCAATATACTCCATGGCTATTGGATCAGTATGAATGAAGACAGCATGAGCTGTGTCCCTGTTAGGCAGAGAAAGCAAAAACTATATCCACTCATTCTAGCACCTACCTAGGAGGGCTCTACATCTGTATGGCAGGGTCTGTTTGATTATTCACCTGCTGGGATGGTGCTCTGATGTGAGAAGCTGCAGTGTCAGTATTCCTTTAGCAGTAATTAACCCCTTACGGGTTTTTCTCACCCAGCAAACAAACAACTGTTACACTGTCTTTTTTGACAGCTTAGGAGACTTTAGCAGCCGTAGTTTGAATTGCGATTAAAAAAAAAAAATGACTACATAGCTCGAGTAGCAATTATATATGGTATAATATTCCTAATAATATGGAGTTCTCCTTTGCACCGTGTCTGTTTATCATGGATTTATTTCTTACTGCGACAGGTCTTTGTGCCGCTGCAGCCTAATCCCTCTATGCTGTGGCTGCTCTATGCAGGTTATAGCTGGAGGGGGGCAGCGTCTTCCTTACTGATACTGTTCCTGGATTGTCAGCTCTTCTGCAGGCCTCATAAAGCTGGTGTATGGGAAGCTGACTAATGGACACTTTCTATTAAGCCTCTCCAGATCTGCATGTACAAGGAGTCTCAACTCTGATGATGTCAAGCTTTTCCCTTGCAGGATCACTCAACTGACCAATTTAATCCTCTTCAAACAATTCCTAAAAGGAAGATGAGGATGGTCTATAAGCAGGTTTTTGTACCTCCCTTCCTGCAGAGGTACCTGCAATGCAAGCATTTTTAGCACTTCCAAAGGAATGCATTGTCTTTTTCCCCTATGATGTTTAAGCTAGAAGCTCATGCTAGAAGAGTGATGCAAACTAAACAGAAGGACAGAGCAGCGGAATGTCTTAGGGCTCTTTCACACAGGCGGACCGTTCAGATCCGCCTGTCCGTTTTTTTGGCGGATCTGAACGATCCCCCCATGCATTCCTATGGGGCATCGGATGGCAGCGGAGACATGTCCGCTGACATCCGACCTGATCCGATCCGTCAAATCTGGACGGATGGAAACCCTATTTTCCATCCGTCCAGCGGATCGGATCGGATGGCATCGGATGAGAATGGACCGACGGTCCGTTCCCATCAGATTTCCCCCATAGGGATGCATGGGGAACTGACAGCTGTGTCTCCACACACAGCACGGAGACACAGCTGTCATCCTCCTGCTCAGCGGGGGATCGGCGGCTCGATCCCCCGCTGAGAACAACGGACGGAGTGTGTGAAAGGAGCCTTAGTGGTCATCACCTTGCAGCACTGGGTTGCTCAGTTCATACCCAAACCAGAACACTTCTACCTGCACTGCAGGATGTCAGATTAGGCAATTGAAGAGGTTTTCCAGCATAATGAGTCACCCATTTGGTTGACGTGGCCTTCATGAGCTTAGCCATATACATGGAATTACCATTGGGGGATGCTGTGTTCTTCAGGGGTATACTCATTAATGATGATTAGGTGGGTCGTTTGGGGGGTTTAGGGTCTTCTGGTGGTAACTTTGTGTTGGACTTGTCCATTAGGGGTATATCTGTCTGCAGTTGTAGCCTTTGAATCTGCCTTAACCCTTGCCTCTCTTCCAAAGCAATGGAAGTTGGTATGAAGAATATTGATTCTATCCTAAAGAATAATTCTACAAGTTGGACAATCTTGTCTGCATTGCAAGAGTTTAAACTGTATCCTTTAACCTTCCTAGCGGTATTCCCGAGTGTGGCTCGGGGTTAAATTTCAGTGCCAAAAGCGGTAACCCTGAGCCACACTCGGGGTACCGCTAGGAAGATCGCTGGATCCTGGTAGAGGGGTTACTTACCTTGTCACCGGGATCCAGCGATGTATCTTGGTGGTGTGCGGCGGCGGAGCTTCCTCCCGATCCTCTGTGTGCCCTGGCTTCTGTCTCCTGCGAAGTGACGTTCGCAGGGGGGGGTGGAACCGGCGGCAAATTCAAATGTAAAACACACTGATACAATTCAAAATAAAATAAATTCACATTTATTACACTTCCTGCAGTTTTACTGTACTTTTTATGTATATATATATATACTTTCACTTATTTATAGTTTTTTATTATATTATAATTTATGATTTTGTGTTTCAAACTTTATCATACCCGAGATGTTATGAAGAAGAACAGAAAAAGAAATCATATGTAAATAGTTGGTTTGAGCTGCTCATTCTTAAGAATTACATGCAAAATAATGATACCGTTTTCAGCACCTAAAATCCGAAAGAATCATACCGCCAGGGAGGTTAAGGGCTAGCCTCCTTTGATAGCAATGAGCTGCATTTAGTCCGGACTCCTGCTTTAGAGCAAATGTCTGCCGAATGACAGAAAACTGCAGTTCTAGAGTCAGTGTCTAATTCCAAAGAGGTTTGCTCCTGCAGTTCTGACTCAGAGTCCAGAAAGCATTGAAGAGAGAAAGAGAGTCCTCATCCAAAAAGGCAGGAAAGAGCTTGAATTCTGGGGGGAGAGGTTGCTTACTGGTCTTTTTCAGATTGTGCCATCCATTCCAAGGAATTGGTGCTCAGAGGTGGATAGATGTTGGAACCAAGGAATGGGGCTTGGCAGTAGGTAGGAGGTGGAACCAAGAAATGGGGCTCGGAGGTGGGTAGAGGGTGGAACCAAGGAATGGTGCTCGGAGGTCGGTAGAGGGTGGAACCAAGGAATGGTGCTCGGAGGTTGAACCAAGGAATGGTGCTCGGAGGTGGGTAGGGGTGTGGAACCAAGGAATGGTGCTCGGAGGTATGTAGGGGGTGGAACCAAGGAATGGTGCTCGGAGGTGGGTAGTGGGTGGAACCAAGGAATGATGCTCAGAGGTGGGTAGGGGCAGAGAAAGGGGCAGTTCCTGCACCTATTCTCTGAGAAAACAAGCCCTGATAATGAGCCACCTATTTGCTTGTTGTGGTCTTCATGAGCGTAGCCATATGAGTTGTCATTGGAGGATGTGTGAGGTCAATCAGGAAATAAACACCAAACTGTTAATTGGAGCATGCAGCCTGCCTGGCCAGGAAAGGGGGGGATGAGCGTGTGATGGAATTAGGCAGTAGTTTACCCCCACCCCTTGGTGGGAGTGGAGATGGCCCCATCTATAAAGATATACAGTACATCAGGGGTCAAGTCCTGGGAAAAAAAGTGTGGGAACTCACCCAGGATCCCCCCCCTCGACATTGCAAAAAAGTACCTAAAATGCCCGTATTTTGTGGTAAACAGTGCAAATATCAATATTTTAAACTATAAACATGTAGATAGCGCTATTAGAAATGTGTTTAAGTTAAACTAAAGTCAAAAGCCATCTTGCTCTATTTACACGAAGATCAGGTTAATATAACCCTGCCAGCAAAGAGTTCCTCCTTACATCAGAGTCTGCAGGATTCCCCCTTACAGTGCAAGGGAACTCTGACATAAAGAGGAATTCTGCAGATCATGTTCTAAAGGGGAACTCTGATATAAGGGGGGGGGGGGGGCTCTGGTGACCAGAGACCACCTTATATCAGAGTCCACTGCATTCCTTTTTACATCAGAGGTCCCACTTACATCAGAGTCTGCAGCATTGCCCTTTACATCAGAGCTCCCCTTCACATCAGCGTGCACAGAGTTCCCCCTTGCACTGTAAGGGGGAATCCTGCAGACTGATGTAAAGGGGAATACCGGGAACTCTGATGTTGGGGGGACTCTGGTGACCAGAGACCACCTTCCGCTGAGTGAATCCGCTGAGTGAATGCACTAAGGAAGGGGGGGGAGTCCTGATTTAAGGAGGAACCTTTGTAGGTGGTGCAGGTTTTTAAGGATTAAATTAGATGGTGAGGAGGCATCATAATGCTTCCTTGCCACCTAGCAAACACCCTCTGATCCATTGTGGTTCACTCTTCAGAGGGCAAAACTAGTGTACCCTAATTTACATTAATGCCCCTCAGATGTGTCACTCCACACATGCTTGGTATTAGTCCCAGTTCACATATATGCGATGCGGGAACCCTACAAATCCACTGCGGGTTCCCGCATCGCATTCAA
>NC_138776.1:267761621-268187703 GCF_965119305.1 Pelophylax lessonae | reverse complement strand
AAATATCTTGTAGAGTCCACACATCGTCTCCACATGTCAGAGTGTTCAATCACTTTATGTTCCCGACCCTCAACTCCACCTACCTGATGATGGTGAGGGATGGTGTGACCTTCCTGTGTGGAATCCTGGGAATACAGAGGACGGGGACATCTCTCTGGTGGGATTCTGCTACTAGGTGGCTCCATCATGACGTCCTTGTAGAGATCCTCGTGTCCTTTAGAAAACTCCTCCATCACCCCATCCTCATCATCCTCCTCTTTTATCTCTTCTTTAACCTCAACTTTAGAATCTCTCAGGTTTCCACTCTGAATATATAATAAAAATGACATCAATGGTAACAATGCAGATAATGTACAAATCCTAATGATACTATCAGTGATTGTTCCTCATCTACCTGATGATGGTGAGGGATGGTGTGACCTTCCTGTGTGGAGTCCTGGGAATACAGAGGATGGGGACATCTCTCTGGTGGGTTCCTGGTATTAGGTGGCTCCATCATATCCTTGTGTACTGAAATCTCTTCCATCACTCCGTACTCCTCATCCTCCTCTGTAAACTCTTCTTTAACAATAATATTAAAATCCCCAAGGCTTCCACTCTGAATACATAAAAAGGTATTCATTGTAACAAACATGCTTGTGTATAAATCATAACCACCAGTGATTGTTCCTCATCTACCTGATGATGGTGAGGGATGGTGTGACCTTCCTGTGTGGAATCCCGGGAATACAGAGGACGGGGACATCTCTCTGGTGGGTTCCCATTACTGGATCCATCTGTAGGAAACACACACACTGACTGAATACATTGTTTCTATGTGTTTATCAGATGATGGGGGATCTAGG
The DNA here is from genome assembly GCF_965119305.1 of Pelophylax lessonae. Lineage (NCBI taxonomy): Eukaryota > Metazoa > Chordata > Amphibia > Anura > Ranidae > Pelophylax > Pelophylax lessonae. The sequence goes on along the minus strand of NC_138776.1, from coordinate 268,186,858 downwards.
TGGACTCTCTGTACTGCTCTCTCCTTTACAATAAAGTCTCCTCTTACCCGGTGATGTGAGGGGCGGCTGATTCTCCATCATGACGTCCTTGTAGAGATCCTTGTGTCCTTCTAAATACTCCCACTCCTCCATGGAACGGAATGGCCGGTACGGTTTCTTCAGATGTGTACCTTTCCCACCAATGACCCTCTCACCTTATCAGTCTTTCCTAATACATGATAAAACTTTTATGAAGTGCGGGGGATGGTGGGTTCATGTAGATGTATTGATTACATGTACTTTGATTAGGATGAAATACTCTTTTCAACTATTCTATATATGTGTGTATCATCATCTGTTGGAGATAGACGTCACAGTGACTATGGAGGAAGAGGACGGAACTTGACGGGGGGGGGGGGTTGGGTTACTGGGTGTAAATAGAATATAATATTATTATTATAATAATTACCTCCTCTGCTGCCACTTCCAGCAATGTCTCCTCTCTACTTCCTCCCAACTCACCTCTCACCTGGAACTGCCTATTTATACTCTGACATCACTTCCTGTCTTCCATAGAGACTTCCTGTCTGGGTAGAAGTGAGATCACCACCTTGTGGAGCTCAGGGGAACTGCAACCCCGAGAAACGTGGTGTGAACGTGGCCCAAAATTAAGGAAAAAAATAGGGATTGACGGGTGCTCTTTTAGTCCATGTTACTTGGATTTCTTCATCTATTTTGGATGTTAGCGTGGCCTGGCAAGGTGGAGATCGCCTCCAGCACCGCCGCTGAGATATATTTGGAATCCAAACTGAGATGTGACCGCTCCAGGTGAGACAGTATCAGGTGCTGGTCGGATCCGTAATCCGGTAACTGTTTGATCAAGGAAAAAGTGACCGCACTCCGAAATTGAAATCAAACAGGAGTGTATTTATTCCACATCAAAAATAGTCATCAAAACTTCAAACTGTGAGACATAGGACAATAGGTAGACGAGTTTCACGACTAGAAATGTCGCTTACTCATTACCAAGTTGATTCAACCTCACAATTTGAAGTTTTGATGCCTATGTTTGATGTGGAATAAATACACTCCTGTTTGATTTCAATTTCGGAGTGCGGTCACTTTTTCCTTGATCAAACAGCCCCCGCCGCTGGTCCTGCATCCATGCCCGGGTCGGCACCATCTTGGTTTGAGGCCTCGCCGGCTTGCCGGCGGTATTTGTCAAGTTTAGTGGCGGCCTCCGAGTTCTTTTTCGGCGGTGACATGCTCAGCGGAGGTCTGAGGAGATACGGGAGAAAGCGGGGTGCCGTGGTGTGCCGTGAGGGTGCAGGATATGCGATTTAGGATGTGAGGCTGACAGAGCTCCAGCTACTTACGTCTCACTGCATCCCGAGCCAGGCCACGCCCTCCGTTACTTGGATTTCTCAGTGGAGGCCTTTTTTTCATATTTTGGAGGCTCCCCTCTTTGTGGTGGAGCTGCCAAGGGTAATGCTAGCTGATTGATGGACAAAAGATCTGAGCCCTGGGCCTAAATAGGGAAAAAGGTCTCTATCGAGAAATCCAAGTGAGATGGCCAAAAAAAAAAAAAGCACCAGTCAGTAATCTAATCTTAGGAGTCCGTAAAGATTTATTGGTGATAAAATTGGGAAATCATAAAAATCCAACATGTTTTAGGGACTAAATACTACCCCTTCATCAGGGTTTTGATAAGAATAGCACACGTTTCCCAAAAACATGTCCATCGTGCCTCCTGTTTTGATATAGAACAGGGATCTCCAAACTACGGCCCTCCAGCTGTTGCGGAACTACATGTTCCATGAGGCATTGTAAAACTCTGATATTCACAGACATGACTAGGCATGATGGGAACTGTAGTTCCTTAACAACTGGAGGGCCGTAGTTTGGAGACCCCTGATTTAGAACAATGTCCAGGAGCTTTTATATATTGAGTCCTATAGGAAGCTTTCCCTTTCTTCTCTAAGACATAATGTTCTCCTATTTAACGTTATTTTTTTATTTCTGTTGGGAAACCATGCATTGTGTGCTCCAGCAAGAGCACCTCATTACAGTTCACCATTCCCTCTTTTCGAAAAGGTGATAAGATTTTGCATGTGTCCTGATTTAGGAGCCCCTAGTGTGGTGATGGTCCAGTGTTACTGATGCAGTATGGCCAATGTGGTGAAGTTTCGGAGCGTAGGTGTTTCACATATCAGGCAGTTGGCAAAAGCTTTTTAGGATGCTGGAATTTGGCCAGGAGAACTGCCTAAAGTGGCCAACTGGCCATACATTATCCTGGCCTACCATGGGGCACCCTGAAAGCATGGGTACCTAACAAGGAACTGCTAAACCGACATGCTCAGGACTTGTGCCAAGCAAGATACACGTGTGTAAAATTTCATAGTCAAAGGACAGCCAGCAGGTTGGTGCCATTGTCACACACAACGTGGGCTGGCACAAGCTGACGTGGGTGGCAGCCATCTCCCAGCCTGATTGTCCATGAAGAGCCTTTAGAGTCCATGGTCCAGTGTAGCCCATGTCCCCCCCAAGGCATACCAGCTGCGGTCCAGTGTGACATAATTTTTGCCTGTGACATAGCATGGACTTTGGGGTGTTAGAGGTTCTAAAGAAGTCATTAGTTGAGGCTATTATGAAGGGAGGAGAGTTGACCATGCTGTCACCATCACCAAGGCACAGGACATTGGGCAGCACCACCGGTTCCAGTTTTGTCCCTCATCCTGCATTCTTCTCAGACACTCTTTTATTTTCCCACTGTACTAGGAAGGTGACATATAGTTCCTGGCCCTGCATGCAAAATCCAGTGTCTATGGTCATGTGGTCACTGATGTTGACTTGCAAAAAAGAAACATGACCACTGCACAGCCTGGTGGAGGGCAGGAATGGGCATCTTGACAAAAAAATTGCATTTGGGTACAATTTATTGTGGTGCAGCACTGGCCAAAAGCTAGCAGAAAACCAATAAACAAGACCGTGACCGTTACTGGTACGTCGCTGGACTTCATTGGTTATACCAGAATGATGCCTGCAACTACAGGCATCCCACTGGTACTGTTTTTTAAAACCGGCGGTCGTCCCTCTTGTAAAAGCAATCTTAGCGAGTAACTAGCTGCTGGACTGCTTTTACAAGCAGTGGGAGGGGACGCCATCCCCCCACCTCCCGCAGCTTGCACAGTGCTCTGAATGGTGGTCTGAGGAGGCCTGCAATGCTGCAGAGTGCTGGATGGTGGTCTCAGGTCTGAGGGGTGGCCTGTAATGCACAGTGCTCTGTATGCCGCTATGCCAGTGATCACTGGTCAGAGAAGGCCTGTAATGCTGCACAATGCTGGATGGTGGTCTCAGGTCTGAAGGATGTCCTGTAATGTACATTGCTCTGGATGCCGCCATGCCGGTGATCACTGGTCAGAGAAGGCCTGTAATGCTGCACAGTGCTGGATGGTGGTCTCAGGTCTGAAGGATGTCCTGTAATGTACATTGCTCTGGATGCCGCCATGCCGGTGATCACTGGTCAGAGAAGGCCTGGAATGCTGCACAGTGCTGGATGGTGGTCTCAGGTCTGAAGGATGGCCTGTAATGCACAGTGCTCTGGATGTCGCCATGCCGGTGGTCTGAGGAGGCCTGTAATGCTGCAGAGTGCTGGATTGTGGTCTCAGGTCTGAGGGACGGCCTGTAATGCACAGTGCCCTGGATGCCGTCATGCCGGTGATCACTGGTCAGAGGAGGCCTGTATTGTTGCACAGTGCTGGATGGTGGTCTCAAGTCTAAGGGAGGGCCTGTGATGCACTGTGCTCTGGATGCCACTGCCAGTGGTCAGAGGATGCCTGTAATAATGCACAGTGCTCTGGATGCATCCATGCCAGTGATCACTGGTCAGAGGAGGCCTGTACTGCTGCACAGTGCTGGATGGTGGTCTCAAGTCTAAGGGAGGGCCTGCAAAGCACAGTGTTCTGGATGCCACTGATAGTGGTCAGAGGATGCCTGTAATAATACACAGTGCTCTGGATGGACAGTGGTCTGTGGGGAGGCCTCAGGCCTGCTGTAATTGTAATGTACACTAGTACTACACACTAACAGTCTGCTCTCTGCTCTGGACGTGGGCAGTTGTCTCGTGAGTTGGGACTCGGGAGGCCTGCCTGTAATGTGTAGGGCTGCTCTGGTCTCTGGCAGTCATCACGGACAGTGCACACCGTGGCTTCAACTCGCTTGCTTGCTGGGAGGGGAAGCAGGTGGAGTTTCTCTTCGTTCATTAATGAAAACGGATTTGATTCTCATCATAGTTTACGTCAGTGGATGAAAATATGCTGTACTTTTCGTTTCGTTTTCATGACTGTAAAAATGCCGCTGACGAAACATTTCAGTGACGTGAAATTAACACAGCTTGCCACTGCCTATTACTGTCAAAAGGAACACTGAGCTGCCGATTTTTTGTTGAATGGACGCTATGACAGTGCTGCCACTGTGATTCTGGCACCCGTTTGCTCTGGTGACTGTTATTTGAACCAAAAGCATTGCAGCATCATCCTCTGCTGTTGTTTCAGTAAACAACCTGAAGTACCGCTGACGTTGTAATCTCGTCTCAGATATCTGCACTCCCTACTCATTGGCCTACCCCTATGCCAGCTATCCTGTTTCAGTCTAATGAATGCTGCTAGTTCACTTATCCAGGACTTCTCTAGAGCCTTTCCCATCCTCTGAAGCTCCCTACTCCGATCTGTCTGCCTATCTCCTACACTGCCCACTTTTAGGTGATCCCTGAAGACTAATTTTCCAGGGAAGCCTACTCTGCCTCTTCCTAACTAGAAGCTGAATGTACCTGAGTTCTGTTCAGAGAACGTTGCTGAAGTTCAGGTGCCGAATCCAAACCATAGTGAAGTCAACAAGAAGGCCGAGGAATTCTTTCATCTATATCAGACCCTTATCTTACATAAGAGTCTGGTATGGATGTTAATTGGAGACCTTACACAAAAAGAGTATGGGGTTCCCCCCTATGAATACATACCAGACCCTTGTTCTTTATTAGGGTCTGGTATAGATGGTTTTGGGGAACATAAAAAAAAAAAAAAACCTGCAAGAAGCAGACACATTAGAACAATTGCCAAAATCACAGGACTGTCCTGCACCATCCCGGACACTGGCTTCCCCCTCCACTCCCCCACACATCTCCCATTGCCCCACACCACATACATGCGGGGAGACATGCGAGCAGCTCCTGGTACTTCGAACACAGCTACCACCACTTCACACCTCATTTGTGCGAGGCGCCAGGCTATCAGATTCCCTGCTGCAACCAGAGTGTGGATTCCCTCACCTTGGCCGCAGACAGGGTACAGACTCAGCCCACTCTTCCTAGGCTGTACTCCGCTGGAGAATAAAAGTTCACCCTCGGCGGCATGCCTAATGTTGCCACACAAGAATTGGGCAAAGCCTGTTGTCTGGGCAATCCAATGTTGAGCTTCGGGTTTCTGGGCCACTGGATCATGCCCTGACTTAGGTATATCTACCTAGGCTTGGGAGGACAGAGTTCCTGTGCCATCACCCCTGCCTGTGAATGTGAGGACCCAGATTACAGTCAAGCCTGCAGAAGCTGCCTCTCCCACTCTGTCCTCTCTTCGGACACCTTCTGCCATGTGCACAAAGCCCACAGCAGACACCTACTGCTCTGTACCCAGTGTCCATGGATTACCCTGCCTACCTTTTAGACACCTGCTGTGGTGAACCCAGAGTCTCCCACAGAGTACCCTGCTTGGACCCCCCCCCTTCCCGATACCAAGACTACTACACCAGCTACCCAGGACAAGTAAATATCTGCAGCGTAACTCTTTGAACCCTTTCATATGTTATTCCTCCTTGCTGCTTCATATTGTCACCCTGTCACCTGCTTCTTCTTTGCTGCTCTGTGAACTAGCTCCCTTTGCTGTGCCATACTGCTGCTCCGTGGACTAGCTCCCTTTGCTGTGCCATATTGCCACTCTGTGGATTGGTACTCCTAGATGTGCCATATTACTGTCCTAAGGATCATTTTTTCTTTATGTGCCATACTGCTGCCCTGCGGACTTTTCCTATGTGCTGTGTCCTATTGCCACCCCTCCAGTATACCCAAATTTTCCAACAAATGCTGGAACATCAAGTTCTGTGTGAGCTCTAACGAGCAGGGCCCTCTGATTCCTCCTGTATTGAATTGTACTGTAACTGTATTGTCTTCCCCCACATTGTAAAGCGCTGTGCAAACTGTTGGCGCTATATAAATCCTATATAATAATAATAATAATTTTCCTCTGGTTGCACTCTGAGTTCCTCACATTGACACTATGAGACGTTTCTCAGGACTGCAGTTCCTCTGAGCTCCACAAGATGGTGATCTCACTTCTACCTAGACAGGAATTCTCTATGGAAGACAGGAAGTGATGTCAGGTAGAGACAGGAAGTGATGTCAGGTATAAATAGAAAGTTCCGGGTGAGAGGTGAGTTGGGAGGAAATATCGAGGAGACGTTGCTGAAAGTGGCAGCAGAGGAGGTAATAAGATCTTATTTTCTTTTTGCACCCAGTAACCCCCCCCCCCCCCCCGTCATGTTTCGTCCTCTTCCTCCATAGTCACTGTGACGTCTGTTATCTCCAGCAGATGATGATACACACATATATATATTGTGGAAACGTAGATTACCCCTTCAGGGTCAGAACATTTCCCCTCTTACGGGGCCGGAACATTCTCTTTATTTTGTAGATGTGTAGAGGATAGAAGTTTTATATAGGCATAAAGGCCAAAGGGTAAGAGGCTCCCAGATCCCGAAAACAAAGGGAAAACTAAGCTGAATGTTCCTCTGTGTGTAATCCCACTGGGGACCGTTCTTCCATGATAGAAACCCTCATACATCCCGAACCTACAACCAGTACAGTCCAGATAATTGTCTGTTATCAATTATTGGTATACAGGAAACCTGTATAGATCGCATGACCAATGAGGATGGAGGAGGACCGGAGTCACATGACTGAGAAGATACTAAACTTCACCCTGGAGATCATCTACCTGCTGACCGGAGAGGTGAGGAGGATTCTGGGAGGTCACATGACATTCTCTATTAATAAAACACATTTGGTAAAAATGTCTTTTGCATTTGCGCGCTATTCTTTTTTAATATACATGTCTTTTGGTTCATAGCTGCACCAGCTTTAGAAATACATGGGCAAAATGTTTTGCTTGTTTATTATGTATTCGGTCTGACCAGACTATCGAGGTTGAGCAACCCTCACCCACCCCCCACACACACCTGTACTCTATCAGTGTCCACTATCAAGTGGATATAGGAGGAGTCCCCTGTAGTGCATTTACACATCTTTCCTAGCAAGGAGTATTATCTCCAAGGGTTAGAAAGGCTGGATTCATCTCTTTTTCATGGATAGTGTAGGACCCACTGATAATGGGGTACTTTGACGCAGTGGTGGGCTTGAGCACGATATGGCCATATGGTGGGACCAAACCCCCATTTTTATTTATGGATTGTCTTCAGATTTGGTAGTAATTTCTTTTGCATGTGTGCGCTATTCTTTTTTAATATACATGTCTTTTGGTTCATAGCTGCAGCAGCTTTAGAAATACATGGGTATGCTCCCCCAAATTTTTTTGCTAGTTTATTATTAATAAAACACAGACCTGACCGGAGAGGTGAGGAGGATTCTGGGATTCTAACACAATATTTTCATTGGTTCTCCAATACAGAGATTTCCTCTCCTGAAGTCAGGTGATCATATGACCATCACAGTGCCTCCATGTGACTCCCTAAAACCTGAGAGACACAACATGGAGAAGATTCTAGAAGTCACCAAGAAGATGATGGAGCTGCTGACAGGAGAGGTGAGCGGTGCTGGGAATTCTGGGACATTATCCAGTAACAGACAAGGGATGTGTCTGGATGGTGACTGTATCATTGTGTGTGTCAGGTTCCTATAAGGTGTCAGGATGTCACTGTCTATTTCTCCATGGAGGAGTGGGAGTATTTAGAAGGACACAAGGATCTCTACAAGGACGTCATGATGGAGAATCAGCCGCCCCTCACATCACCGGGTAAGAGGAGACTTTATTGTAAAGGAGAGAGCAGTACGGAGGCTCCACCTAGATCCCCCATCATCTGATAAACACATAGAAACAATGTATTCAGTCAGTGTGTGTGTTTCCTACAGATGGATCCAGTAATGGGAACCCACCAGAGAGATGTCCCCGACCTCTGTATTCCCGGGATTCCACACAGGAAGGTCGCACCATCCCCCACCATCATCAGGTAGATGAGGAACAATCACTGATAGTATCATTAGGATCTGTACATTATCTGCATTGTTACCACTGATGTCATTTGTATTATATATTCAGAGTGGAAATCTGAGAAATTCTAAAGTTCAGGGTAAAGAAGAGCGAAAGGAGGATGAGGTGATGGATAAATCAGAGATTTTAAAAGGACACAAAGATCTATACCAGGACACCATGGTGGAGCCACCCAGCTACAGGAACCCACCAGAGAGATGTCCCCGTCCTCTGTATTCCCGGGAGTTCACACAGGAAGGTCACACCATCCCTCACCATCATCAGGTAGACGATTGACAATTATTGGCAGTTATGATTTATGCACAAGCATGTAAGTTACATTGACTGTCTTATATATTCAGAGTGGAATCCTCGGGGATGATAATATTGTTGTTAAAGAAGAGTATAAAGAGGAGGATGAGGAGTATGATGTAAAAAATGAGATCTTTGAGGGATACAGGGATCTCTACAAGGACAGTATGATGGAGCCACCTAGAAGCAGATACCCACCGGAGAGATGTCCCCGTCCTCTGTATTCCCGGGATTCCACACAGGAAGGTCACACCATCCCCCACCATCATCAGGTAGATGAGGAATAATTATTGGTAGTTATGATTTATACACAAGCATGTTGGTTACAATGAATGTTTTATTATATATTCAGAGTGGAAACCTCGGGGATTATAATATTGTTGTAAAAGAAGAAGATGAAGAGTATGGTGAGATGGAGGAGCTTTTTGAAGGACACAAATATCTCTATAAGGACATCATGATGGAGCCACCTAGAAGCAGAAACCCTCCAGAGAGATGTCCCCATCCTCTGTATTCCCGGGATTCCACACAGGAAGGTCACACCATCCCCCACCATCATCAGGTAGGTGGAGTTGAGGGTCGGGAACATAAAGTGATTGAACACTCTGACATGTGGAGACGATGTGTGGACTCTACAAGATGATATTTTCTATGTGATCTCACATCATAAATACTTCTATGTTACAGATGTTATTTTCTGCCATTCTGTTGGTTTAGGGTGAAGATCTGATGAAGATGAAAGTTGAGGGTGGAGAAGAAGAGACGTATGTGAGGGATGATCAGCAATATACGGAGGAGGATGGAATAACGGGGACATTCATAGAGGAGGACACTCCTACAGAGATCAGCACAGGTGAGCCGTAATATATTCTTCTCTTATCTCTGCTCTGTTACTCCTCACTGATTGGCCGAGAGGAGCAATGAACAGAGCAGTCCTGGGTTTGGTTCGAGGAGGGTTCTGCAAACATGAGTAATGTTCAGGTACTGTAGCCAAACCCCATTAAAGTCAATGGGAGCCGAATGTCAGAAATCAGTACTGGCCGTTTTCTAGGTTAATAGGTCCTAAGGAGCCCACCTGACAAAGCTCATTGTCCCCATGTTGATAAGGACAAGTGCCTCTTCCATACAACCCTGGCCCACTGGTCTACAGGCTGGGGGTTAATTAGAGTATTAAAGCCCTCTTACAAAAAGGGGGGTCTCCAGATACCGCCCCCTCCATATATGGGCATTCGTAGGGGTACATAGCCTTAAGGTAAATTCTTGGGCATTGCCTAAACAGCCAAAGTTTGGTCTAAACTGCTCATCCCTAGTCCAGAGTGATAAGAGGTTGATATTAGTCCCCTCCCTGTACTGATACCCGTCCTGGGGTTCAGCTGGCAGTATTAGGTTGTGTGTCACTCCTAGTTACAGTAGCACAGATATGAGAACACAGATTGAACTTTTCTTAGGTTGGTCCCTCTTCTTCCAGCAGCCTTATAGCTAAATGTTACCATAAAACTCTATTACCAGTCTTGTTGGGATGAAAAGTAAGGAGTAACATACTGCTGCAAGCTCCCTCCAGTTCTGCTTATCACCAGAAGCCTAGGCCTATGGTCACTTCTTCTATGGTAAAGGGTCTTCAAGTCTCAACTTTGATCCTCTTGTCTATCAGAGATCACATGGCCCAGTGCCTAGGCTTGTGGTTGTGTAAAGAGCATGAACCTCCCAGTCCCCATTGGTTCCTGCTCTTCTGACAAGGCTGTGTAAATGTAGAATTGATCTGGGAGGAGGACCAAAGGCCCTTTGACTGAAGAGGGGAAGAGTCCCAGCTGGTTGGGACATCCACAGAGAACATCTGCTCACTCATATCTACCTAATCCAGATGGAATCTTGATGGAAGTGAACTAACCCTCTCAGATATATTGACGATGTTTTTATATTTTTCCAGGACACGCCATGGAGAAACCCTCAAAGGATCGTCTCACTTTATCTCCAGGTCGTAAAATGGAAGATGAGGACATCACAGGAGATTGTGGAGGAGAAAAGACAATGATCTCAACTATGGATGGTGGACTTCACAGTGTGCATGGACCATGGAATCCCTCTGACTCTGTGGAACCTTGTACAGTGGGGGATGTTGCCGGAAGTTTGGATAAGGAGAAATTTCCCTGTCCTGACTGTGGGAAACTTTTTTCGCATGTGTTCAATCTTTCCAGACATCAGAGATTACATATAGGAGAGAAACCCTATTCCTGCCCTGAGTGCGGGAAATGCTTTTCACAGAAGTCCAATCTATCGAAACATCAGAGATTGCACACGGGGGAGAAACCCTATTCCTGCCCTGAGTGTGGGAAATTTTTTTCGCAGAGGACCCATCTTAACAGACATCAGAGATTGCACACGGGCGAGAAGCCGTATGCCTGCCCCGAGTGCGGAAAGTGCTATACACAGAAATCAGTACTTGTTATACATCAAAGATCACACACTGGGGAAAAGCCTTATTCCTGCCCTGAGTGCGGGAAATGTTTTTCAGATAAGCCTATTCTTTCCAGGCATCAGAGATCACACGCTGGTGAGAAGCCGTATGGCTGTCCCGAGTGCGGGAGATGTTATATGCATAAATCAGACCTTGTTAAACATCAGAAATCTCACACGGGGGAGAGGCCACATTCGTGCCCTGAGTGCGGGAAATGTTATATGCATAAATCAGACCTTCTTAAGCATCAACGATCTCACACAGGCGAGAGGCCGTATTCATGCCCTGAGTGCGGGAAAAGTTTTTATGATAAGCCCAGTCTTTATAGACATCAGAGACTGCACATGAACTAGAAGCTTCAAAAGAAGACACCATAATGAGGGAGGAGCTAGATATTTCTTGTGGATGAAGAGAAGAGGAGATCAGACCATGACACGACTGGTCGTTTCAGTGCAGTAGTTATCATCTTACACAGACAGGCTTGAAGAGCGCCACCTGCTGCTTGAAAGTGGAAAAGATGACATTTCCAGCTGTAACATTTCATATTTACCCCAAAAAAATGCAATTATAATAATAAACTCCAATTGTCGTAATAGTGACTATCCTTTTATGAGACCTCTACGCCTGACCTGAATAACGCAGAGAGAATCACCGCAGACGGCACCACAACAAAAGATCGGTAGATCGGTGTATATGATCAATAGAATCGTCTTTATTCCTACATTCCACAGGAAAACACAACCTTAATTACAGAGATGTTGACGCGTTTCAGCCCGGGTGGGCTTTAGTCATAACTGTTATGACTAAAGCCCACCTGGGCTGAAACTTGTCAACATATCTGTAGTTAAGGTTTTATTTTCCCAGTGGAATGTTGGAATAAAAGATTTTATTAAACATATACATGGAGATGACCATCTTTTGTTTGATTTCAGATTGTCGTAACTGTTTTAGTTGCCTAAAGTGAGCACTGTCCTCATTCCTCCTCCACCAAACAAGGTCCTCGTCTCGGTTAGGGAGTAGTGAGCACTGTCGTCATTCCTCCTCCACCAAACAAGGTCCTCGTCTCGGTTAGGGAGTAGTGAGCACTGTCGTCATTCCTCCTCCACCAAACAAGGTCATCGCCCCGGTTAGGGAGTAGTGAGCACTGTCATCATTCCTTCTCCATCAAACAAGGTCCTTAGGGAGTAGTAAACATTGTCGTCATTCCTCCTCCACCAAACAAGGTCCTCGCCTCAGTTAGGGAGTAGTGAGCAATGTCATCATTCCTCCTCCACCAAACAAGGTCCTCGCTTCGGTTAGGGAGTAGTGAGCACTGTCGTCATTCCTCCTCCACAAAACAAGGTCCTCACCTCAGTTAGGGAGTAGTGAGCACTGTCGTCATTCCTCCTCCACCAAACAAGGTCCTCTCCTCAGTTAGCGAGTAGTGAGCACTGTTGTCATTCCTCTTCCACCAAACAAGGTCCTCACCTCGGTTAGGGAGTAGTGAGCACTGTCGTCATTCCTCCTCCACCAAACAAGGTCCTCGCCTCAGTTAGGAAATAGTGAGCACTCTCGTCATTCCTCCTCCACCAAACAAGGTCCTCGCCTCGGTTAGCGAGTAGTGTGCACTGTCGTCATTCCTCTTCCACCAAACAAGGTCCTCGCCTCGGTTAGCGAGTAGTGAGCACTTTCGTCATTCCTTCTCCACCAAACAAGGACCTCGCCTCGGTTAAGGAGTAGTGAGCACTGTCGTCATTCCTCCTCCACCAAACAAGGTCCTCGCTTGGGTTAGGAAGTAGTGAGCACTGTCGTCATTCCTCCTCCACCAAACAAGGTCCTCGCCTCGGTTAGCGAGTAGTGAGCACTGTCGTCATTCCTCCTCCACCAAACAAGGTCCTCGCCTCGGTTAGGGAGTAGTGAGCAATGTCGTCATTTCTCCTCCACCAAACAAGGTCCTCGCCTCGGTTAGCGAGTAGTGAGCACTGTCGTCATTCCTCCTCCACCAAACAAGGTCCTCGTCTCGGTTAGCGAGTAGTGAGCACTGTCGTCATTCCTCCTCCACCAAACAAGGTCCTCGTCTCGGTTAGCGAGTAGTGAGCACTGTCGTCATTCCTCCTCCACCAAACAAGGTCCTCGCCTCGGTTAGGGAGTAGTGAGCACTGTCGTCATTCCTCCTCCACCAAACAAGGTCCTCGCCTCGGTTAGGGAGTAGTGAGCACTGTCGTCATTCCTCCTCCACCAAACAAGGTCCTCGCCTCAGTTAGGGAGTAGTGAGCACTTTCGTCATTCCTTCTCCACCAACCAAGGACCTCGCCTCGGTTAAGGAGTAGTGAGCACTGTCGTCATTCCTCCTCTACCAAACAAGGTCCTCGCTTGGGTTAGGAAGTAGTGAGCACTGTCGTCATTCCTCCTCCACCAAACAAGGTCCTCGCCTCGGTTAGCGAGTAGTGAGCACTGTCGTCATTCCTCCTCCACCAAACAAGGTCCTCGCCTCGGTTAGGGAGTAGTGAGCAATGTCGTCATTTCTCCTCCACCAAACAAGGTCCTCGCCTCGGTTAGCGAGTAGTGAGCACTGTCGTCATTCCTCCTCCACCAAACAAGGTCCTCGCCTCGGTTAGCGAGTAGTGAGCACTGTCGTCATTCCTCCTTCACCAAACAAGGTCCTCGCCTCGGTTAGGGAGTAGTGAGCACTGTCGTCATTCCTCCTCCACCAAACAAGGTCCTCTCCTCAGTTAGCGAGTAGTGAGCACTGTTGTCATTCCTCTTCCACCAAACAAGGTCCTCACCTCGGATAGGGAGTAGTGAGCACTGTCGTCATTCCCACTCCACCAAACAAGGTCCTCGCCTCGGTTAGTGAGTAGTGAGCACTGTCGTCATTCCTCTTCCACCAAACAAGGTCATCGCCTCGGTTAGCAAGTAGTGAGCACTGTCGTCATTCCTCCTCCACCAAACAAGGTCCTCGCCTCGGTTAGCGAGTCACCACAGACATGCATTCTTGATAGAGGCTGTTAGGTTGCCACCGTATCCTTGGTGATCCTTGAGCAAGATGAGTTGGATACATATTTATTAACAAATGTTTCCCCACTGAAGAAGGGAAGAAGCTGTAGTAGGTCCATCTCCTTAGGCTTTTGAGTCTCGCAGAGTTGAGAAGTCCAGGTCCTGCTCTTCATGACCTCACTTCTATGAAGGAACTTGTCAGATAGCTGAACTCACCAAACACTTGGCATCGACGATTGTCTTTATTGTATGCAGAAAACAATAAGTCAATACAATAAGATGCGGCAGATTTGATATGCAAGTGTTTAGGGCGGTCAAAAGGAATGTTAGCTTTTCCTGGCCTCCATGTGCGACTTGTAGGGGAGGATACAGAAAACTCACCCGAGAGGAAGAGGAAATTACATCACAGAAAGGGAAAGAAAATAATAAGCAAAGAGGAAACAACAGTTACAATATCTCACAAAAGTAAGTACACCCCTCACATTTTTGTAAATTAGTTATTCTATCTTTTCATGTGACAACACTGAAGAAATTAAACTTCGCTACAATGTAAAGTAGTGAGTGTACAGCTTGTATAACAGTGTAAATTTGCTGTCCCCTCAAAATAGCTCAACACACAGCCATTAATGTCTAACCCGCTGGCAACAAACGTGAGTACACCCCTAAGTGAAAATGTCCAAATTGGGCCCAATTAGCTATTTTCCCTCCCTGGTGTCATGTGACTCGTTAGTGTTACAAGGTCTCAGGTGTGAATGGGGAGCAGGTGTGTTAAATTTGGTGTTATCGCTCTCACTCTCTCATACTGGTCAACATGGCACCTCATAGCAAAGAACTCTCTGAGGATCTGAAAAAAAAAGAATTGTTGCTCTACGTAAAGATGGCCTAGGCTATAAGAAGATTGCCAAGACCCTGACACTGAGCTGCAGCACGGTGTCCAAGACCATACAGCGGTTTACCAGGACAGGTTCCACTCAGAACAGACCTCGCCATGGTCAACCAAAGACGTTGAGTGCCGTGGTCAGCGTCATATCCAGAGGTTGTCTTTGGGAAATAGACGTATGAGTGCTGCCAGCATTGCTGCAGAGGTAGAAGGGGTGGGGGGGTCAGCCTGTCAGTGCTCAGACCATATGCCACACACTGCATCAAATTGGTCTGCATGACTGTCATCCCAGAAGGAAGCCTCTTCTAAAGATGATGGACAAGAAAGCCCACAAACAGTTTGCTGAAGACAAGCAGAGTAAGGACATGGATTAGTGGAACCATGTCCTGTGGTCTGATGAGACCAAGATAAACTTATTTGGTTCAGATGGTGTCAAGCGTGTGTGGCGGCAACTAGGTGAGGAGTACAAAGACAAGTGTGTCTTGCCTACACTCAAGCATGGTGGTGGGAGTGTCATGGTCTGGGGCTGCATGAGTGCTGCTGGCACTGGGGAGCTACAGATCATTGAGGGAACCATGAATGCCAACATGTACTGTGACATACTGAAGCAGAGTATGATCCCCTCCCTTCGGAGACTGGGTCACATGGCTGTATTCCAACATAATAACAACCCCAAACACACCTCCATGACCACCACTGCCTTTCTAAAGAAGCTGAGGGTAATGGTGATGGACTGGCCAATCATGTCTCCAGACTTAAACCCTATTGAGCATCTGTGGGGCATCCTCAAATGTTAGGTGGAGGAGCGCAAGATCTCTAACATCCACCAGATCTGTGATGTCATGGAGGAGTGGAAGAGGACTCCAGTGGCAACCTGTGAAGCTCTGGTGAACTCCATGCCCAAGAGGATTAAGGAAGTGCTGGAAAATAATGGTGGCCACACAAAATATTCACACTTTGGGCCCAATTTGGACATTTTCACTTAGGGGTGTACTGACTTTTGTTGCCAGCGGTTTAGACATTAATGGCTGTGTGTTGAGTTATTTTGAGGGGACAGTAAATTTACACTGTTATACAAGCTGTACACTCACTACTTTACATTGTAGCAAAGTGTCATTTCTTCAGTGTTGTCACATGAAAAGATAGAATAAAATATTTACAAAAATGTGAGGGGTGTACTTACTTTTGTGAGTGTGACAAAACCACATATTTGGGTTGTTTATTTAGATCCTGCATTCGGTGGACCTTGGTAGGCTCATCTGTAGCGGGAGACTAGAAAGAAAAATATAGATGGGGAAATAAACCCGTGAAATGGCTAGCAAAAGCTGTAAAGAAGAAAAAACGATAAGTCCTATATCTCCAAAATGAAAAAATGGGGAAAAAGTAAACTCATCCCCGGATATTGCTCAGGTATTCCACCCATACTATAATCAGCTGTATAATGTCAGACAGAATAAGGAAGGTAGTGAGAGGGAAAAGGAAGATCCGGCGGTGAGGGAAATACCTGCGGGAATTTGACCTCCCTAAGGAGGAGTTAGAGGACTTGGAGGCCCTGATCAAACATGAAGAGGTGAGATGGGCAATAAAGAACATTGCCCTGGGGAAGAGCCCAAGCCCTGACGGATACTCTATCATGTACTATAAAAGGTTTCAAAAAATCTTAGTCCCTAAATTATGTATGTATTTCAATACAGTGGTGAAAGGAGAGAATTTAAGAGAAGAATCTCTACTTGCTTATATAACTCTCATTTTGAAGGAAGGGAAGGACCCCTCGTCACCGACAAGCTACAGACTAATCTCCCTTCTAAACATTGATACAAAAATATTTACAAAAATCATAGCAGAAAGGCTAAGTGCCGGTTCACACTGAAGCGGCACGACTTCGGGGACGACCTGTGAAGTTGCGTGCCCCGCGACTTCGGCGCAACTTGCACGGACTTCATATAATGAATGTCTATGCAAGTCGCTCCAGGTCGCCCCGAAGTAGTACAGGAACCTTTTTCTAAGTCGGAGCGACTTGTGTCGCTCCTATCAGAACGGTTCCTTTATTTTTTTTTTTTCAAATATAATTTTTATTGAAGTTTTCGGGTAGGATAACAAATTCATCATAACAAGAAGACATAGGATCAATACACCCCTCACATTCTTGCTTCCCGTATCTCCCAGCTATCCTATGTGTTAAATAGCTATTCATCTCCTTCCCTTTCTTTTCTAACTCAAATCAACCCCACCCAAAACAACAAAAAAAAAAAAAGAAAACAAAAACACATAAGTTTCCTCCTCCCCCATCTCCGTATTGTTTCTTTATTTACTAAATCTCTCCGACATCCAATATATCCTGATCCAGTCTGTCCATCCCCTGGTTCATTACTAAAAACCTGTTCCATACTCCCCATGTTTCTAAATATTTTTCCCTCTTATGTTGACCTGTCAGAACCAGATCCTCCATTCTATTTATTTCTTCTATTTTACCTATCCAGCAATTAATTGTTGGGGGTTCCTGCTTTTTCCACCCCAGGGGGATACAGGCTCGGGCAGCATTTGCCATATGGCATAGTAACGATCTCCTGTATTTCTTCCCTGGTATCCCGCTAAGTTGTAAAAGAAAGAACCCAGGGTTTTCCGGGATCTCAAATTCTGAAAACTTTTGCATTATCTCTCTAACCTTCCCCCAATAATTTGATAGTTTAGGGCATGACCAAAAAATATGTATTAATGTACCCTCTTCCACCGAGCATCTCCAACATCTGTCCGAATTATTTATTGCTATTTTATGTAGTTTATATGGTGTATAGTACCACCTTGTCAAGATTTTGAAATTTAATTCCTGATATTTAGTACATATAGATGATTTAAAAGCAAGATCAACCATCTGTTGTCTCTGCTCTGTGGAGAAGGTACAAGATAATTCCCTTTCCCATCTCTCAATATAAGATAAATGGTGTCCTGCTTTAGGGGTATTTATCAAGGAATAAATTTTTGCTAACATATGGGATATATTCTCTGACTCACTACAATATTCTTCCAGCATTGTAAGCTGACGGTTATACTTCTTTGGATTGGGGATAGATCCCAAAAAGTGAGAAAGTTGGAGTGCATTCCAAAAGGGAAGTCTAAATTCCCCTTCCTCCTCCATTAATATCTCCATTGTCGGCCATTTATTATTTCTCACAAAGTGGGATGCTTGAAAGTATCCTGCTTTATCTAGATTCCTAAATGGCTGTGCTTCCATTCCCATGGTGAATCTCGGGTTCCCTATTATAGGATATAGAGGAGAGTCATGTGAGGTAAGGTCCTTTTGAAAACATATTTGAGAGCATATTCTTAAAGTTGTCCCAATTAATTGGTGTGCTTTTAATTCTGTCGGTAAACTCTCATAACACCATAATGCCCTAGATAGTGGTACCTTTGTATTAGTTTGTTCTATTTTCACCCATAACTTTGATTCCCCCTGGCGGCACCAGTCTATTTGCCTCCTGACATGTGAGGCATAATAGTATTTTTGAATATCTGGTATCGCTGTACCTCCATATTTTTTTGGCAATGTAAGTAATTGTCTTGAAATCCTCGGCTTCTTATTTGCCCATATAAATTTTATAAATATTGAGTTTATCTGTTTGAAATATCCTATCGGAATCTTTACTGGCAATGTCTGGAGTAAATATAAAAATCTGGGTAAGATAGACATCTTAATAAGATTGCATCTCCCCAGCCAAGAGAATAAGCCCGTCTTCCATTTTTCTAGTTTAGAACCAATTGTATTCAAAAGAGGTTTGAAATTCAATTCGTATACCAAATCAGGGTTGGCCGGTATATACGTTCCCAAGTATTTTATTGCCTTATCTGCCCATTTAAATTTAAAATTTTGTTTCAATACTTGTAGTGCACTTCTAGGCAATCTTATCCCCATTGCTTCTGACTTATTGAAATTTATTTTTAAATTTGACATGGACTCGTATTGTTCAAATTCCTTAATTAAATTAGGTAGGGATATTGTCGGGTTTGTTAATGTAAATATCAAATCGTCTGCATACGCCGAAATTTTGTACTGTTCCTTTCCCATTTGTACCCCTTTAATATTCAAATTTTGTCTTACTTTACATAAGAATGGTTCTAGGGACAGTACAAAAAGGATGGGGGATAGGGGACATCCCTGTCTCGTACCGTTTTTAATCTTAAAAGGGTCCGATAGAATCCCATTTACTTTCACTTGGGCTGTTGGGTCAGCGTATATAGAAAGGATTCTCTGTATCATAATCTCTCCCAGCCCAATATGTTTCAATGTCGCTATCATAAATTTCCAGTTCACGCGATCGAACGCTTTTTCTGCGTCGGTACCTAGGAAGACACATGGTTTTTGAGATTTATCAATTTCCAATAACAAATCCAATACTTTGGTGGTATTATCTCTCCCTTATCTATTATTTATAAAGCCCACCTGATCCAAGTGTATCAATGATTGTATATAATGATTCAGACGGGTTGCTAATATCTTTGTAAAAAATTTTAAATCCGTATTAAGGAGAGATATTGGCCTATAACTCCCACATAGCATTAAATCTTTATCTTCTTTAGGGAGAACTGTAATGTGTGCTCGTTGAGTATCTCTACAAAAACTTGATCCTTGCCCCACCCCGTTAAATAATTTTAATAGATACGGGCCAACTATCGGGAAAAATACCTTATAATACTGGAAAGCCGTCCGGTCCCGGCGCCCTCCCAATCTTCATCCTATTTAAGGCTTGTAATATCTCCGTCAATTCTATGGGTAGGTCCAGTTCCTTGCCTGCTTCCTCCGATAGTTTTGGCATCTGGGCAGAGGCTACGTATTCTTCCATTTCTGATAAAGTTGTTGAGTTATCTGTTAAGTTATATAAGCTCGAATAATAATCTCCAAATACCTGGGCGATCTTTCTAGGTAACGCTATCTTATTGCCTTTAGGAGACAATATTTGGGGGATATATGTAGTCTGTTTCATCTCCTTAACCGCTTTGGCTAACAATTTCCCACACTTATCTCCTGATTCATATCCTATTTTTCGGCTTCTTTGTAATGAGGCTTTTGCTTTATAACCTAACAGATCATTAATCTCTTTTCTTATGCCCCCCACTTCTTTCTCGTTTTTTAATGTCATATCTTTTTTATGGGCACCCTCCTTCTCGTGTAAAGTTTTGAATAACGTTTCTAATCTTTCCATCCTCTCCTTTTTTACTCTCGACCCATGTTTAATCAGTACACCCCTGATCACAACTTTATGTGCCTCCCATAAGACCCCTATATCTCCCCCTGGATTTTCATTTGTTTGAAAGTAAAATTTTAGTTCCTCTGTTACGTCCCTGAGGATCTCAGGTGTCTGTAAGAGGCTCTCATTCAATCTCCAGAACCTTCCCCCAAGGGCCAGGGATTCCGAAAGTGAATACTCTAAAGTGACTGGTGCGTGGTCTGACCATGTGATGTTCCCAATCTCAACTTTTTTAATTGCTTGTAATTGTCTATGAGGGATAAAGAAATAATCTATTCTTGTGTATAGTTTATGTACTGATGAAAAATACGTATAATCTTTTTCCCCGGAGTGGGTAAGGCGCCATACGTCCACAAGTTGGTGTTTATATAGTTCTTGACTTATTTGCTTACTACTACTCAAAGGGACTGAGGAGCATCCTGATGAAGTGTCTATCAGGGGGTTTAAAGGAATATTTATGTCTCCTCCCAGAATCAGTTGTCCCTCTGTAAAGTCTGCCAGTTTATTTAAGACCTTCGTAAGAAAGCTCACCTGTTTCTGGTTGGGGGCGTATATATTTGCCAACGTTACCTTCACCTCTCCTATTGTTCCCTTAATAAAGATGTACCTCCCCTCAGTATCTGTCTGTATATCTTGTAAAGACCATGGCATTCTCTTGGCTAAGAGGATAGATACCCCTTTCGATTTTACCTCTTTATTTGTCGAATGGTACCCCCATGGAAAGTCTTTATTTCTAAGTATGGGTACTTTGGTTTCTTTAAAATGTGTCTCCTGTACTAATGCTATATCTATTTGGGACCCTTTTAAATCATTTAGTAACATGTGTCTTTTCTCAGGTATGTTCAGACCTCTTGCATTTAGTGTTATACATTTTATAGTCGCCATTTAGATTTATATTTTATATCCAGAGTTAGGAGGAGGAGAAAAGAAGAAAAAAAAAAAAAAAACCCACAAAACCAAAATCCCCCACCCCACCCTCCCTTCCCACCCTACTAATAACACCTTGTTATATCAAACGCCCCTCACGCTCCTTAGCGTGTCTTGCGTTCACCTACAAAAAGGTCCGTGGTGAGGCAATGCACGGAGTGAGAATCAGCTCACTGCCTCCCTTTGTCTGGTCGGATCCAGTACTCCATTGTTATTTATTCATTCACTACCCTTATCACACAACTCCTATTAATTGGTCTCCTTTAATGATATGGTGTTACCTCCACATTAATGAACATCTTCCTATCTCAGATATTCTCTGTGACGTATTTCTCTCTCCCTCCCACTCTCCGTCCCACTCTCCATCCCCCTCACCCTACAACAATTAATTATCTTCAACTCCTTAGGTCCACTTAAAACATTCAACGGCATGTAGATAAGTAGAAAGGAGAGGAGAGCAAAAAAAAAAAAAGGGGGGGGTTATCACACCCCCCTATTACCCAAGTTCCTACTGCTGAAAATCTCAACCAAACCATCCATTGTTAGTGCCAAAAAAAAAAAAAAAAATATTGTGACCTCTATCAAAAAGAGCAAATAACACCAAGACAAAAAGTGAATAAGTTAGTGAATAAGAATTAAAAAAAAAAAAAAATATATATAAAAATAAAAATATATCAACCCCCACATATAGGAGGGTGCCAGGGAAATGTTGTTTCCTGCCCCCTGGGGAGCAAGATAAACATCCCTAACAATTTTTAAGTGTTTTTAAGTGCTTGAGTGATACGTTCCTCATATCTCTTAAAATAAAATAAGAGAACGGGGAAGGAAGAAAAAAATAAAAAAATAAAAAAATAAATAAAATATAAAAATCAGGGCCATATGGCCTAAAAATATTCCAACCACGTGTATATTAAGTGTGCTGTGTATTATACATCTCCTCTCTCCTTCTACTTAACCAATCTCTCAGCTATACCCAGGTAGGGGGGAGGATGTCTGAGGGGGGTAATAATTAATTGGTAATTAATACAAGGTCTATCTAGATCTAATTATATCCAGAGAGCGCCCCAAAATTCTCTCATATCTTCCCCTAAAGGGAGAGAGAATAAGGAAGAAGAAAAGAGAGAAAAAAAAAACATGGAGAAATCTTCTCTCCAAAGAAGGAGGTAACAAACCAACAAAAAAAAAAAAAAAAGGGGAGCCAGAATTACCTCTCCCCTGAACCCACCTCTCCACCCCCCTTATTCCCCTGTCAGACCTCCTCCCCTCCTTCCTTGCTCAAAAAAAAAAGGGAGCGAGGGGTACTTAAGCAACCCAAAATTCCATTAATAAAAGGGGGGGGGCAAAAAAAGGGGGCCCAAAAAGAAAAAGGAGAAAAAAAAAAAAGGGGGGGGGGGGGAAAAAAAAAAAAAAAAAAACAAGGGAAATAGCGCCCTATCTCCCCCGCTGTGGACCTTTCCTGGCTACGGGTTTGCACCCGTGATTGGCGGCAGCTTCCCCGAGCTCTTGCAGGCATCCCTCGGAGGTTACCGACCGGCAAGCATGACCGGATCCGGCCACACAGGTGTACTCAGGGAGGCAGCAGCGTGGAGCTCACACAGAGCACCTCCTCACACCGTCATCACTCCACCACGCCCCTCAGAACGGTTCCTTTAGCACTGCATGGACCGCTACAAGTCGTGGTAGTGTGAATGGACACTTAAACCCTTATTGCCAAGATGGATACATAATAGGTAGGCTTTTTTCTTGGCGAGAGGGGAGAGACAACTGCCTTAAGTCAGTGGTTTTGATCCACGAAGCAAAAAAGAAGGGTACCCTGGGCCGTGTTACTGTTGGTAGATGCGGAAAAGGCTTTAGACAGGATTGATTGGAGCTTCATGTTGGAGACTTTGAGATACTTAGGCATTGGAGATAGGGTGATGGGGTGGATCTCTGCTTTTTATTATCACCCAAAGGCGAGAATAAGAGTGAACTGTAGTTTGTCCTTCCCCTTTGAGCTATATAATGGAACTAGGCAAGGGTGTGCCCTCTCCCCTATGCTGTTTGCTTTGGCCTTAGAACCCCCTATTGGCAGCAGTTCATAAAAATCCAGACATCAAAGGGGTGCAAGTGGGGAAGGGAGAGTACAAATTGGCAGCATATGCGGACGATGTATTATTTTATATAGCCAACCCTAGGTTATCTCTCCCATTGGTGCTGGGGGAAACTATCAAATTTCAGTTCACATAGCTCAATCGGAAATTTTGAACATCACAATATCAAAAAAACAACCAGCAATCCAGCCTGAATTCCCCTTTGTATGGTGTAGAGAGGAACTGGGATACCTTGGAATTAAACTAACTAGATCCATAACAACCTTGTTTAAGGCCAATTACACTGAACGCAATTATAAACACAACACTTTTGTTTTTTCCCCCATTTTTCATGAGCTGAACTCAAAGATCTGAGACTTTTTCTATGTACACAAAAGGCCACTTTCTCTCAAATATTCTTCACAAATCTGTGTAAATCTGTGTTAGTGATCGCTTCTCCTTCGCCGAGATAATCCATCCACCTCACAGGTGCGACATATCAAGATGCTGATTAGACAGCATGATTATTGCACAGGTGTGCCTTAGGCTGCCCACAATAAAAGTCCGCTCTAAAATGTGCAGTTTTATCACACAGCACAATGCCACAGATGGCGCAGGTTTTGAGGGAGGGTGCAATTGGCATGCTGACTGCAGGAATGTCCACCAGAGCTGTTGCCCGTGAATTAAATGTTCATTTCTCTACCATAAGCCGTCTCCAAAGGCGTTTCAGAGAACTTGGCAGTACATCCAACCGGCCTCACAACCACAGAGCATGTGTAACCACACCAGCCCAGGACCTCCACATCCAGAATCTTCACCTCCAAGATGGTCTGAGACCAGCCCAGGACCTCCACATCCAGCATCTTCACCTCCAAGATGGTCTGAGACCAGCCCAGGACCTCCACATCCAGCATCTTCACCTCCAAGATGGTCTGAGACCAGCCCAGGACCTCCACATCCAGCATCTTCACCTCCAAGATGGTCTGAGACCAGCCCAGGACCTCCACATCCAGAATCTTCACCTCCAAGATGGTCTGAGACCAGCCCAGGACTTCCACATCCAGCATCTTCACCTCCAAGATGGTCTGAGACCAGCCCAGGACTTCCACATCCAGCATCTTCACCTCCAAGATGGTCTGAGACCAGCCCAGGACCTCCACATCCAGCATCTTCACCTCCAAGATGGTCTGAGACCAGCCCAGGACCTCCACATCCAGCATCTTCACCTCCAAGATGGTCTGAGACCAGCCCAGGACCTCCACATCCAGAATCTTCACCTCCAAGATGGTCTGAGACCAGCCCAGGACCTCCACATCCAGAATCTTCACCTCCAAGATGGTCTGAGACCAGCCCAGGACCTCCACTTCCAGCATCTTCACCTCCAAGATGGTCTGAGACCAGCCCAGGACCTTCACATCCAGCATCTTCACCTCCAAGATGGTCTGAGACCAGCCCAGGACTTCCACATCCAGCATCTTCACCTCCAAGATGGTCTGAGACCAGCCCAGGACTTCCACATCCAGCATCTTCACCTCCAAGATGGTCTGAGACCAGCCCAGGACTTCCACATCCAGCATCTTCACCTCCAAGATGGTCTGAGACCAGCCCAGGACCTCCACATCCAGCATCTTCACCTCCAAGATGGTCTGAGACCAGCCCAGGACCTCCACATCCAGCATCTTCACCTCCAAGATGGTCTGAGACCAGCCCAGGACCTCCACATCCAGCATCTTCACCTCCAAGATGGTCTGAGACCAGCCCAGGACCTCCACATCCAGCATCTACCCCTCCAAGATGGTCTGAGACCAGCCCAGGACCTCCACTTCCAGCATCTTCACCTCCAAGATGGTCTGAGACCAGCCCAGGACCTCCACATCCAGCATCTTCATCTCCAAGCTGGTCTGAGACCAGCCCAGGACCTCCACATCCAGCATCTTCACCTCCAAGATGGTCTGAGACCAGCCCAGGACCTCCACATCCAGAATCTTCACCTCCAAGATGGTCTGAGACCAGCCCAGGACCTCCACATCCAGCATCTTCACCTCCAAGATGGTCTGAGACCAGCCCAGGACCTCCACATCCAGCATCTTCACCTCCAAGATGGTCTGAGACCAGCCCAGGACCTCCACATCCAGAATCTTCACCTCCAAGATGGTCTGAGACCAGCCCAGGACCTCCACTTCCAGCATCTTCACCTCCAAGATGGTCTGAGACCAGCCCAGGACCTTCACATCCAGCATCTTCACCTCCAAGATGGTCTGAGACCAGCCCAGGACTTCCACATCCAGCATCTTCACCTCCAAGATGGTCTGAGACCAGCCCAGGACTTCCACATCCAGCATCTTCACCTCCAAGATGGTCTGAGACCAGCCCAGGACTTCCACATCCAGCATCTTCACCTCCAAGATGGTCTGAGACCAGCCCAGGACCTCCACATCCAGCATCTTCACCTCCAAGATGGTCTGAGACCAGCCCAGGACCTCCACATCCAGCATCTTCACCTCCAAGATGGTCTGAGACCAGCCCAGGACCTCCACATCCAGCATCTTCACCTCCAAGATGGTCTGAGACCAGCCCAGGACCTCCACATCCAGCATCTTCACCTCCAAGATGGTCTGAGACCAGCCCAGGACCTCCACATCCAGCATCTACCCCTCCAAGATGGTCTGAGACCAGCCCAGGACCTCCACTTCCAGCATCTTCACCTCCAAGATGGTCTGAGACCAGCCCAGGACCTCCACATCCAGCATCTTCACCTCCAAGATGGTCTGAGACCAGCCGCCCGGACAGCTGCTGCAACAATCGGTTTGCATAACCAAAGAATTTCTGCACAAAATTGTCTCAGAGAAGCTCATCTGCATGCTCGTCGTCCTCATCTGGGTCTCGATCTGACTGCAGTTCGTCATCGTAACTGACGTGAGTGAGAAAATGCTAAGAATTAATGGCGTCTGGCACTTTGGAGAGGTGTTCTCTTCACGGATGAATGTTCTTAGATCTTTGAGTTCAGCTTATGAAAAATGGGGGCAAAAACAAGTGTTGCGTTTATGATTTTGTTCAGAATATATACCCATATTGAATAAGGTGAAGGAACAATAAGGGGGGATAAGTGGGAAGGATCACGAATATTATTCAAGTGCCCAGCCCAGATCTGCAAGGAGTAGCAATTCCAATGCAGTTTATGGTCCCAATAAGATTTTCCCTCTTTCAGAAAGGACAAACCTGTACCAGATCCTCCAAGGTTTGTAGTACTCATCCCTTGTGTTGTCAGTATTAAATCCTCCATTTTATTGATTTCCTCAACTTTGTGAAGCCAATCACTACCAAACTCATTTATACTATATACAGTATAACCATATTGAGTAAGGTGGAGGAACAATTTAACCTCCTAAGATACAGACACCTCTCATGGTTGGGTAGAGTTAACCACTTGCCGACTGCGCACAGTATATTTACTGCGGCAGTCGGCCCCGGCCAGGCATAGTGACGTAGGTCGACATCGCTCGCCTGTCACTCCTTCTAGAGCCAATAGCGGGCGAGCGCGCGCCCGCCTCGGCCTGTTCACGGAGGAGTGCGGGAGTGTGACTGGCGGACCCGATGTCCGCCGGTCACACTACGATCGCCGGTACAGCGGGAGAAAGACAGAGCGGCTTATGTAAACAAGCCGCCTGTCAGTTCTCCCTGTGTAAAAATTAAGATCAGACGGTTCTACTATGTAGAACCGTTGATCTTTTTTTTTACACCAATAGGAATGTCCCACTACAGTTAGAAGCACGCCCCTAGGACACACTTAACCCCTCCCTGTCCAATAAAGTTAACCCCTTCCCTGCCAGTGTCATTTTTGCAGTAACAGTGCATATATATAGCACTGATTACTGCAGTAATGTCACTGGTAACCCCAAAAGTGTCAAAAATGTCAGTCAAGGGTCCGATCTGTCCGCCGCAATGTCGCAGTACCGCAAAAAAAATCGCAGATCGCCGCCATTACGCGTTAAAAAAAAAACACCAAAAATGACAAAAATCTTTCCCTTTGTTAGTAAACGCGATAACTTTTGCGCAAACCAATCAAAATACGCTTTTTGCGATTTTTTTTTACCAAACATAGGTAGCGTAAAACAAATTGGCCAAAAATGTTAAAAAATTTTGATTTTTACATTTTTTTGGGGGGGGAATTTCATATAAAAAAAAGTGAAAAATATTGTTATTTTTGCAAAAATGACGCTCTTTTTTTGTTTATAGCGCGTGATCAAAAAAACGCACAGGTGATCAAATACCACCAAAAGAAAGCTCTGTTTGTGGGAAAAAAAGGACGTGAAATTCGTTTAGGTACAGCGTCGCACGACCACGCAATTGTCCGTTAAAGTCATGCAGTAAAAAATCGCAAAAAACCCCCTGGTCTTATAGCAGGAAAATCCTCCGGTGGTAAAGTGGTTAATGCAGTAAAAATGAACATTCTCTCCAAACTCATTTATTTATTTATTTTTTACAAATATTTTAATTTTTCAAAAGCATGAGCAGTCCAAGAGGATACCGCATTGACAGATACGACCCTTCTCACACAGTAAAACATTTCACAACATTTTATATCAGGTATGAACTTCGTATTTCCATAACAGAGAAGGAGCCATATCAGGATCGAAATTGATTCCAACAGAGGTTTGTCCTGTTTGGAGCCCCTCTGGTAAGCAGGATCCAAATTATACTCTTTCACTAGCACCTACCTAGAAGGGTGCTACATCCACCCCCCCAACTAAACTGAGCCATGTCCTCACTAACAGATCCTGCTCTCTGGTAGGCAGAGAACAATATAGATTTACCTGGAGACCCTCTGGTAAGCAGACAGAGCTCCAAACTATACTTTCTCACTAACCCCGACCTAGGAGGATGCTAGATAAACATCAAAAAACCAACACCCCTAGACTGTTTATTTGTGTGACGAGCCATCAGGAGCAAGGAGGGATCAACGAACTGTGTGTGCTGGTAATCAGGGGAGCCCGTAAAGTCATCATCCAGCAGGCGATGCGGGGACAGTGATACATAATTTTTACCTTACCCCACTGAGGGTCCAGAGGTTCAGAGCAGAGATATCCCCAACTTGTTGGAGACGATGTGAAGCCCCTGGAACATTTGCAGATTTGTGGTGCGAGTTCATAAAAGATACAAGCTTTCTTGGAAGGGATCACCAGGTCAATCCACCAGATTACAGGAGACTGTGTCCAGTTGGAACCTTGGACTTGCATATTTCACAGTACGGAGAAAATAGTGACGGTGTATAAAAACACACTTCTTACTGAATGCTGCTAAAAGCCTGATTCCGGTATTTTGGCAAGTACCAGAAGCCCCGAATATGAGGGATTGACCCGTGAGGGTGGATTGGATGAGTTCCATGGAGGAGATGATTTTCGCAGCAGAGGATTCTTGTGGGAAATATTTGGATATCTGAGGGGACTGGCTGAGGTTTAAAAAAAATGGAGGAGTATACGAAGATGATGGTTCTGTGAGGTGGTTGGGCGACACAGCTTAGGAGTAAAACCACCTGGACCTCACAGGTCTGGGTTAGATTATGTGATATAAAGAATAAGAGAGAGGAAGGCTGAGACGGAGGGAAAGATAATAGAGAATAGAGTGGAGGGGACTGCGTTAGAAGCTGTTTTTTTTCCTCTAGGGGGGGATGATGGGAAATGAGTAGATGCAATCGTTGTCCAATCAGATTGTACAGTGTATGGGGGAGTGACTTGGTCAGACATGCACATGACCAGTTGAACAAGCCTAAAGAAGGCGTAAAAGATGTGAATAGTTATACGATAGATTGGAAAGAGATTGTACTCGTAAAGAAGCGTCATACCTTTCATCCCGCTGATAGAAGATGTCACCCTGCAGTGAGATGATTCCAGTATTCCCAGTCAATTCACCATAATCATAGTGACTACGCCTGCTGACAGCAGGCGTGAACGTTCGCGTATGTGCGCATTTGCGCCACCGATTGTAAAGATGCTTTGGTGCACATGTTTGCACCATCGTTTTTGATAAACGTAATGAGTCCCGTTTTTTTTTTGTACAATTGCTCCAATTTTACCAGTGCACCACGGGCGCAAGTCTTTAGTAAATCCTCCCCTACGAGACGTTTCTCTGGGCTACAGTTCCTCTGAGCTCCACATGGTGGTGATCTCATTTCTACCCAGACAGGAAGTCTCTATGGAAGACAGAAAGTGATGTCGTACAGACAGGAAGTGATGTCAGGTATAAATAAGAAGTTCCGGGTGAATAACGAGGAAGTAGCGAGGAGACATTGCTGAAAGTTGGAGTAGAGGAGGTAATAAGTTATTATTTGATATAATTACACCCAGTAACCCCCCACCTTCATGTCCGTCCTCGTCCTCCATAGTCACTGTGACGTCTTTTATCCCCAGCAGATGATGATACAGTACATACGCTATATTTCCAAAAGTATTGGGACGCCTGCCTTTACACACACATGAACTTTAATGGCCTCCCAGTCTTAGTCCGTAGGGTTCAATATTGGGTTGGCCCACCCTTTGTAGCTATAACAGCTTCAACTCTTCTGGGAAGGCTGTCCACAAGGTTTAGGAGTGTCTATGGGAATGTTTGACCATTCTTCCAGAGGCGCATTTTTTAGGTCAGGAACTGATGTTGGATGGTAAGGCCTGGCTCACAGTCTCCGCTCTAATTCATTTCAAAGGTGTTCTGTCGGGTTGAGGTCAGGACAGTCAAGTTCCTCCACCCCAAACTCACTCATCCATGTCATTATGGACTTTGCTTTGCTTGCTAATCCAGATCATTTGGTGGAGGGGGGATTATGGTGTGGGTTTGTTTTTCAGGGGTTGGACTTGGCCCCTTAGTTCCAGTGAAGGGAACTCTTAAGGCGTCAGCATACCAAGATATTTTGGACATTTTATGTTCCCAACTTTGTGGGATCAGTATGGGGATGACCCCTTACTGTTCCATCAGGACTACGCACCCGTGCACAAAGCAAGGTCCATAAAGACATGGATGAGCGATCCCTTAAGAGTTTTCTTCACTGGAACTAAGGGTCCAAGCCCAACCCCTTAAAAATACCCCCACACCATAATCCTCCCTCCACCAAATGATTTTGACCAGTGCACAGTGCAAAAGACATGGATGAGCGAGTTTGGGGTGGAGGAACTTGACTGGTCTGCACAGATTCCTGACCTCAACCCGATAGAACACCTTTGGGATGAATTATGGCACTTTTCCACTGCAAGTACCGGCTCGGTTCCACTCGGCCCTGCTTGGCTCGGTTTGGTTTTCCGCTGCATGGTACGGTGTTGGAACGGTTTCGGTACGGTTTGCTTTTCCACTAATAGTATGTGGGTGGGATAACAACAATTCTCTGACCAATCAGTGGCTGGTAGTGACAAACAGTCAAGGCTGCATGCAAAGGATTGTGGCATATGGTACCGGTACGGCCCTCTTGGAACCACAACCGAGGTGGTACTGTTTAAGCGAGCCGTACCATTCGGTTCCATGTAGTGGAAAAGCGCCACCGTACCGTTCCTACACCGTACCATGCGGTGGAAAAGCGCAAAAGTGAGCCAAACCATTTGGTTCCATGAAGTGGAAAAGCGCCGCCGTACCGTACCAAACCGTTCCTACACCATACCATGCGGTGGAAAAGCGCAAAAGCGAGCCAAACCATTCAGTTCCATGCAGCGGAAAAGCGCCATTAGATCGCAGACTCTGAGCCAGGCCTTCTCTCCAATATCAGTGCCTGACCTCACAAATGCGCTTCTGGAAGAATGGTCAAACATTCCCATAGACACTCCTAAACCTTGTGGACAGCCTTCCCAGAAGAGTTGAAGCTGTTATAGCTGCAAAGGGTGGGCCAACTCAATATTGAACCCTACGGACTTAAGCCCCGTACACACGCAACGATTATCGGCCGACCGATCGTCCGACTTTTGTCCAAGTTGTGTTTGGTTGGTTGGAACATGCCTAGACTGCACACGAATTTTCTAGGCCAACAAAATTCTACTTCAGAAGTGATGTCATGTGTTGGTTTGTCTTCTTTGTGTTTTTTCTTCACTGAGCATGCCCAGACTTGCTCATCAGATTTTTCCCTGTCGAAATCTGTACTGTCTGCACGAAAATCGGCCGTTATGTTGATGGCCAACAAAAATTTTATAGTCTGCACACCAGATTTTTTTCGGCAAAAAGTCGGAGTTGGTTGTCGGAAGCATCATACTAACAAGCCGAAAATCGGCAGATCTGTCGTCGGACGAAAATTCCCTGCCAATTTACGACGCGTGTGTACGGGGCTTAAGACTGGGATGCCATTAAAGTTCATGTGCGTGTAAAGGCCGGCGTCCCAATACTTTTGGTAATATAGTGTATATAGAATAGTGGATTATAGTTTTTTTTTTTTTTATCCTAATCAAAGTTCATGTAATAAATACAAACTTATTCAAATCTACATCTACATGAACCCACCATCCTCTGCACCTAATAATAGTTATATAATCCGTTAGGAAAGAGAAGATCATTGGTGGGAAATCGACACATCAGAATAAACCATATCGGCCATTCCGTTCCATGGAGGAGTGGGAGTATTTAGAAGGACACAAGGATCTCTACAAGGACGTCATGATGGAGAATCAGCCGCCCCTCACATCACCGGGTAAGAGGAGACTTTATTGTAAAGGAGAGAGCAGTACGGAGGCTCCACCTAGATCTCCCATCATCTGATAAACACATAGAAACAATGTATTCAGTCAGTGTGTGTGTTTCCTACAGATGGATCCAGTAATGGGAACCCACCAGAGAGATGTCCTCGTCCTCTGTATTCCCGGGATTCCACACAGGAAGGTCACACCATCCCTCACCATCATCAGGTAGATGAGGAACAATCACTGATTATTATAAGAAACAACCTTGTGTAAAAATTATAACTAACGATTTATTATATGTTTAGAGTGGAAACCTGAAGGATTATAATATTGATGGTGAAGAAGAATTTAAAGAGGAGAATGAAAAGTATGGAGTGTTCGAGGAGTTTTCTGAAAAAAACAATGATCTCTACAAGAACCTCAGGGGGCCACCAAGTATCAGAGAATGTCCCAGTCCTCTGTATTCCTGGGATTCAACACAAGATCACACCATCCCCCACCATGTCCAGGTAGATGATTGACCATTATTGGTAGATATGATTTATACACAAGCATGTTTGTTACAATGAATATCCTATTCTAGATTCAGAGCAGAAACATCGAAGATTATAATATTATTGTTAAAGAAGAGTATAAAGAGGAGGATGAGGAGTATGGAGTGATGGTGGAGTATTTAAAAGAGCACAATGATATGATGGAGCCACCTAATACCGGGAACCAACCAGAGAGATGTCCCCGTCCTCTGTATTCCCGGGATTCCACACAGGAAGGTCACACCATCCCTCACCATCATCAGGTAGATGAGGAGCAATCACTGATAGTATCATTAGGATCTGTACATTATCTGCATTGTTACCATTGATGTCATTTTTATTATATATTCAGAGTGGAAACCTGAGAGATTCTAAAGTTGATCTCAAAGAAGAGATAAAAGAGGAAGATGATGAGGATGGGTTGATGGAGGAGTCAGAGTTTCCAGAAGGACACAACGATCTGTATCAAGACACCATGGTGGAGTCATCCAGCTACAGAAACCCACCAGAGAGATGTCCCCGTCCTCTGTATTCCCGGGATTCCACACAGGAAGGTCACACCATCCCTCACCATCATCAGGTGGGTGGAGTTGAGGGTCGGGAACATAAAGTGATTGAACACTCTGACATGTGGAGACGATGTGTGGACTCTACAAGATGATATTTTCTATGTGATCTCACATCATAAATTTATTTTACAGATGTTATCGCTGAAAATGATAAACGTTGAGGGTGAAGTAGAAGAGACGTATGTGAGGGATGATCAGCAATATACGGAGGAGGCTGGAATGATGAGGACATTCATAGAGGAGGACACTCCTACAGAGATCAGTACAGGTGACCCATAATATATTCTTCTCTTATCTCTGCTGTTACTGGACACTGGTCCAGAGCACATGTGTCAAACACAAGGTCCGTGGTCCACCATCAGTGCTTCCTATTAGTGCCAATCAGTGAGAATCAGAGCCCATTAGTGTAGCCTCATCAGAGCCACGTATCAGTACCACCTCATCAGTGCCCATTAGTTCCACCTATCAGTGCCCATCAGTGCTG
Source organism: Pelophylax lessonae (assembly GCF_965119305.1). NCBI lineage: Eukaryota > Metazoa > Chordata > Amphibia > Anura > Ranidae > Pelophylax > Pelophylax lessonae. Next base: position 268,153,480 of record NC_138776.1, on the reverse strand, counting down.
CATATTAGTTCCCATCAGTGACACCTATCAGTGCCCTTCAGTGCTGCCTATCAGTTCCACCTCATCAGTGCCCATTAGTGCCACCTATCAGTGCTGCCTATTAGTTCCCATCAGTGACGCCTATCAGTGCCCTTCAGTGCTGCGTATCAGTTCCACCTCATCAATGCCCATTAGTGCCACCTATCAGTGCCCATCAGTGCTGCCAATTAGTTCCCATCAGTGCAGCCTCATCAACGCACATCACTGCCACCCATAAGTGCTGCCTCTTAGTGCCCTATCAGTGAAGGACGAAAATGACCTGTTTGCAAAATGTTATAACCGAAACTAAGAAAATCTTTTTTTTTTTTCAAAAATTAAATTTTTTGTTTTTTTGTTTGTTTAGCAAAAATAACCCCCCCCCCCCGCCCCACACACACACCCATAGTTATTAATCACCATCACAATAAAGCTCTATTTGTGTGAAAAAAATGATAAAAATGTAATATGGGTACAGCGTTGCATGACCGCGCAATTGTCAACACTGGCCTGGGCAGGAAGGGGGTAAAAGTGCCCGGTAGGCAAGTGGTTAAAGTAGGCATCCAAATTCCAATAGCGACCCCCCACAACAGCCGGCCCAGGGCTGTGGGGAAGAGGCCTTTGTCCTCATCAGCATGGGGACATTCTCCTTTGCCAGGGAACTCCCCCCCTCTTGGCAAGGTTAGCTGCCCAGGTTGAGGGCATGTTGCCAAGGAACACACGCATAGATAAGGGCTTTGTTTTTTATATTTTTCCAGGACACGCCATGGAGAAACCCTCAAAGGATCGTCTCACTTTATCTCCAGGTTGGAGAATGGAAGATGTGGACATCACAGGAGATTGTGGAGGAGAAAAGACAATGAACTCCACTATGGATGGTGGACTTCACAGTGTGGATAGACCATGGAATCCCTCTGACTCTGAGCAACCTCGTACTGTGAGGGGCGGGGCCGGAATTCAGGGGGAGGATATATTCTCCTATCCAGAGTGTGGGGAATTTTTTTCGTCTGAATTAAGACTTACTGAACATCAGAGGTCTCACACTGGTGGAAAGCTTCATCCCTGTCCTGAGTGCGGGAAATTCTTTTCACAGAAGTCCACTCTTTCCAGACATCTAAGGCTACACACGGGGGAGAAGCCACATTCCTGCCCTGAGTGCGGAAAATGTTTTTTACAGAAGTTCCATCTTTACATACATCAGAAGACTCACACGGGCGAGAGGCCGTATTCCTGCTCCGAGTGCGGAAAATGTTATATACAGAAATCGGACCTTGTTCGACATCAAAGATTTCACACGGGAGAGAAGCCGTATTCTTGCCTTGAGTGCGGGAAATGTTTTTCACTGAAGTTCCATCTTGACATCCATCAGAAGTCTCACACAGGTGAGAAGCCGTTTTCCTGCCCTGAGTGCGGAAAATGTTATACACAGAAAGCAAAACTTGTTATACATCAGAGATCTCACACGGGGGAGAAGCCGTATTCCTGCCCTGAGTGTGGAAAATGTTGTTCAAATAAATCAGACCTTGATAAACACCAAAGATCTCACATGGGGCTGAGACCGTATTCCTGCCCTGTGTGCGGGAAATGTTTTTCACAGAAGTTCTGCCTTTCTAGACATCAGAGATCTCACACTGGTGAGAAGCCGTATGCCTGTCTGGAGTGCGGGAAATGTTATATGCATAAAAAAGACCTTGTCAAACATCAACGATCTCACACGATACAGGCTCCTGTCCACGAATAATACTGATCATCTCCACAAGCAGAAATATACACTATATTACCAAAAGTATTGGGACGCCTGCCTTTGCATACGCATGAACTTTAATGGCATCCCAGTCTTAGTTCGTAAGGTTCAATATTGAGTTGGCTCCACCCTTTGCAGCTATAACAGCTTCAACTCTTCTGGGAAGGCCGTCCACAAGGTTTAGGAGTGTGTCTATGGGAATGATTGACCATTCTTCCAGAAGCGCCTTTGTGAGGTCAGGCACTGACGTTGGAAAGAAGGCCTGGCTGGCAGTCTCCACTCTTATTCATCCCAAAGGTGTTCTATCGAGTTGAGGTCAGGCCAGTCAAGTTCCTCCACCCCAAATTCACTCATCCATGTCTTTATGGACCTTGCTTTGTGCACTGGTGCACAGTCATGTTGGAACAGGAAGGGGGCCATCCCCAAGCTGTTCCTACAAAGTTGGGAGCATGATATTGTCCAAGGTGCCTTGGTATGCTGACGCCTCAAGAGTTCCCTTCACTGGAACTAAGAGGCCAAGCCTAACCCCTGAAAAACAACCCCACACCATAATCCCCCCTCCACCAAAAGATTTGGACCAGTGCCAGTCAAGTTCCTCCATCTCAAACTCGCTCATCCATGTTTTTATGGACCTTGCTTTGTGCACTGGTCCGAATCATTTGGTGGAGGTGTGGGGGGGGGTATGGTATGGGGTTGTTTTTCAGGGATGGGCTTGGCCCCTTAGGTCCAGTGAGGGGAACTCTTATGGTGTCAGTATACCAAGACATTTTGGACAATTTCATGTTCCCAACTTTGTGGGAACAGTTTGGGGATGGCCTCCAACATGACTGCGCACCAGTTCACAAAGCAAGGTCCATAAAGAAATGGATGAGCGAGTTTGGGGTGGAGGAACTTGACTGGCCTGCACAGAGTCCTGACCTCAAACCAATAGAATAACTTTGGGATGAATTAGGGCAGAGACTGCAAGCCAGGCCTTCTCATTCAACATCAGTGCCTGACCTCACAAAAGCGCTTCTGGAGGAATGGTCAATCATTCCCATAGACACACTCCTAAACCTTGTGGACGGCCTTCCCAGAAGAGTTGAAGCTGTTATAGCTGCAAATTGTGGACCAACTCAATACTGAACCCTACGGACTAAGACTGGGATGCCATTTAGGTTCATGTGCGTGTAAAGGCAGGCATACCAATACTTTCGGTAGTATAGTGTATGTTGGACCCTTATTCTAGATGAGGGGTGGGCCAACTCAATATTGAACCCTACAGACTATGACTGGGGATGCAAATTAGGTTCATGTGTCTGTAAAGGCAGGCGTCCCAATACTTTTGGTAATATGGTGTATGTTGGTCCCTTATTCTAGATGAGGGGTGGGCCAACTCAATATTGAACCCTACGGACTATGACTGGGGTCGCCATTCAGGTTCAGGTATGTGTAAAGGCAGGCGTCCCAATACTTTTGACAATAAAGTGTATGCCTAAATGGGGGAGATCCATAGGTGGTTCCGTTGAGGACTGGGAGGAATAAAGCCAACAAAGCATCCATACTCTCAATAGAGAGAACTAATAAAAAAAACTATTGTTTATCGGTATCTTACTATGCATAGGATATAAACCTAAAGTGCAAGAAAAACAAATAATATAAATGACAATACATAAAATTAATCCAGTGCTAATGCACATTTGATAAACGAACGGCTCCGGGGAAAAATGGCGTTGATGTTTATTGTCCCAAGGTAAAAAGTGAGTCCGTAAAGACCAATAAAGCAAAAGGTGATGAGCACTTAACACAGCGGACAACTTCCTGGTTTCGGAATGTGAGATGATGTCTCGAGCACTAGCTCCGCCCTACGTGATTCGTCACATCTGAGGTCGTCTAGCTCCGCCCTACGTGTTTCGTCACATCTGAGGTCGTCAGGGGGCGTAGAAGCTTTGCTCCGCCATCACACTAAATATACTGTATATATTGAATACAACAGGGGGGAAACTGGAAGGTTTTAGGGTTCTATCTTATTTATATGAATTGTGCCAGCCGCTTCTATGCTTTTCAGCATGATTTCGGGGTTTATACCTATTATCTTACTATGCATGGTGCAAGGGGTTCCAGGTCTGCTTTGGTCTCTGCCGTAGTCAGCAGTAAATGTACATTGCAGGTATATCTGTGTCACTTGCCTTTTCCGACATATGTGACAATGCCGATCCTACCGGTGAATCCAGCGGAGGGAAGGTGGGTGGTGGAATCACAGACTCAGATCTCTGAGGTGTTGTCTAGAAATGATCAGTCTATAATTTTATTGGTCGGTTTATTTTACCAGTGAGAGACAGAATCATGTCGCAAAACATGACTTAGTAGTTGGTGGCAAAACCCTTGTTGGCAATCACAGAGGTTAGTCGTTTCTTCTCGTTGGCCACCAGGTTTGCACACGTCTCAGGAGGGATTTTGTCCCACTCCTCTTTGCAGATCCTCTCCAGGTCATTAAGGTTTCGAGGCTGATGTTTGGTAACTCGAACGGTTGGTTTATTTTACCAGTGAGAGACACAATAACAACAATATCCAGAAAAACGCATTTCGAAAAAGTTATAAATGGATTTGCATTTTAATGAGTGAAATAAGTGTTTGACTCCTTTGCAAAACATGACTTCGTAGTTGGTGGAGAAACCCTTGTTGGCAAGCACAGAGGTCATACGTTTCTTGTAGTTGGTGACCAAGTTTGCACACATCTCAGGAGGGATTTTGTCCCACTCCTCTTTGCAGATCCTCTCCAAGTCATTAAGGTTTCGAGGCTGACGTTTGGTAACTCAAACCTTCAGATCCCTCCATGTATTTTCTATGGGATTATGGTCTGGAGACTGGCTAGGCCACTTCAGGACCTTAATGTGCTTCTTCTTAAAGCCACTCCTTTGTTGCCTTGGCCTTCTATTTTTGGTCATTGTCATGCTGGAACACCTATCCAACACCTATTCAAGACCCATTGTCAACCCAGGTTCTCACCCAAAATTTGATGGTACGTTGCCCCGTCCATCGTCCCTTTGATCCGGTGAAGCTGTCCTGTCCCCTTAGCAGAAAAACACCCTCAAAGCATAATGTTTTCACCTACATGTGTGACGGTGGGGATGGCGTTCTTGGGGTCACAGGCAGCATTCCTCCTCCTCCAATCACGAAAAGTTGAGTTAATGCCAAACAGCTCGATTTTGGTCTCCTCTGACCACAACACTTTCCCCCAGTTCTCCTCTGAATCATTCAGATGTTCATTAGCAGACATCAGACTGGCTGTACATGTGCTTTCTTAAGCAGGGGGACCTTGCGGATGCTGCAGGATTCCAGTTCCTCACAGCGTAGTGTGTTGCCAATTGTTTTCTTGGTGACTATGGTCCTAGCTGTCTTGAGATCATTGACAAGATTCTCCCGTGTAGTTCTGGGCTGCTCACCGTTCTCATGATCGTTGAAACTCCACGAGGTGAGATCTTGCATGGAGCCCCAGACCGAAGGAGACTGACAGTTATTTTGTGTTTCTTCCAACTAACTGTTGTCACCCTCTCACCAAGCTGCTTGGCGATGGCCTTGTAGCCATTCCAGCCTTGTGTAGGTCTACAATCTTCTCCTATGACATCCTTGAACAGCTCTTTGGCCTTGGCCATGGTGGAGAGATTGGAATCTGATTGATTGCTTCTGTGGACAGGAGTCTTTTATACAGGTAACAAGCTGAGATTAGGAGCACTCCCTTTAAGAGAATCCTCCTAATCTCAGCTTGTTACCTGTATAGAAGACACCTGGGAGCCAGAAATCTTGCTGATTGATAGAGGAACAAATACTTATTTCACTCATTAAAATGCAAATCAATTTATAACTTTTTTGAAATGCGTTTTTCTGGATATTTTTTTGTTATTCTGTCTCTCACTGGTAAAATATAACCGACCAATAAAATTATAGACTGATCATTTTTTTGTCAGTGGGCAAATGTACAAAAATCAGCAGGGGTATACTATGAAGAAGGCTGTGTAAGCTGAAATGCATTGCATTTTTCATGCTATGTCATATTACATGTAGCCAATAAAGGCATTTACACCAAGTAGCCAGCTTTATACACCTCAGAAAATACGTGGCTGAGCGCTCCTCTGATCTTTATCTAGGAGAGAGAAGGAGGGGTGTCACTGCTAGTTGGGTCCCTGTAGGAGTGAGAAGGAGGGGGTGTCACTGCTGGTTGTGTCCCTCTAGGAGAGAGAAGGAGGGGGTGTCACTGCTGGTTGGGTCCCTCTAGGAGAGAGAAGGAGGAGGTGTCACTGCTGGTTGGGTCCCTCTAGGAGAGAGAAGGAGGTGGTGTCACTGCTGGTTGGGTCTCTCTAGGAGAGAGAAGGAGGGGGTGTCACTGCTGGTTGGGTCCCTCTAGGAGAGAGAAGGAGGAGGTGTCACTGCTGGTTGGGTCCCTCTAGGAGAGAGAAGGAGGGGGTGTCACTGCTGGTTGGGTCTCTCTAGGAGAGAGGTAGGAGGAGGTGTCACTGCTGGTTGGGTCCCTCTAGGAGAGAGAAGGAGGAGGTGTCACTGCTGGTTGGGTCCCTCTAGGAGAGAGAAGGAGGAGGTGTCACTGCTGGTTGGGTCTCTCTAGGAGAGAGAAGGAGGGGGTGTCACTGCTGGTTGGGTCCCTCTAGGAGAGAGAAGGAGGAGGTGTCAGTGCTGGTTGGGTCCCTCTAGGAGAGAGAAGGAGGAGGTGTCACTGCTGGTTGGGTCCCTCTAGGAGAGAGAAGGAGGAGGTGTCACTGCTGGTTGGGTCCCTCTAGGAGAGAGAAGGAGGAGGTGTCACTGCTGGTTGGGTCCCTCTAGGAGAGAGAAGGAGGGGGTGTCACTGCTGGTTGAGTCCCTCTAGGAGAGAGAAGGAGGGGTGACACTGCTGGTTGGGTCCCTCTAGGAGAGAGAAGGAGGGGGGTGTCACTGCTGGTTGGGTCCCTCTAGGAGAGAGAAGGAGGAGGTGTCACTGCTGGTTGGGTCCCTCTAGGAGAGAGAAGGAGGGGGTGTCACTGCTGGTTGGGTCTCTCTAGGAGAGAGAAGGAGGGGGTGTCACTGCTGGTTGGGTCCCTCTAGGAGAGAGAAGGAGGAGGTGTCAGTGCTGGTTGGGTCCCTCTAGGAGAGAGAAGGAGGAGGTGTCACTGCTGGTTGAGTCCCTCTAGGAGAGAGAAGGAGGGGTGACACTGCTGGTTGGGTCCCTCTAGGAGAGAGAAGGAGGGGGGTGTCACTGCTGGTTGGGTCCCTCTAGGAGAGAGAAGGAGGGGTGTCACTGCTGGTTGGGTCCCTCTAGGAGAGAGGAGGAGGGGGTGTCACTGCTGGCTGAGTCCCTCTAGGAGAGAGAAGGAGGAGGTGTCAGTGCTGGTTGGGTCTCTCTAGAAGAGAGAAGAAGGGGGTGTCACTGCTGGCTGAGTTCCTCTAGGAGAGAGAAGAAGGGGGTGTCACTGCTGGTTGGGTCCCTCTAGCAGTGTAGTCTGATCTCTCCGGATCTTCAGCAGAAGCGTCAAAGGAAGACACCATCTTGAGAAGTAGATATTGCTCATGGATGAAGAGAAGGGGAGATCAGACTGCATGACAAGCACAATCATTTAAGTGTAGTAGTCATCAGCCCGCACCGGCAGCTTCATTTGCTTGGAGAGCGCCACCTGCTGACTAAAAGTGTAAAATAAGACATTTTCAGACGTCATTATACATTTACCTGATAAAAATGGGAATATATTGATATATATTTTTTTGGGATTAAACAAATGATTAAATGTTTATATTCATAAACTCCTGATATTCTTTCTAAGTTGATTAATAAAAGTCTGCCTTCAGATTTGTATGATGAAATGTTTTTTGTTTCCTGTATTCCGGGGTTCATGAAATGGCGGACCGCGGTCCAAACCTGGACTGAGAGACAGTCCTGTACGGACTGCGGCCGGGTCACTAATCAACCTGGGTGTTCTCTCTCCTGGTTCTCCCGCCCAGTGGGAGGTGCTGCATATCAGGTCAGAGGGCGGGAGTCTTTTCAAATGAACAAGCTGGGTAATGTAGTAAGATAGGCAGCTCCCGCCCACCCTTCTAATATGCAGCACCTCCCGCCCCCGCCCCCTGTGATTACAACAGCTGCCGCCAGGCGAGAGAAACGGGAGAGAACACCCAGCAGCTGTGTGACTCTACCTTGGTAGGACTGTCCAGGGGAGGCTGCATTATGATGTAAAGGTGGAAGGAGCCAGGTGGACAGAGGAAAAGAGGGGATGTAGCCAAGTGGAGGGGAGATTGGAGCCAGGTGAACAGAGGAGAGGAGGGGATGCAGCCAGGGGGAGGGTAGGACAGAGCCAGGTGGACAGAGAAGAGGAGGGGAGGACGGAGCCAGGTGGACAGAGGAGAGGAGGGGAGGACGGAGCCAGGTGGACAGAGGAGGGGAGGACGGAGCCAGGTGGACAGAGGAGAGGAGGGGATGCAGCCAGGTGGAGGAGAGGATGGAGCCAGGTGGACAGAGAAGAGGAGGGGAGGATGGAGACAGGTGGACACAGGAGGGGAGGACGGAGCCAGGTGGACAGAGGAGGGGATGCAGCCAGGTAGAAGAAAGATGAAGCCATGTGGATAGAGGAGAGGAGGGGATGGATCCAGGTGAAGGGGAGGACAGAGCCAGGTGGACAAAGGAGGGGATGCAGCCAGGTGGAGGGAAGGATGGAGCCAGGTAGACAGAGGAAAGGAGGGGATGCAGCCAGGTGGAGGGAAGGATGGAGCCAGGTAGACAGAGGAAAGGAGGGGATGCAGCCAGGTGGACAGAGGAGAAGGAGGGGATGCAGCTAGGTGAAGGGGAGGACTGAGTCAGGTGGACAGAGGAGTGGAGGGGGTGCAGCCAGGTGGAGGGCAGAGCCTGGTGGACAGAGAAGAGGAGGGGATGCAGCCAGGTGGACAGAGGAGGGTAGAATGGGGCCAGGTGGACAGAGGAGAGGAGGGGATGCAGCCAGGTGGAGGGGATGCAGCCAGGTGGACAGAGGAGAGGAGGGGATGCAGCCAGGTGGAGGGGAGGATGGAGCCAGGTGGACAGAGGAGGGGATGCAGCCAGGTAGAAGAAGGATGAAGCCATGTGGATAGAGGAGAGGACGGGATGGATCCAGGTGAAGGGGAGGACAGAGCCAGGTGGACAAAGGAGGTGATGCAGCCAGGTGGAGGGAAGGATGGAGCCAGGTAGACAGAGGAAAGGAGGGGATGCAGCCAGGTGGACAGAGGAGGGGAGGGATTGCAGCCAGGTGGAGGGGAGGATGGAGCCAGGTGGACAGAGAAGAGGAGGGGATGCAGCCAGGTGGACAGAGGAGAAGGAGGGGATGCAGCCAGGTGGAGGGCAGAGCCAGGTAGACATAGAAGATGAGGGGATGCAGCTAGGTGGACAGAGGAGGGTAGAATGGAGCCAGGTGGACAGAGGAGAGGAGGGGATGCAGCCAGGGGTAGGGGATGCAGCCAGGTGGACAGAGGAGAGGAGGGCATGCAGCCAGGTGGAGGGGAGAACGGAGCCAGGTGGACAGAGGAGAGGAGGTGATGCAGCCATTTGGTGGAGGAGAGGATTATGGTGTGGGGGAGGGGGGATTATGGTGTGGGGTTGTTTTTCAGGGGTTGGGCTTGGTCCCTTAGTTCCAGTGAAGGGAACTCTTAAGGCGTCAGCATACCCAGACATTTTGAACAATTTCATGTTTCCAACTTTATGGGAAGAGTTTGGGGATGGCCCCTTCCTGTTCCAACATGACTGCACACCAGCAAGGTCCATAAAGACATGGATGAGCGAGTTTGGGGTGGAGGAAGTTGACTGACCTCAATCTGGTAAAACACCTTTGGGATGAATTACAGCAGAGACTGTGAGCCAGGCCTTATCGTCCAAATTCAGTGCCTGAACTCACAAATGCACTTCTGGAAGAATGGTCAAACATTCCATATATAAAGTGGAAATGTAGATTACTCCTTCAGGGTCAAAACATTCCCCCGACTTATCGGGCCGGAACATTCTCTTCATTTTGGAGGAGGACGGGATTTTTAGACATAAAGCCCAAAGGGAAAGATGATCCCGGACTCCGAAAACATAGGAAACACTCTGAAATTGCTGCTGCCACCACCATGGTGCCCCCAGCAGGACCTTGAAGTTGCATCTCCATATACTTGTCCTGCAACCTGGACACTGACTACTCAGTACTGCCATGCTGGGGTCCTCTACTGTATCCTCCATCTTTTACATGGCTAATCATCCACCATCACATCCGGAGGATCAGGAGCCATTTCCATCCTTTTCTTTCTGCTGGGGTTCATTGTATCCATGTGCTAGAGGTGGGACATACTGAAAGAAGAGGGGCGATTCTCCGTCCCATCTGTATTGGGGTATGGAGCCCCTCCCTGATCAGCCTGGCTGCTCCGCTACTCTACATTAGAGGTGAACTGTTTGCTGTTGGGTACATTTAATGAGGAAAGTGAGAGGGTGACCCATCTATCCGTTCCACCGCTACCCGAGTCTTCTTCGGATGAATGGAGGCATCAAAGGGCTTGCAAAGCCACCTGGGAAGGTTTTCATTAAGGTAGACAGGTTTTATGAAGCAAACTTCTCCTAAGCAGTGCAACGTAGCGAAAAAGAATATAAAGGGTAATTAGTAATAAAGCCATTCTTTGAATGAATAATATTATTTTCTATTTACACCCAGTAACCCCCCCCCCCCCCCCCCCGTCATGTCCGTCCTCTTCCATCCATTCCACTGCTACCCGAGTCTTCTTTGAATGAATGAATAATGAGATCTTATTTTCTATTTATACCCAGTAACCCTCCGTCATGTCCGTCCTCTTCCTCCATAGTCACTGTGACGTCTTTTATCTCCAGCAGATGATGATACACACATATATAGTGTGGAAAGGTAAATTAACCTCTTCAGGGTCAGAACATTCCCCCACTTACGGGGCCGTAACATTCTCTTCATTTTGGAGATGTTAGGAGGATGGGGGATTTCTAGACATAAAGACCAGAGGGTAAGATTCTCCCGGACCCCGAAAACATAGGAAACACTCTGGAGTTGCTGCTGCCACCACCATGGTGCTCCCAGCAGGACCTTGAAGTTGCATCTCCATATACTTGTCCTGCAACCTGGACACTGACTACTCGGTACTGCCATGCTGGGGTCCTCTATTGTATCCTCCATCTTTTACATGGCTAATCGTCCACCATCACATTCGGAGGATCAGGAGCCATTTCAATCCTTTCCCTTCTGCTAGGGTTCATTGTATCCATGTGCTAGAGGTGGGACATACTGAAAGAAGAGGGGCGATTCTCCATCCCATCTGTATTGGGGTATGGAGCCCCTCCCTGATCAGCCTGGCTGCTCTCATACTCTACATTAGAGGTGAACTGTTTGCTGTTGGGTACGTCTGATGAGGACAGTGAGGGGGTGACCCATCTATCGATTCTACCGCTACCCGAGTCTTCCTTGGATTAATGGGGGCATCAAAGGGCTTGCAAAGCCACCTGGGAAGGTTTTCATTAAGGTAGACAGGTTTTATGAAGCAAACTTCTCCTAAGCAGTGCAACGTAGCGAAAAAGAATACAAAGGGTGATTAGAACTAAAGCCATTCTTTGAATGAATAATATTATTGTCTATTTACACCCAGTAATCCCCCCCCCCCCCGTCATGTCCGTCCTCTTCCTCCATAGTAACTGTGACGTCTTTTAATACTAGCAGATGATAAAACACATATATAGTGTGGAAAGGTAAATGAACCCTTTCAGGGTCAGAACATTCCCCCACTTACGGGGCCGTAACATTCTCTTCATTTTAGAGATGATAGGAGGATGGGGGATTTTTAGACATAAAGACTAGTGTTGAGCGAACACGGACTGTATTATTCGTGTTCGTACCGAATAATTGGATTTTTTGTACCCGAACACGGACACGGACACTTTACTGTATGTTCGGGTAAAAATCCGTGTTCGGTCGTTTTATTTCCGGGTTTTGCATGCTTTGGCGCTCTTTTCATGGCGGGCTTTCAACAGCCAATCAACAATCGTTTAACTGGTGTGCCTTAAGCCATCCCAGCCATGCCTGCAAATGTCTCAGTAGCTGTGATTGGCCGTCTGAAGCATGTGACCAAGTCTTTATAAGTTCGAGGCAGCCGCAGCGGCGTCATTATGCTGCTTAGATTCAGGGACAGAGCACACATCAACGTGCTGGCTGCTGATTAGGGAAAGATAGGCAGGAAAAAACCATTTGTGTCCGGATAGAATTGAGGGACAGGTCGGAGTGTTTAGGCAGGGCGAGTTGTAGGCATTTTAGGGATAGAGTCTGCTGAATTATAGGGTCAGTGTCTTCTACAAACTACAATCGATATTGCTGTGTGGGGGGTGGGGTGAATCTGCACTCAATCCTGATCTACGATCTCTTCTCAATCCTGTTAGGGACAGAGTCTGCTGAATTTTAGGGAAACTGTGTTCTACAAACTACAATCGATATTGCTGTGTGGTGTGGGATTGGAGATAGGCAGGTGTCAGTGATCCACATCCATTTTTCTGTGTGTGAGCTGCAGTGAACACAATCTTTTTGGGCTGCAGTGAACACAATCTTTTTGGGCTGCAGTGAACACAATCTTTTTGGGCTGCAGTGAACACAATCTTTTTGGGGTGCAGTGAACAAAATCTTTTTGGGGTGCAGTGAACACAATCCTTTTTGGTGTGCAGTGAACACAATCTTTGTGGGGTGCAGTGAACAAAACCCTTTGTGGGGTGCAGTGAACACAATCTTTTTGGGGTGCAGTGAACAAAATCCTTTTTGGGGTGCAGTGAACAACATCCTTTTTGGGGTGCAGTGAACACAATCTTTTTGGGGTGCAGTGAACAAAATCCTTTGTGGGGTGCAGTGAACACAATCTTTTTGGGCTGCAGTGAACACAATCTTTTTGGGCTGCAGTGAACACAATCTTTTTGGGCTGCAGTGAACACAATCTTTTTGGGGTGCAGTGAACAAAATCTTTTTGGGGTGCAGTGAACACAATCCTTTTTGGTGTGCAGTGAACACAATCTTTGTGGGGTGCAGTGAACAAAACCCTTTGTGGGGTGCAGTGAACACAATCTTTTTGGGGTGCAGTGAACAAAATCCTTTTTGGGGTGCAGTGAACAACATCCTTTTTGGGGTGCAGTGAACACAATCTTTTTGGGGTGCAGTGAACAAAATCCTTTGTGGGGTGCAGTGAACACAATCTTTTTGGGGTGCAGTGAACACAATCTTTTTGGGGTGGAGTGAACAACATCCTTTTTGGGGTGCAGTGAACAAAATCCTTTTTGGGGTGCAGTGAACAAAATCATTTTTGGGGTGCAGTGAACACAATCTTTTTGGGGTGCAGTGAACACAATCTTTGTGGGGTGCAGTGAACACAATCTTTTTGGGGTGGAGTGAACAACATCCTTTTTGGGGTGCAGTGAACACAATCTTTTTGGGGTGCAGTGAACACAATCTTTGTGGGGTACAGTGAACAGAATCTTTGTGGGGTGCAGTGAACAAAATCTTTGGGGGGTACAGTGAACACAATCTTTGTGAGGTGCAGTGAACACAATCTTTGTGGGGTGCAGTGAACACAATCATTGTGGGGTGCAGTGAACTCAATCTTTGTGGGGTACAGTGAACACAATCTCATACTGAAGGTTTGAGGGTGCTGCCTGTTCCATACTCCCCCTACTCCTCATCTAGCCTTTTAGGGGTACAAACAATAGTAATTGGGGCCTAGTGTGGTTGTGTACGTGTGATATACATACACTTTTTTGGGATCATATTTTCTATTCCGCTATTTAATCAAAAACCTTTGGGGATCAGTTAAATTGGGGGATAGTCTGTGTTGGTACGTGTGAGAGAGATCCACCTTTCCAAGTTGTTGGGGTTCATCTCATACTTCTGAAGGTTTGAGGGTGCTGCCTGTTCCATACTCCCCCTACTCCTAGCCTTTTAGGGGTACAAACAATAGTAATTGGGGCCTAGTGTGGTTGTGTACGTGTGATATACATACACTTTTTTGGGATCATATTTTCTATTCCGCTATTTAATCAAAAACCTTTGGGGATCAGTTAAATTGGGGGATAGTCTGTGTTGGTACGTGTGAGAGAGATCCACCTTTCCAAGTTGTTGGGGTTCATCTCATACTTCTGAAGGTTTGAGGGTGCTGCCTGTTCCATACTCCCCCTACTCCTAGCCTTTTAGGGGTACGAACAATAGTAATTGGGGCCTAGTGTGGTTGTGTACGTGTGATATACATACACTTTTTTGGGATCATATTTTCTATTCCGCTATTTAATCAAAAACCTTTGGGGATCAGTTAAATTGGGGGATAGTCTGTGTTGGTACGTGTGAGAGAGATCCACCTTTCCAAGTTGTTGGGGTTCATCTCATACTTCTGAAGGTTTGAGGGTGCTGCCTGTTCCATACTCCCCCTACTCCTAGCCTTTTAGGGGTACAAACAATAGTAATTGGGGCCCAGTGTGGTTGTGTACGTGTGATATACATACACTTTTTTGGGATCATATTTTCTATTCCGCTATTTAATCAAAAACCTTTGGGGATCAGTTAAATTGGGGGATAGTCTGTGTTGGTACGTGTGAGAGAGATCCACCTTTCCAAGTTGTTGGGGTTCATCTCATACTTCTGAAGGTTTGAGGGTGCTGCCTGTTCCATACTCCCCCTACTCCTAGCCTTTTAGGGGTACAAACAATAGTAATTGGGGCCTAGTGTGGTTGTGTACGTGTGATATACATACACTTTTTTGGGATCATATTTTCTATTCCGCTATTTAATCAAAAACCTTTGGGGATCAGTTAAATTGGGGGATAGTCTGTGTTGGTACGTGTGAGAGAGATCCACCTTTCCAAGTTGTTGGGGTTCATCTCATACTTCTGAAGGTTTGAGGGTGCTGCCTGTTCCATACTCCCCCCTACTCCTAGCCTTTTAGGGGTACAAACAATAGTAATTGGGGCCTAGTGTGGTTGTGTACGTGTGATATACATACACTTTTTTGGGATCATATTTTCTATTCCGCTATTTAATCAAAAACCTTTGGGGATCAGTTAAATTGGGGGATAGTCTGTGTTGGTACGTGTGAGAGAGATCCACCTTTCCAAGTTGTTGGGGTTCATCTCATACTTCTGAAGGTTTGAGGGTGCTGCCTGTTCCATACTCCCCCTACTCCTAGCCTTTTAGGGGTACAAACAATAGTAATTGGGGCCTAGTGTGGTTGTGTACGTGTGATATACATACACTTTTTTGGGATCATATTTTCTATTCCGCTATTTAATCAAAAACCTTTGGGGATCAGTTAAATTGGGGGATAGTCTGTGTTGGTACGTGTGAGAGAGATCCACCTTTCCAAGTTGTTGGGGTTCATCTCATACTTCTGAAGGTTTGAGGGTGCTGCCTGTTCCATACTCCCCCTACTCCTAGCCTTTTAGGGGTACAAACAATAGTAATTGGGGCCTAGTGTGGTTGTGTACGTGTGATATACATACACTTTTTTGGGATCATATTTTCTATTCCGCTATTTAATCAAAAACCTCTGGGGATCAGTTAAATTGGGGGATAGTCTGTGTTGGTACGTGTGAGAGAGATCCACCTTTCCAAGTTGTTGGGGTTCATCTCATACTTCTGAAGGTTTGAGGGTGCTGCCTGTTCCATACTCCCCCCTACTCCTAGCCTTTTAGGGGTACAAACAATAGTAATTGGGGCCTAGTGTGGTTGTGTACGTGTGATATACATACACTTTTTTGGGATCATATTTTCTATTCCGCTATTTAATCAAAAACCTTTGGGGATCAGTTAAATTGGGGGATAGTCTGTGTTGGTACGTGTGAGAGAGATCCACCTTTCCAAGTTGTTGGGGTTCATCTCATACTTCTGAAGGTTTGAGGGTGCTGCCTGTTCCATACCCCCCCTACTCCTCATCTAGCCTTTTAGGGGTACAAACAATAGTAATTGGGGCCTAGTGTGGTTGTGTACGTGCGAGATACATACACTTTTTTTGATCATATTTCCTATTCCGCTATTCAATAAAAACCTTTGAGGATCAATTGAATTGCGGGATAGTCTGTGTCGGTACGTGTGAGAGAGATCCACCTTTCCAAGTTGTTGGGGTTCATCTCATACTTCTGAAGGTTTGAGGGTGCTGCCTGTTCCATACCCCCCCTACTCCTCATCTAGCCTTTTAGGGGTACAAACAATAGTAATTGGGGCCTAGTGTGGTTGTGTACGTGCGAGATACATACACTTTTTTTGATCATATTTCCTATTCCGCTATTCAATAAAAACCTTTGAGGATCAATTGAATTGCGGGATAGTCTGTGTCGGTACGTGTGAGAGAGATCCACCTTTCCAAGTTGTTGGGGTTCATCTCATACTTCTGAAGGTTTGAGGGTGCTGCCTGTTCCATACCCCCCCTACTCCTCATCTAGCCTTTTAGGGGTACAAACAATAGTAATTGGGGCCTAGTGTGGTTGTGTACGTGCGAGATACATACACTTTTTTTGATCATATTTCCTATTCCGCTATTCAATAAAAACCTTTGGGGATCAATTAAATTGCGGGATAGTCTGTGTCGGTACGTGTGAGATCCACCTTTCCAAGTTTTTGGGGTTCATCTCATACTTCTGAAGCTTTGAGGGTGCTGCCTGTTCCATACTCCTCCTCCTCCTCATCCATCCTTTTAGGTGTACAAACAATAGTAATTGGGGCCTAGTGTGTTTCTGTACGTGTGAGATACATACACTTTTTTTGATCATATTTCCTATTCCGCTATTCAATAAAAACCTTTGGGGATCAATTGAATTGCGGGATAGTCTGTGTCGGTACGTGTGAGAGAGATCCACCTTTCCAAGTTGTTGGGGTTCATCTCATACTTCTGAAGGTTTGAGGGTGCTGCCTGTTCCATACCCCCCCTACTCCTCATCTAGCCTTTTAGGGGTACAAACAATAGTAATTGGGGCCTAGTGTGGTTGTGTACGTGCGAGATACATACACTTTTTTTGATCATATTTCCTATTCCGCTATTCAATAAAAACCTTTGAGGATCAATTGAATTGCGGGATAGTCTGTGTCGGTACGTGTGAGAGAGATCCACCTTTCCAAGTTGTTGGGGTTCATCTCATACTTCTGAAGGTTTGAGGGTGCTGCCTGTTCCATACTCCCCCTACTCCTCATCTAGCCTTTTAGGGGTACAAACAATAGTAATTGGGGCCTAGTGTGGTTGTGTACGTGTGATATACATACACTTTTTTTGGATCATATTTTCTATTCCGCTATTCAATAAAAACCTTTCTAGGGCAAGATCTTAAATTACAGAAATATGAGGAGACCGTCAAATAAGGGCCGTGGCCTGGGTCGTGGTGCTGCTGGTAGAGCTCCTGTTGCAAGGAGAGGACATGGTCGATCTGTGCCAGCTACACGCACAAGTGAAACACCTTCCTCAAGTGTGAGTAGGCGACAGAACCTGCATCAGTATTTGGTAGGTCATCAAATGCCCCTAGAAGTGATGAGGCCAGAACAAGTTGAGGCGATAGTAGATTGGTTTGCTGCTGACAGTGCCTCCAGTTCCTTCACATTGTCTCCCACCCAGTCTACTGCAGAAAGGTCAGAGTTGGCACCTGCAGCCAATGTCCAACCGTCTTTCACCTCACCCCCTTGCAAATCAGGCCAGCAGTCTGAGCCCCAAGCCATACAGCAGTCTCTTATTCTTTTTGAGGACTCTGTCAGCAGGGTTTCCCAGGGCCATCCACCTAGCCCTGCCCCAGAAGTGGAAGAGATTGAGTGCAGCGATGCCCAACCACTTATTCCTCAAGATGAGTACATGCAAGGATCATCGCAGCACGTCTCCGATGATGACGAAACGCAGGTGCCAACTGCTGCGGCGTTCAGCATTGTGGAGACCGACAAGGAGGGCAGGGGTGAAGACTGGGTGGAAGATGATGTGGAGGACGATGAGGTCCTCGACCCCACATGGAATGAACGTCATGCAGGTGAACTGAGTAGTTTGGAGGAAGAGGCGGTGGTCGCACAGAGCCACCAGCACAGCAGAAGAGGGAGCAGGGTGCAGAAGCGGAGCGGCCGTGCCCTAGACACTACGCCCGCTACTGCCCAACGCAGCAAGGGAACGAGCGCACCAAAGTCAGCTCAAAGGAGTTCTCTAGCGTGGAAGTTCTTTAGAAAATGTGCTGATGACAGGACACGAGTGGTTTGCACCCTGTGCAATCAGAGCTTGAAGCGAGGCATGAACCTTCTCAACCTGAGCACAACCTGCATGATCAGGCATCTAAGTGCAAAGCACGAGCTGCAGTGGAGTACACACCTTCAAAACCAAGAAACGTCTCTGGCTCATCCTGCTTCCTCTTCTGCTGCAGTCTCGGCCGCTCCAGCCACATCTGTAGTGATACCGGCACCTGCCACCCCGCAAACAGACGATCTGTCAGCAACACCACCACCTGGGTCACCAACAACCATCTCCACAATGTCCCGTGGAAGCGTTCAGCTTTCCATCTCCCAAACACTTGAGAGGAAGAGGAAGTACCCCCCTACCCACCCGCGATCCCTGGCCCTGAATGCCAGCATTTCAAAATTATTGGCCTTTGAAATGCTGTCATTCCGTCTGGTGGAGACGCACAGTTTTAAAAACCTTATGTCGGTGGCTGTCCCACAGTACGTCGTGCCCAGCCGCCACTACTTTTCCAGGCAAGCCATCCCTTCCCTGCACAACCAAGTGGGGGAAAAAATCAGGTGTGCACTGCGCAACGCCATCTGTGCCAAGGTCCACCTAACTACGGATACGTGGACCAGTAAGCACGGTCAGGGGCGTTATATCTCCCTAACGGCACACTGGGTAAATGCAGTGGCGGATGGGCCTGAGGCGGATAGCAATTTGGCGCATGTCCTTCCACCACCGAGGATTGCAGGGCGCTTCAGTTTGCCTCCTGTTCCTAACTCCTCCTACTCCGCTTCCTCATCCTCTACCGCCTCCTCATCCGGACAGCGTAACACCTTCACCACCAACTTCAGCACGGCCAGGGGTAAACGACAGCAGGCAGTTTTACAACTTGCCTGTTTGGGGGACAAACCACACACCGCGCAGGAGTTGTGGAGGAGCATGGAACAGCAGACAAATGAGTGGTTGCTGCCAGCGAGCCTCAAGCCCGGCCTGGTGGTGTGCGATAACGGGCGAAATCTCATAGCAGCTCTGGGCCTAGCCGGTTTGACGCACATCCCTTGCCTGGCGCATGTGCTGAATTTGGTGGTGCAGAGGTTCCTTAAAAACTACCCCGATATGTCAGAGCTGCTGCAGAAAGTGCGGGCCGTTTGTGCGCACTTTCGGCGTTCTCACCCTGCTGCTGCTCGCCTGGCAGCGCTGCAGCGTAACTTCGGCCTTCCCGCTCACCGCCTCATATGTGACGTGCCCACAAGGTGGAACTCCACCTTGCACATGCTGGAAAGACTGTGCGAGCAGCAGCAGGCCATAGTGGAGTTTCAGCTGCAGCACGCACGCGTGAGTCGCTCTGCGGAACAGCACCACTTCACCACCAATAACTGGGCCTCCATGCGAGACCTGTGTGCCTTGTTGCGCTGTTTTGAGTACTCCACCAACATGGCCAGTGGCAATGACGCCGTTCTCAGCTTAACTATCCCACTTCTATGCCTCCTTGAAAAAACAATTCGGGCGATGATGGAAGAGGATGTGGCACAGGATGAGGAGGAGGAGGAGGATGAAGAGGTAACATTTCCAAGGCTTTCAGGGCAGTCATTCGCAAGGGGCTCCGAGGGTGGGTTCCTGCACACGCAAACGCCAGGGACGCAATTGTCCAGCAGGGGCACAGTTCTGGAGGATGAGGAGGATGAGGAGGAGGAGGAGCTGGAGGAGGAGATGGAACCATGTTCACAGCAGGGTGGCACCCAGGCCAGCTCATGGCCATCACTGGTGCGTGGCTGGGGGGATACAGAGGACACGGACCATACACCTCCCACAGAGGACAGCCTTTCGTTGCCTCTGGGCAGCCTGGCACACATGAGCGATTACATGCTGCAGTGTCTCCACAACGACCGCCGAGTTGCCCACATTCTAACTTGTGCTGATTACTGGGTGGCCACGCTGCTGGATCCCCGTTACAAGGACAACGTACCGTCCTTAATTCACTCACTGGAGCGCGATCGCAAGATGCGCGAGTACAAGCGCACGCTGGTAGACGCCATGCTGCTGGCATTCCCATCTGACAGCGGGGCCACAGTGGAAGCACAAGGCAGAGGAGGAGGAGGAGGAGGTCGCCAACGCAACCAGGGCACCGCCAGCACCTCAGAAGGCAGGGTTAGCATGGCCGAAATGTGGAAAAGCTTTGTCAGCACGCCACAACAAACAGCAGCACCAGCAGCTCAGATGGAACGTCTTAGCAGGAGGCAGCATTTTACCAACATGGTGGAGCAGTATGTGTGCACACGCCTACATGTAGTGAATGACGGGTCTGCCCCCTTCAACTTCTGGGTCTCCAAATTGGGCACATGGCCTGAGCTTGCCCTTTACGCCTTGGAGGTGCTGGCGTGCCCTGCAGCCAGTGTATTATCTGAACGGGTATTTAGCACGGCTGGGGGCGTTATAACAGACAAGCGCAGCCGCCTGTCCAGAGACAATGTGGACAAGCTCACGTTCATTAAAATGAACCAGGCATGGATCCCACGGGACTTTTCCGTACCTTATGCAGAATAGCAATGGATACTGACCTTACCCACCCATTGTTCCATTTTTGCTCTTTCTCACTCTTTTGGGGTGTACCCTCATTTAAAATTTGTGAAAAGAAGCAGTGTTGGCTACCTCGTCCTCCTCCTCAGGGCCAGATTAATGTAGGGTCTATTGGAGCTGCAGCTCCAGGCCCCTACCTTTTATATAGGCCCCGGGTTGGCCATATTCACTGTTACCGCTCTTCTGTCACTTGTAAACACAGAAGTCTGGCTTCTATGCTCGCTTCCCCAGGCAGCACCCTCAGAACCTCCCCACACAGCGTGAAGGCCGGACAAGGAGGGACAGTTGGCGATGCATGGATGTGTTTATGGGCTTCAGAGACAGCATCCCATGTTGAATTAGGCATGCATGGCTGCACCCTTCCTCCTCTGGGTGCATGGCAAGGCACGGCCCTTAAGGCCCTTCAAAATCCTCAGCACCAAGCCCATGATGCTGTTAATCCGGCCCTGGTCCTCCTCCACCGCCGCTTCCACCTACACCGCCCATAGGTGTGCGCAGCCTATTGCATTAAGGTGTGCACCCCAAAGTTGAAATACACATGCATGTGTTTGCCAGCAGGGAGAGTAATGTATCGGGGCCATGTACCTGTAGGCAAGGAGAAATAGAGCAGAGCAGGTCCCAGGGAGATCTTTCCCATCTCCTCACTGGCAATGCTATGTGCCCTAGGTGATTAGGGTGTGCCCAGGCACACCCAGCACACCCTGTGCGCACGCCTATGTCACCGCCACATCCACCACCACCTCAACCTCCCTCCTACTCCATATGGGCCTCGTCCTTCAGAGATGAAGAAGAACATTGTTTTATTTTTCTGTTTTTTTTTGTTGTTTTAAGTTATTTCCCTATCCACATTTGTTTGCAGAGCACTTGCCATGCTCTTAATTACGTTTTGCTGCCATTTGCAGCACTCTAGCCCTTTCCTTTGGTGTTTTAGAGCCATTTTAGTGCCTTAAAGTTCGGGTCCCCATTGACTTCAATGGGGTTCGGTGTCCGGGAAAAGTTCGGTAAAAGTCCGGGACACGGACCCGGACTTTTTTTTAAAGTTCGGCCGAACCCGTCGAACACGGACATCTAGGTGTCCGCTCAACCCTAATAAAGACCAAAGGGTAAGATACTCCCGGACTCCGAAAACGTAGGAAACACTCTGGAGTTGCTGCTGCCACCACCATGGTGCTCCTAGCAGGACCTTGAAGTTGCATCTCCATATACTTGTCCTGCAACCTGGACACTGACTACTTGGTACTGTCATGCTGGGGTCCTCCACTGTATCCTCCATCTTTTACATGGCTAATCGTCCACCATCACATCCGTAGGATCAGGAGCCGTTTCCAACCTTTCCTTTCTGCTGGGGTTCATTGTATCCATGTGCTAGAGGTGGGACATACTGAAAGATGTGGGGTGATTCTCTGTCCCATCTGTATTGGGGTATGGGGCCCCTCCCTGATCAACCTGGCTGCTCTGCTACTCTACATTAGAGGTGGACTGTTTGCTGTTGGGTCCGTCTGATGAGGACATTGTAAGATTCTGGTACCTCCGGTACCCTTAATCACCACTTTCTCTGTAATGCGTCCCACCTTTCTCTTCAGGTGGTACGCATATACCTTTAAGAACGATGATGTCACTGCTGAGCGCCGCAGAGCGGCTATTTCAACCGCCGGCTGTTTCACTCACATTGTTCGTTCAACCTGCCTTGTTATCCACATGCTTTCAAGCCTGTCTCTCGATCGGAACCTCCAGCTATTCCCTTTACCTGGAGCAGACCGGAACCTCGCTACTGATCCCTGTATCTCGCTACCGGATCATTCCTTATCTACTGGACCTCTCTAAACTACTAACATTACAAGTGATAAGTACCCCGCAGGGAAACCCTCCATAACCTTATTGCACTATCTACCTATGCACATTAAGGACTGTTACTACCTATCCATACTATCCTATCATCTGCACTGCTGCATAGATTGCTAGCTCTCCTGTCTACTACTATCTATCCTTGCACTGGGTTAGTCTATCCTGTATTTGTCATCTGCTGTCCTCACCACCTGTTAGCATACTCGATACTAACCTATCTGCATTCCTAAATACCATCTTGAACTCTCCTATACAAACCTATCAAGTGATTACCATCCTTGTCACTGTTCACACCTGTCCCTTCAGCACATCACCTTCATACTATCATATACATCCAATCACTCCAGGAACATCTCATTGAGTGTGTATATATCTGTATGTTGAAGCTGACAGGCCCACGCTGATGAGTCCTGGAGAGTTGGATCTGGTATTCAACACATCTCTACATGACTACTGAGTGGAGATTTTGCAGCTGCAAATCCAGCCTATAATAAAAACGCAGGAGCGTTACAGACATCGAGGGGGCTACCCGAGTCTTCTTTGGATGAAAGGAGGCATCAAAGGGCTTGCAAAGCCACATGGGAAGGTTTTTATTAAGGTAGACAAGTTTTATGAAGCAAGTTTCTACTAAGCAGTGCAACATAGCGAAAAAGAATATAAAGTGTAATTAGTACTAAACCCATAATCAGTTTTGCGGCAAAACCAAAGGAACGCCTCCGGTTCATTGAAAATAAATTCTCTCCCCCTTGGTGGGAGTGGAGATTGAAGGTAGTTGGCTCAACCCCTCCTCTTAGTAGCCCCTGACTACCTATAGTTCAGTCAAGTCGGTTCTGTGTAAGGGCGGAGTCTCCGGGAGAAGAGTGCGTCTAGGATTGACAGAAATGGAGTTTCAGGCAATTAGCAATTATATTATACAAAATGGAGTAGCACACTCCTTCAGAGATGACCCCACCTATAAGGATATACAGTACATACACACACAGCACAAGGCCGTGTTCTCACTACAAGACGTTTCTCGGGGCTGCAGTTCCTCTGAGCTCCACAAGGTGGTGATCTCACTTCTACCCAGACAGGAAGTCTCTATGGAAACAGGAAGTGATGTCAGAGTATAAATATGAAGTTCCGGGTGAAAGGTGAGTCGGGAGGAAGTAGAGAGGAGACATCGCTGGAAGTGGCAGCAGAGGAGGTAATAAGATATTATATTATATTCACACACAGTAACCCCCCCCCCCCCCCCCGTCATGTTCCGTCCTCTTCCTCCGTAGTCACTGTGACGTCTTTTATCTCCAGCAGATGATGATACACACATATATAGTGTGGAAACCTAGATTAACCCCTTTAGGGTCAGCACATTTCCCCACTTACGGGGCCTGGAACATTGTCTTCATTATGGAGATGTTAGGACGATAGGGGATTTTTAGACATAAAGACCAAAGGGCAAGATGCTCCCGGACGGTGAAAACATAGGAAACACTAAACTGAATGTTCCTTTGTGTGTAATCCCAATGGGGACCATTCTTACATGATAGAAACCCTCATATTATCCCCCATACATCCCCATCCTAATATTGTACAACCAGTACAGTCCACATCATTCTTTCTTATCAATTATTGGTCTACAGGAAACCTGTAACATTACATGACCAATGACGATGGAGGAGGACCCGAGTCATATGACTGAGAAGATACTAAATCTCACACTGGAGATCATCTACCTGCTGACCGGAGAGGTGAGGAGGATTCTGGGAGGTCACATGACATCACTCTTATCTCTATTAATAAAACACAGACCTGACAGGAGAGGTGAGGAGGATTCTGGGATTCTAACATGATATTCCTATTGGTTCTCCAATACAGAGATTTCCTCTTCTGAAGTCAGGTGATCATATGACCATCACAGTGCCCCCATGTGACTCCCTAAAACCTGAGAGACACAACATGGAGAAGATTCTAGAAGTCACCAAGAAGATGATGGAGCTGCTGACAGGAGAGGTGAGCGGTGCTGGGAATTCTGGGACATTATCCAGTAACAGACAAGGGATGTGTCTGGATGGTGACTGTATCATTGTGTGTGTGTCAGGTTCCTATAAGGTGTCAGGATGTCACTGTCTATTTCTCCATGGAGGAGTGGGAGTATTTAGAAGGACACAAGGATCTCTACAAGGACTTCATGATGGAGAATCAGCCGCCCCTCACATCACCGGGTAAGAGGAGACTTTATTGTAAAGGAGAGAGCAGTACGGAGGCTCCACCTAGATCCCCCATCATCTGATAAACACATAGAAACAATGTATTCAGTCAGTGTGTGTGTTTCCTACAGATGGATCCAGTAATGGGAACCCACCAGAGAGATGTCCCCGTCCTCTGTATTCCCGGGATTCCACACAGGAAGGTCACACCATCCCTCACCATCATCAGGTAGATGAGGAACAATCACTGATAGTATCATTAGGATCTGTACATTATCTGCATTGTTACCATTGATGTCATTTTTATTATATATTCAGAGTGGAAACCTGAGAGATTCTAAAGTTGACTTTAAAGAAGAAAATAAAGAGGAGGATGAGGCGTATGGAGTGAGGAGGGAATTTTCAGAAGGACACAAGGATATGATGGAGCCACCTAATACCAGGAACCCTCCAGAGAGATGTCCCCGTCCTCTGTATTCCCGGGGTTCCACACAGGAAGGTCACACCATCCCTCACCATCATCAGGTGGGTGGAGTTGAGGGGCGGGAACATAAAGTGATTGAACCCTCTGACATGTGGAGACGATGTGTGGACTCTACAAGATGATATTTTCTATGTGATCTCACATCATAAATACTTCTATGTTACAGATGTTATTTTCTGCCATTCTGTTGGTTTAGGGTGAAGATCTGATGAAGATGAAAGTTGAGGATGAAGTAGAAGAGACGTATGTGAGGGATGATCAGCAATATACGGAGGAGGCTGAAATGACGAGGACATTCATAGAGGAGGACACTCCTACACAGATCAGCACAGGTGACCCATAATATATTCTTCTCTTATCTCTCCTCTGTTACTGCTCACTGATTGGTCCAGAGGAGTAATGAGCCGAACATTCCTGGGAAGTCAATGGAAGTCGAATATTAAAAATTAGTTCTGTCCATTTTCTAGGCAATTTGTCAAGCAAATTGGGGGGACTGGGCACTGCTGTTGTGAATATGTACCAAAACAACAACTGCTTCATTCTTTTGGTAAACAAAACATCCAGGAATTCCCTTCAACTACATTATATTACCAAAAGTATTGGGACGCCTGCCTTTACACACACATGAACTTTAATGGCATCCCAGTCTTAGTCTGTAGGGTTCAGTATTGAGTTGGCCCACCCTTTGCAGCTATAACAGCTTCAACTCTTCTGGGAAGGCCGTCCACAAGGTTTAGGAGTGTGTCTATGGGAATGTTTCACCATTCTTCCAGAAGCCCATTTGTGAGGTCAGGCACTGATGTTGAACGAGAAGGCCTGGCTCGCAGTCTCCAATAAGGTGTTCTATCGGGTTCAGGTCAGGGCTCTGTGCAGGCCAGTCAAGTTCCTCCACCCCAAACTCGCTCACCCATGTCTTTATGGACCTTGCTTTGTGCACTGGTGCGCAGTCATGTTGGAACAGAAAGGGGCCATCCCCAAACTCCTCCCACAAAGTTGGGAGCATTAAATTGTCCAAAATTTCTTGGTATGCTGACGCCTTAAGAGTTCCCTTCGCTCTAATTCATCCCGAAGGTGTTCTATCGGATTGAAGTCAGGACTCTGTGCAGGCCACTCAAGTTCCTCCACCTTGCTTTGTGCACTGGTCCAAATCATTTGGTGGAGGAGGGATTATGGCATGGGGTTGTTTTTCAGGGGTTGGGCTTGGCCCCTTAGTTCCAGTGAAGGGAACTCTTAAGGCATCGCTCTTCCATGTCTTTATGGACCTTGCTTTGTGCACTGGTGCTCAGTCATGTTGGAACAGGGAGGGGTCATCCTCAAACTCCTCCCATGAAGTTGGGAGCATGAAATTGTCCAGAATGTCTTGGTATGCTGATGCCTTAAGAGTTCCCTTCACTGGAACTAAAAGGCCAATCCCAACCCCTGAAAAACAACCACACGCCATAATCCCCCCTCCACCAAATGATTTGGACCAGTGCACAAAGCAAGGTCCATAAAGACATGGATGAGTGAGTTTGGGGTGGAGGAACCTGAATGGCCTGACCTCAACCTGACAGAACACCTTTGGGATGAATTCGAGTGGAGACTGCCAGCCAAGTCTTCTTGTCTAACATCAGTGCCTGACCTCACAAATGCACTTCTGGAAGAACAGTCAAACATTCCCATAGACACTCCTAAACCTTGTGGACAGCCTTCCAAGAAGAGTTGAAGCTGTTATAGCTGCAAAGGGTGGGCCAACTCAATATTGAACCCTACAGACTAAGACTGGGATGCCATTAAAGTTCATGTGTGTGTAAAGGCAGGCGTCCCAATACTTTTGGTAATACTGTTGGACCCTTTTTCTAGATGAAGGTCTACTATAAATGCTAATAATGGGGGAGTACAAATCCGATGTGGGGGTTTTCCTGAAATTCAGGCCTGGTAAGAATTTTAAGGTGGAACCCATGCCAAAGAAAGGGTGCAGTTTTACCAAAATTCCATACCAGACCATAGAGCCTGGTATGATGTTAATGGGCGGGGCATGCAAACATCAAGAAAGAGAAGCATGAGGTCCCACAAAAAATCCATATAAAACGAAGTATGTAGCCTTGCTGGACAGGAAAGGGGATAGAAAAATGTGCACCCCAATAATGAACCTTGTTGATATGTTGATCAGGTTAAATGCCTCTTCCCCACAACACTAGCCTGCTGGTTGCGCGAGACTGCAGGCAAGGGGCTTACTGGAATTTGGAAGTCCCTTTTAATAATAAAAGGAGGGCCCTAGATACCCCCCCCCCCCCCTCAAGCTATGTAAGTGAAGTAAGCATTTCATCCCCAAGCAAAACATGACTTCGTAGTTGGTGGAGAAACCCTTATTGGCAAGCACAGAGGTCAGACGTTTCTTGTAGTTGGTGGCCAGGTTTGCCCACATCTCGGGAGGGATTTTGGTCCACTCTTCTTTACAGATCTTCTCTAAATCCTTAAGGAAGGTCTCATTTGACAGCTCTTTGGTCTTGCCCATGATGGTGAGGGTTTGAATGGAAGAAAGATTCTGTGGACAGGAGGTGTCTTTTATACACGTAACGAGTTGTTGTGAGGAGAACCTTCTTAAATGTTGATGGAGAAACCCTTGTTGGGAAGCACAGAGGTCAGACGTTTCTTGTAGTTGGTGACCAGGTTTCCGCACATCTCGGGAGGGATTTTGGTATTCTCTTCTTTACAGATCTTCTCTAAATCCTTAAGGAAGGTCTCCTTTGACAGCTCTTTGGTCTTGCCCATGATGGTGGGGGTTTGAATGGAAGAAAAAGATTCTGTGGACAGGTGTCTTTTATACACGTAACGAGTTGTTGTGAGGAGAACCTTCTTACATTGACAGGACTATTCTGTGTACCACATTAGCACCTACTGTAGCCAGTCTGTGGGAGCCAGGATTATTGTTGGTTGGTAGGGGATCCAGTAGTGCCCCAAGCTCAGTACTCCCGCTCAGCAGATCACCAGCTCGTTAGTACCCTCTTTCAACAGATCCCAGCACCCAGTAGTAACCAAGTGCTGGTGCTTCAATATCATAAAGTGACTTGGTGCATTAAATTGGCCGCTCACCTCCTGGTTTGGCTCACAAATTATAATGAGCCAAACGTGTTAGGGATAGGTTGCTTCCTCCTGTCCTCCCTCTGGATAAAGGTGCTTCAGATAGGATATAATGGTCAGACCCACAATGTGAAGGGGATAGGGTTGTCACCTCCTCATGGTCATCTCTCCACCGTCACAATTAGGCACGTGTATAAAATAAACACAGAGATCTAGTGCTCTCTGTAACGACTAATTTATTGGGGGTAAAAAATACAATAAAACACTCACATGGACTGGAGGTAAAAAATACAATAAAACACTCACATGGACTGGAGGTAAAAAATACAATAAAACACTCACGTGGACTGGGGGTAAGAAATACAATAAAACACTCACATGGACTGGGGGTAAAAAATACAATAAAACACTCACATGGACTGGGGGGTAAAAAATACAATAAAACACTCACATGGACTGGGGGTAAAAAATACAATAAAACACTCACATGGACTGGGGGAAAAAAATACAATAAAACACTCACATGGACTGGGGGTAAAAAATACAATAAAACACTCACATGGACTGGGGGTAAAAAATACAATAAAACACTCACATGGACTGGGGGAAAAAAATACAATAAAACACTCACATGGACTGGCGCTCAGCCAGTGCAGGCATGGACAGCGATACTGGGTGCTACAGCGTGTGCAGGCTTCTCCTTCCCCATACGCGTTGCGTCAAATCCATGACTTCTTCAGCCTTCGGTCCCCTTATCTGGCTACTAAGCAATTCATTGGGGTCATAAGAATTGTATTGGTCAGCGCTGATTTAACCAATTTTACATTTCATTTAGTGACCGGGGCTTTGATTGGCATTCAGAGTGCTTTAACCGCTTCAATACTGGGCACTGCTCCACCCCCTCCCTTCCTGACCAGGCAAATGTTCAGCTTTAGGCGCTGCCTCACTTTCAATGACAATTGCGCGGTCATGTAACAGTGTACCCATATGACATTTGTATCATTTTCTTCCCACAAATAGAGCTTTCTTTCGGTGGGATTTTATCACTACTAGGGGTATTTTTTTTTTTTTTTTTTTTTGTGCTACAAAAAAAGACCAAAAAGTTTTTCTTAGTTTTTGTCAGAAAATGTTGTAAATAGGTAATCTTTCTCCTTTACTGATGGGCCCTGATGAGGCGACACTGATGGGCCCTGATGAGGCGGCACTGATGAAGCAGTACTGATGGGCACTGTTGAGGGGGTACTGATGAGGCGGCACTGATGGGCACTGATGAAGCAGTACTGATGGGCACTGCTGAGGGGGTACTGATGAGGCGGCACTGATGAGATGACACTGAAGGGCACTGATGAGGAGGTAGTAATATGCAGCACTGATAGGCAGTACTTCTAGGGAATGATGGAAGGCATGGATAGGCAGCACTGATGGAAACTGAAAGGCAGCACTTATTTGCATCACTGATGGGCACAAATTGGCATCACTGGGCACAGATTGGCATCACAGGGCACAAATTGGCAATATTTTGCACAGATTGGATACA
This sequence comes from Pelophylax lessonae, assembly GCF_965119305.1. NCBI lineage: Eukaryota > Metazoa > Chordata > Amphibia > Anura > Ranidae > Pelophylax > Pelophylax lessonae. The sequence continues at coordinate 268,123,850 of NC_138776.1, read as the reverse complement.
GATTGGGCACAAATTGGTAACACTGGGCACAGATTGGCCTCACTGATGGGCACAGACTGGCCTCACTGATGGGCACAGATTGGCATCACTGGGCACAAATTGGTAACACTGGACACAGACTGGCCTCACTGATGGGCAGAGACTGGCCTCACTAATGGGCACAGATTGGCATCACTGGGCACCAATTGGACACAGACTGGCTTTACTGGTGGGCACAGACTGGCCTCACTGATGGGCACAGATTGGACACAGATTGGCCTCACTGATGGGCTCAGACTGGCATCACTGATGGGCACTGTTGGAGCTGCACTGATTATCAGTGCCCTGATTACAAGTCACCTTTGTGAGGAAATGCCACCGATCGGCTCTCCTCTCTCGCTGTCAGTGTAAGAAAGGAAAAGCCGATAACCGGCATTTCGGTGTTTACATGTGTCCGGCTGTGATTGGACACAGCTGATCACATAAAGTAAAGAGAGTAAAGAGCCGCGCCATTGGATCTTTACCGAGATCAGGGTTGCGCCATGTCCCGGTGACACAACGCACCCGGGATCGCCGCGCTGTGCGCCCTCCTGGGTGCGCAAGCACGATAAGACTGGGGCGACAACATATGAGGTCATCCTGGAACACCAGAGCATCCGGCCCGCCGTCATCTGTCTATACAGTGGGCAGGAGGTTGTCGAAAATGCGTATCAAATGCCTCATTTTAAGGCTAGGCTTTGGTAGTAAATGTTAACAAAAACCTTTATTAAAACAGTCTTGTTGGGATAAAAAGTAAGAAGTAACATAAGGAAGGAAGAAATACTGCAGCAAGCCCCCTCCAGTGCTGCATATCACCAGAAGCCTAGGCCTATGGTCACTTGTTCTATGGTAAAAGGTCTTCAAGTCTGAACTTTGACCCTCTTGTCTATCAAAGATCACATGACCCAGTGCCTAGGCTTGTGGCTGTGTAAAGAGCATGCCCCTCCCAGTCCCCATTGGTTCCTGCTCTTCTTACAAGGCTGTGTAAATGTAGAAGTGATCTGGGAGGAGGACCAAAGGTCCTTTTGACTGAAGAGGGGGGAGAGTCCCAGCTGGTTGGGACATCCACAGAGAACATCTGCTCACTCATATCTACCTGATCCAGATGGAATCTTGATGGAAGTGAACTAACCCTCTCAGATCTATTGATGATGTTTTTATATTTTTCCAGGACACGCCATGGAGAAACCCTCAAAGGATCGTCTCACTTTATCTCCAGGTTGTAAAATGGAAGATGAGGACATCACAGGAGATTGTGGAGGAGAAAAGACAATGAACACCACTATGGATGGTGGACTTCACAGTGTGGATAGACCATGGAATCCCTCTGTCTCTGAGCAACCTCGTACTGTGAGGGATTGTGCCGGAAATCAAGGAGAACAGAAATGTTCCTATCCTAATTGTGGGAAAATCTTTCGGTCTGAATTAGGACTTGCTGAACATCAGAGATTGCACGTGGGTGGAAAGCTTTTTTCCTGTCCTGTGTGCGGGAAATTTTTTTCAAGGAAGTTCAACCTTTCCCAGCATCAGAGATTACACACAGGTGAGAAGCCCTATCCCTGCCCTGAATGCGGGAAACGTTTTTCACAGAAGGCCCATCTTGACACACATCGGAGATATCACACGGGGGAGAAGCCGTATTCCTGCTCTGACTGCGGGAAATCTTTTGCAGAGACGTCCAGTCTTTCCATACATCGGAGATCCCACACGGGCGAGAAGCCGTATTCCTGCCCCGAGTGTGGAAAACGCTTTACCCAGAAATCGGAACTTGTAAGACATCAAAGACTTCACACCGGGGAGAAGCCGTATTCCTGTCCTGAGTGCGGAAAATGTTATATACAGAAATCAGAACTTGTAAGACATCAAAAATCTCACAGCGGGGAGAAGCCGTATTCCTGCCCTGAATGTGGGAAATGTTTTCCACTGAAGTCCTATCTTGACATCCATCAGAAGTCTCACACGGGGGAGAAGCCGTATTCCTGCGCCGAGTGCGGAAAAGGTTATATGATGAAAACGGGACTTGTTATACATCAGAGATCTCACACAGGGGAGAGGCCATTTTCCTGCCCTGAGTGCGGGAAATGTTATACACGGAAATCAGAACTTGTTATACATCAGAGATCCCACACAGGGGAGAGGCCATTTTCCTGCCCTGAGTGCGGAAAATGTTATACACGGAAAACAGATCTTGCTAAACATCAGAGCTCTCACACCGGCGAGAAGCCGTATTCCTGCACTGAGTGCGGGAGATGTTTTTCAAAGAAGTCCAATCTTTACATACATCAGAAGTCCCACACGGGAGAGAAGCCGTATTCCTGCTCTGAGTGCGGAAAATGTTACACGCGCAAATCAGTCCTTGTTGTACATCAAAGATCTCACACGGGGGATAAGCCATATTCCTGCTCCGAGTGTGGGAAATGTTGTTCAAAAAAATCAGACCTTGTTAGACATCAGAGATCGCACACGGGGGAGAAGCCGTTTTCCTGCCCTGAGTGCGGAAAATGTTTTTCGCAGAAGTCCATTCTTTCCACACATCTGAGATCTCACACTGGTGAGAAGCCGTATGTCTGTCCGGAGTGCGGGAAATGTTATACGCATAACTCAGACCTTGTTAGACATCAAATGTCTCACACGGGGGAAGCTGTTTTCCTGCCCTGAGTGCGGGAAGTGTTATATGCACAAGTCAGCAAAGATCCCCAGATGGGTAGGAAAACCATAGCAAGGGAAAGAGCGGGCCGGGTGAAGAATATAAATAAAGAGAAACTTTGTACTTTGCTACATCTGTCAAGTTTGTCCTTCATAACTGAGGTCAGCGGGATGCAAGCTAGAGCTGCACGATTAATCGTCAAAAGATCCAGATCTCGATTGGACCCCCACACGATCTTAATCCGGCATTTCCATGATGTAAAAAAAAAAGTAGCCGGAAATGTTTATCAACAACATTGCTCGAGAGAAAGATAAAAGAAACATTGTATCTTTCTGTTTAATCATTTACTGATCGAAAGGGATGAACTTTAGTCTTCAAATTAAGTCAGTTTCAAGCAACCTTGTCAAGAAAAAAAAAAATCTATGTATATACAGTATCTCACAAAAGTAAGTACACCCCTCACATTGTAAATATTTTATTCTATCTTTTCATGTGACAACACTGAAGAAATGAAACTTTGCTACAATGTAAAGTAGTGAGTGTACAGCTTGTATAACAGTGTAAATTTGCTGTCCCCTCAAAATAACTCAACACACAGCCATTAATGTCTAAACCGCTGGCAACAAAAGTCAGTACACCCCTAAGTGAAAATGTCCAAATTGGGCCCAAAGTGTCAATATTTTGTGTGGCCACCATTATTTTCCAGCACTGCCTTAACCCTCATGGGCATGGAGTTCACCAGAGCTTCACAGGTTGCCACTGGAGTCCTCTTCCACTCCTCCGTGACAACATCACAGAGCTGGTGGATGTTAGAGACCTTGCGCTCCTCCACCTTCTGTTTGAGGATGTCCCACAGATGCTCAATAGGGTTTAGGTCTGGAGACATGCTTGGCCAGTCCATCACCTTTATCCTCAGCTTCTTTAGCAAGGCAGTGGTCATCTTGGAGGTGGACTTGGGGTCGTTGTCATGTTGGAATACTGCCTGGCGGCCCAGTCTCTGAAGGGAGGGGATCATGCTCTGCTTCAGTATGTCACAGTACATGTTGGCATTCATGGTTCCCTCAATGATCTGTAGCTCCCCAGTGCCGGCAGCACTCATGCAGCCGCAGACCATGACACTCCCACCACCAGGCTTGACTGTAGGAAGACACACTTGTCTTTGTACTCCTCACCTGGTTGCCGCCACACACGCCTGACACCATCTGAACCAAATAAGTTTATCTTGGTCTCATCAGAGCACAGGAGATGGTTCCAGTAATCCATGTCCTTAGTCTGCTTGTCTTCAGAAAACTGTTTGTGGGCTTTCTTGTGCATCATCTTTAGAAGAGGCTTCCTATATATGTGTGTATGTGTATGTATGTGTATGTGTATATATATATCAGAAGAGGGAGGGGGCGGGCCCAACAGCAGCTCCGTGTCTGAATGGACACACACGGAGCTGCAACTCGGCTCGGGTACCCCTATAACAAGCTGCTTGCTGTGTGGGGGGCTCTCAACAGGAGGGAGGGGCCAGGAGCAGCAACGAGGGACCTGAGAAGAGGAGGACCTGGGCTGCCCTTTGTAAATCTATGTATAACGTGTTCTTTATTAAAAAAAAAAAAAATGAGACTTTACAATCACTTTAATTTACTCTAATCAGCCTTATTCTCCTCCCATTTAATTATTATTTTCCTGCAGATTTTTTTTTTTTTTAAATTAGATTTTGCAATCTCTTTAATTTTTCTCTAATCAGCCTTATTCTTCTCCATTTAATTATTATTATTTCCCTGCTGTTTTTTTTTTTTTATTTATATTAACTATTGATAATTTAAAACTTTTTTTTTTTTTTGCTTTGTTCATTATTATTATTTTTACATATTTTTAATTTACTCTAATCAGCCTTATTCTCCTCCATTTAAATATTATTTTCCTGCTGCTTTTTTTTTTAATTTATATTAACTATTGATAATTGAAACTTTTTTTTTTTTTTTTTTACTTTGTTCATTATTATTTTTACACATTTTAACATATAATTACGCGTTTCACATTGAAAAAAGCACATAAAAAAAATGTATTTTTTATTTGTAAAATAACTTTTCAATGCTGTTGTACTATTGCTGATAGCTGAAGGGTAAACAAAAAAAGTTGCTATAGGTATTTGTAATTGGTATCGGCAAATATTAAAAAAAAAAAAAAAAATTTAAAAAAAGACACTAATATAACTTAATGGTAATTTTTTTTTATTTATTTATTTACACATTACATAATAATTTTTCACTACATTTCTTTAAATTTGATTGACTTAAGGAGAATTCTGTCTTATTTTATTGCCATCTTGTTTGATAACCTGATGTTCAGGGGTTGTAAATCTTTCAAATAAAGAAGTTCTTCAGAATCATGAGAGAGATTGTGATCTTTAGTCTAAGCAAAGAACAAATCGGGATTCTCATTTTTTCCAGAATTGTGCAGCTCTAATACAAGCGTAGAAATGTACTCACCTACGTAAGTAAAGAAACTCGTTCCAATAAACCCACTTCCACCATAACGCCTCTTCCTTCACCAGAACCGTAGCAGTAAGATCTTCCATCAGTTTAATATCATTCATCTAAGCATCAACGTTGGAGGTTTCCACCAACGCCAAAGTGCAGATTTTCGCAACCTTCACCAGGGTGCTTATTAATGAACATTTGTATGTTTTTCTCTGCATCGGTTTGTGATGAAGAAGAACGCGGGGCCTTGTGAGATGGTAAAATCCAGGAATTTTTGGGTTATTGTGTTAAATACTGCCCAGAATGTCGTGGACATGTCTGATAAGAAGGATAATCCATAGCACGTGATCTGTCATAACTTTTGATGAGCATACCTACTCTTCATGGAGCCTGGACAGGATCCTTAGTGACCTCCAGTAGTGGACATCATTTTTAACATACTCATTTTTTGGAGGAATAACATATGGATAGTCTCGCGGATGTACTCATTTGCCCCCACTGCAGTTCCTTGAGGGAATCCTTTTTAGGTTTATGTTCTAAGGTATTGAATCTTTCGATAGAAACATTCAGTGTTGCTAGAGGAAGTAGAATATATCTCCAAAACGTTCTGCGTAAAAACGTCTGCTATCCACTCCACCTGAGAAATCCTTTATACGGAGTATAACCTCTATTAAGATTTACATATGTGTAGACTGGTGGCCTACTCTTGGTTAGTCAGTCTACCTGGCTGCCCAGGTTGGGCGGAAAGGGTTAAATAATCCTTGTACCATTTTCCCTTGTGTGTTCGCAGGTTTTCTTCTGGGGTCCTGCCTCCCTCCTGTGTGATCTAAATGGAAGAGGCTGGATCCCAGGGCGGACCAAGAATGGGAGTGCAGAGCCCAGAAAAGGTTCAGGATGCACATACGGAGACTCTGAATTATGTCCCAAGAAGCCAGTTGGAAAGCCGACCCGTCAGAATACTCCCAAGAACATGAACTCTGTTGAAGCTCTGAATTATGTTTTCCCCCATAACGCCTCTTCCTTTACCATAACTGTAAGATCTTCCATCAGTTTAATACCATTCATCCAAGCATCAACATTGGAGGTTTCCACCAACACCAAAGTGATCTAAACGGAAGAGGCTGGATTCTAGGGCGAACCAAGAACGGAAGTGTGGAGCCCAAAACAGGCTCAGGATGCACATACGGAGACACTGAATTATGTCCCAAGAAGCCCGTTGGAAAGCCGACCCGTCAGAATACTCCCAAGAACATGAACTCTGTTGAAGCTCTGAATTATGTTTTCGACCATAACGCCTCTTCCTTTACCATAACTGTAGCTGTAAGATCTTCCATCAGTTTAATATCATTCATCTAAGCATCAACATTGGAGGTTTCCACCAACACCAAAGTGATCTAAATGGAAGAGACTGGATCCTAGGGGGGACCAAGAATGGGAGTGTGGAGCCCAGAACAGGCTCAGGATGCACATATGGAGACTTTGAATTATGTCCCAAGAAGCCCATTGACAAGCCGACCCATCAGAATACTTCTAAGGACATGAACTCTGTTGAAGCTCTGAACTATGTTTTCCCCCATAATGCCTTTTCATTTACCATAACTGTAGCTGTAAGATCTTCCATCAGTTTAATATCATTCATCCAAGCATCACCGACACCAAAATTCCAGAATGCAGATCTTCGCAGCGTTCACCAGGGTGCTTATTAATGAACATCTGTATGTTTTTCTTGGTATTCTGTTGTGATGAAGAAGAACACGGGGCCTTGCGAGACAGTAAAATCCCAGAATTTTTGGGTTATTGCATTAACCCCTGCCCAGAACTCCCAGAGTCGTGGACATGTTCTGATAAGACAAGAGCCTAATCTATAGCACCTGATCTGCGAAGATCTACATTCCGTCAGTTTGGCGTTGGTGGAAACCTCCAATGTTGATGGTTGGATGAATGATATTAAACTGATGGAAGATCTTATTGCTAGTTATGGTAAAGGAAGAGGTGTTATGGCAGAAAACCTAGTTCAGTGCTTCAACAGAGTTCATGTTCTTGGGAGCATTCTGGCCGGTCGGCTTTCCAACGGGCTTCTTGGGACATAATTCAGAGTCTTCATGTGTACATCCCGAGCCTGTTCCAGGCTCCACAATCCATTTCTTGGTTCACCCTAGAATCCAGCCTCTTCCCTTTAAATCACATAGGAGAGAGGCAGGACCACAGTGGAAAACCTGTGAACTCACAAGGGAAAATGGCATCAATTAACCCTTTCCTCCCAACAGGGGCAGGCTGGCAACTTTTGGTCCAGGGGGCAAGTACAAACCAGAGGCCCATGGTGCAGCGACTCGGCCCATCTCCAACTTCCCGTCCTCCTCCTGACCCCCATTCTAGGCTGAAGCCCTGCTCCAGCTACTCTCTACTCACTGGCTGAATCCGAGTTCCCAACCTGGCCAGCAGGGGGTGGTTGGGGGGAGGTGGGACAGCTTGGTAGGGGAGGAGAGTCTCCAGTGGGGCATGGAACCGGCCTCTGCTCAGACAGTTTACACCATCTATGCTGGGAAGGGAGGCCTGTACTCTGTCCTTGTCTTCAACCCGCACTCAGTAGGTCAGTGGTGGAGACTTTTTACTTCTCCTCACCAGGAATCCTTTAGGCATGTCTGTGGCAGAAGCGGTGCAGCCTTTTTACAGGAAATCAGAGCGGCCCAGGGGGCAATTGCCCTCCTGCCCCCTGGCCAGTCCTCCCCTGCCTCCCAACCTGGGCAGCCAGGTAGACTGACTAACCAAGAGCAGGCAACCAGCCTACCCATGTAAATCCTAATAGATGTAGGTGCAGGCATCATCCTGGTATAACTACTGAAGCCCAAGGATGTACGGGTACGTCCTTGGGTGGGAAGGTTAAATTGGAAAAAAATACATTTAATATTTTTGTAATTCTGGAGGCTGTATGGGGCCCCATGATATCTAACAGCAGCCTTGCTACATTGACTGGAATTGACGGTATAGGATTGGATAGGCAGATGACTATATTTCATTGAATAGATGACCAAAGCCTTCGTTTTAAACTGTTATTTTAATATATTTTGAAAGAAGTTTCATAGATTTCATGTGATTATTTGTGGTTGTGAGTTTATTGATCCTATCAGAGATGTAAACACTTTGGAAGCCCCGTTACGATCTGGGCAGTACATCGAACAATTAAGCCCCGTACACACGATAAGAAATTCGGAAGGGAAATTTCGTCCGACGACCGATCTGCCGATTTTCGGATTGCTAGTACGGTGCTTTCGACAGCCGACTCCGACTTTTTAGGCTGACAAAATCCTGATGTGCAGGCTGTATAATTTTTGTCCTCCGTCAACACAACGTCCGATTTTCGTCTCATTAGTACAGATTTCGACGGAAAAAAATCTAGGCATGCTCAGAGACGAAAGAACACATACAAAGCAATCCAACACATGACGTCACTTTTGAAGTAGAATTCTGTCGTACGGGAAAATTCGTATGAAAATAACCTCTTCACTTTCCACATCAGACTAGCATGCCACAAAAAAACGGACGACAGATCGTTCGATAATCTGATAGTGTGTACGGGGCTTTAATGAGCAAGATCTACAGACTCTGGAGACCCAAGTTGTCATGTCTCTGAGGCAAAGGAGAAAGGAGGTTCTGACAAATTTAATTGAATGCTATAAGACCACAGTGACTTCCATCTCCAAGGCTTGTGTCTGTGATGGGGAATTTTGAGGAGGAAGCCTCAAGTGATAAAGTCCGAGACTTTGCAGTTGATGGCTGGAAGAGCAGGATTAATAGCGATGATCTTCATGGTTCCTGCAGTCTCAGGTCCTGTGAGTTATCTTCCCTTGGTCGTTATACAGAAGAAAAAACATGGACTTTTTAGGCACCAATCATAAAAATCTAAAAAAATCCATAAAAACACGTATATTGTCAGACTACTATATTTAGTGTTTGACCAACCCAATTCTAACAGCTGGACAAGGGCCAGCTGGTAAGCCAGAACCCTATAGCGATTCCCAGCAGAATTGGAGTAGGTCAGCGTGAGAGTGTCTGTGGGATTGTTTGACCATTCTTTCAGAAGCGCATTTGTGGGGTCAGGCACTGATGTGGACAAGAAGGCCTGGCTCACAGTCTGCGCTCTAATTCATCCCAAAGGTGTTCTATCGGGTTGAGGTCAGGACTCCCGTTAACATCTGTAGCACCCTTCTAGTTAGGTGCTAGGTTCAAAAGCATTTTTATGCTCCTTCTGCTTATCAGGGGAGCCTGATCTATTAGGTTGCCTGTTGCATGTGTGATTCACTGGGTCTGAGGGAGTGTCCCCACTGTATCCAATAGGGGAGCCTGTTGGACAGTGGAGGAAACCCTGTCAGTGACACGTTGGCTTTTGTGGGAGTCCCAGTAGGAGGGCACTCTTGCAGTGCATCCTGGGATTGCTGATAAAAGCTGAGGGGACATGTGACAGGACATCTTTGGCGGGTAGCAGAGTCCCAGGAGGAGGCTGATGGCCATCTCTCCTCCTGTTGCATGTGGCAAGTGGTCTTAGGCGGTAGGCCTAGTGAACCAAGTGGGGAGCTGGACTGCAGAGGATCCTGTAAAGCTGACAGTGGAGCTGCTGGCAGAGTCTTCTGGGAAAAACAGTGTCTGTGAGTACCAAGGGACTTGCCAAAGGGTCTGCCCAGGAAGGGGGATCACTCCAGTTAAGTCAGAGGATAAAGGGTCAGCTCAAACAGTGTGTCAGAGTAAAGGGGGTGTCGTGTAGAACCCTGAAGAGTATGGAATTTTGGTGAAACTGCACCCTTTTTTTGGCATGGGTTCCAACCTAAAATTCCTACCAGGCCTGAATATCAGGTAAACCCCCATACCGGGTTCTGTGCTCCCCCATTACCATTTATTGTATACCCTCATCTAGAATACAGGTCCAACAAACACTATATTACCAAACTTTACACCCACATGAACTTTAATGGCATCCCAGTCCGTAGGGTTCAATATTGAGTTGGCCCACCCTTTGCAGCTATAACAGCTTCAACTCTTCTGGGAAGGCTGTCCACAAGGTTTAGGAAAGTGTCTATGGGAATGTTTCACCATTCTTTAAGAAGCGCATTTGTGGGGTCAGGCACTTATGTGGACGAGAAGGCCTGGCTCGCAGTTTCCGCTCTAATTCATCCCAAAGGTGTTCTATCGGGTTGAGGTCAGGACCCTGTGTAGGCCAGTCAAGTTCTTCCACCCCAAACTCGCTCCTCCAGAATGGCACATCAATACGTGCCATTGCCAGAAGGTTTGCTATGTCTCCCAGCACAGTCAGAAGAGCATAGGGAGATTCCAGGAGACAGGCAGCTACTCTAGGAGAGCTGGACAGGGCCGTAGAAGGTCCTTAACCCATCAGCAGGACCGGTATCTGCTCCTTTGTGCAAGGAGTTACAGAATGAGCACTGCCAGAGCCCTACAAAATGACCTCCAGCAGGACACTGGTGTGAATGTCTCTGACCAAACAATCAGAAACAGACTTCATGAGGGTGGTCTGAGGGCCCGACATCCTCTAATGGGCCCTGTGCTCACTGTCCGGCACCGTGGAGCTCGATTGGCATATTGAACAGAATTGGCAGGTCCTTGACTGGCACCCTGTGCTATTCACAGATGAGAGGAGGTTCACCCTGAGTACATGTGACAGACGTGAAAGGGTCTGGAGAAGCTGTGGAGAACGTTATGCTGCTTGTAAAATTGTTCAGCATGACCGGTTGGGTGGTGGGTCAGTGATGGTCTGCGGAGGCAAATCCATGGAGGGACACACAGACCTCTACAGGCTAGACAATGGCACCCTGACTGCCATTAGGTATCAGAATGAAATCTTTGGACCCATTGTCAGACCCTATGCTGGTGCAGTGGGTCCTGGGTTCCTCCTGATGCACAACAATGCCCAGCCTGCGGTGAGAGTATGCAGCCAGTTCCTGGAGGATGAAGGAATTGATACCATTGAATGGCTCCCACACTCACCTGACCTAAATTCAATAGAACACCTCTGGGACATTCTGTTTCAGTCCATTCCACGCTACCAGGTTGCACCTCAGTCTGTTCAGGAGCTTAGTGATGCCCTGGTCCAGATCTGGGAGGAAATACCCCAGGACACCATCCGTTGTCTCATTAGGAGAATGCCCCGACGTTGCCAGGCATGCATACAAGCACATGGGGAGCCATACAAAATACTGAGGACCATTCTGAGGTCCTGCAATAACATTTCAGCTAAATGGACATCATGTTTTCATTTTGATTTTCAGGGTGTCTTTGAATTCAGCCCTCTGTAGGGTTATAATTTTCATTTCCATCAAACGATGTGGCATCCTTTCCTTCCTAACACATTACCTAGTCCATACCAGTATAGATTCAAACACATTACCCAGTCCATACCAGTATAGATCCAAACACATGACCCAGTCCATACCAGTATAGATCCTAACACATTACAATGGAATGGTTTACATCAAAGCATATTCATGTGTTAGAATGGCCCAGTCACAGTCCAGACCTAAATCCCATTGAGAATCTGTGGCAAGACTTGAAAATTGCTGTTCACAGACGCTCTCCATCCAATCTGACAGAGCTTGAGATATTCTGCAAAGAAGAATGGGCAGAAATGTCCTCTCTAGATGTGCAAAGCTGGTAGAGACATCCCCAAATAGACTTGCAGCTGTAATTGCAGGGAAAGGCGGTTCTACAACGTATTGATTCCGGGGGGTGAATACAAATGCAACCACACTTTTCACAGATTTATTTGTATCATTTATCATTTTCCTTCCACTTCACAATTCTGTGCCACTTTGTGTCGGTCTATCGCATAAAATCCCAATAAAATACATTTACATTTTTCGGATGTAACATGAGAAAAAGTGGGAAATTTCAGGGGGTGTGAATACTTTTTCAAGACACTGTATGAACCATTATACATGAACCACCTGTGACCAATGCTCATTGCCGAAACGCGTTAGCCACTCTGTCTATATTACTCACGGAGGTGTGATAATAAAGAATTGGAAGGCTTACAGAGTTGCCGGCTGTCCTTTGGCTTGGCACTGTATGAACCCTCATACATGAACCACCTGTGACCAAGGCTCATCGCCGAAACGCGTTAGCCTCATCGCCGAAACGCCTTAACCACCCTGTCTATTTTACTAACGGAGGTGTAATAATAAAGAATTGGAAGGTTTACAGAGTTTCTGGCTGTCCTTTGGCTTGGCACTGTATGAACCATCTAATGCCTATCTTAGATCTTAGAATGGTGTGTGGCTATCTGGGCACAACCCGCAACCTCTCGATTTACCCCCTCCCCCCCCTTTTTTTTTCTTCCCACTATTTTCTCCCCCTATTCACCCCTCTCCTCTTTTTTATAATCTTTTTTTTAAGACCAAAAATTGCAGCACGTTGTCACGGCCGACCATTGTATTCAGTCATTGTTAGACTGTATTTTGTCAGACGTTTCGTAATCTTTATTGGCTTCACATGCCAAGCCCTTCCCAGTCCTATTTTCAGGTACTGTTAGACTTTGGTATTTACAATGAATGTTATTACCCGGATGACTGTATTGTTTCTCGGCACACCAGCTGCTTGCCGTTTACTTTTAATTGTCGTCTTTTGTGCATCTTTAACCTCTTGCCGTCCGCAGATATACTGCGGCAGGCTTGCTCGGCTGTGCGAACCGACGTATGGATACTGTAAGAGATGTTCAGTTGGACCCAAACAGGCGTCGGCGCACATGCCCAGGCACATTAGTGTGTTCACAGGAAGAAATGTGCGAACGTGCGCACGCATTGGCGCCAAACAGCCTATTTAAGCTGAGCAGTGACAGGAGCACATTGCTGAGTGGTCTTTCAGCTTGTTCTTCTTCACCTGTGCCCTGACCTGCTTCTGGTTTACCTGTGCTCAGGGCTGCTGTTATAAATCATGGGGCCCTCTTTTGACCCACCCTTGACCCCTCCCCTGTCCCGGCTTTGAACATGTAATGGAATGAGACATGAAAGGTCCTCTTCATGGAGAGATCTGGGGTCTACTAGACCCCCAGACCATTTCTCACTGGGAATCCACAAAATGCTTCGTTTGAATTACCATCTGATGAAGTCAAGGATTATGATTGACTGAAGACAGAGATCCTTGCCTGCCTTGGGGTGACTACTGCTACGGGCCAAAGGCTACGCCGCTGGAGATACTGCTCAAAATGCCCACCCAGATGCATGATCTGGTTTGGTTGGTTAAGAAATGGCTGCAGCCAGAGGCATGGACTGGTCCTCAGATGGTGAAGCGAGTCATTTTGGACCAGTACTTGAGGTCCCTGTCAAATGGCCTACAATGCTGTTAGGGAAAGGAAGTCCTAAAAGTCTCACATCACAGCAAAACCCTGTAAGGAGGTGTATGACAGCCTTTTCCTGGGCTCCAACCAGGCCACGCTCCCAATTCATTTCACTCTGCCCCCAGAGCTTAATCATGGGGCCCCTTACTCATTCACATGAGGGGGGGGGGGCTGGGATCTGGGGGAATCCAGATTCTGATAAGGCCCCTGTCCAGATTCTGATAAGCCCCCTGTCCGCAGACCCCCACAACTACCAGCCAGGGTTGTGGGGAAGAGGCCCTTGTCCCTATCAACATGGGGATAAGGTACTTTGGGGAGGGGGCAGAGCCCGCCCTGCCCCTAAACACTCCCCCATGTTGAGGGCATAAGGCCTGGTATGGTTCAGGAGGAGGGGGGGGCGCTCACTTGTCCCCCCCCCTTTCCTGGCCTGCTAGGCTGCACTTTATATTCGGACCAAAACAAATTGCACATGTTTAGGGAATACCCATTGGTGCCAGTGACAATATCCAGAGCGTGTGGTGTGGCACAGTTACTGAAGAGGTTGGGGTGGTACCCAGCTTGATCCATGATATCGTAGTGGGGTGAACTATCCTCTCTTTGTGGAACTTTGGGACAGAGGACTGCCTGCACAGGGTGACTATTCTGTTATCTTTGAAGGGCTGGACATTTTGACTACTGAAAATGCCGTGGTAGAAAGACCATCTGTGGTAGGCAGACTACAGACAAAGTAGACCCCTGAGAGGGGGGACCTCCTACTATACAGGTCATGGTTGGGAAGGATGAAGAAAAAACTTCCCTTGTCTAGGTGGTGGCTGAGGAGGAGGAGGGGGAAGGTTCCTCTAAGCCTGGGCATTCTGACCTGGAATTGTCACAGGATGCATTTGCTGCCCCCCAAATGCGGAACCCCATATTAACAAATAGCAGAGGACAGTATACAGTGATTTGTGGGGTATCACAAGTGTCTGAGGCTAAAAAAGGTTTCCACGCTTTGCTGTCAATAGTGGTTTGGTATACCAAGTCACCAAAGTCCAGGGTGAGGTGGTCGAGCAGTTATTGGTCCCCCTGCCTATTAGATGCATAGTACTCAACTGGCTCACAGTGATGCACTGGGAGGACACCTAGGGGCTGAGAAAGCAGAGGCACAGATAAAACACCGGGTTCTAAAGGCCGGTAGTTACTGCTGAGGTGAAAAGGTATTGTAATTCATGTGCCACTTGTCAACTTACTAATTCAGTGTCGCATTTTAGGAACCACTTGGTGCCTCTGTCTATTATCGAGGTACCATTTGATGGCATCGCGATGGATCTGATGGGCCCCTTGGTAAAATTGTCTTGAGGCCACCAATACATAGTGGTGGCACTTGATTATGCAACAAGGTATCCAAAGGTTGTCTCTCTAAGATAAAACCTCCTCCCAAGCGATTGCTCGAGAGCGGCTTAACATGTTCTCAAGGACTAGGTTCCCTAAGGAGATCCTAATGGATTAAGACACACTGTTCATGTCAACTTCTCGGCCTTTTGGCTAAGATCAAGTGTAGTATCTGTTCTTATCAGTTGGTATGGACCTTGATGGTTAGTATCGGCAGGGGCTGAAATGAACCAGGGCGCTCCAGGCGAAACTGGGGGACTGGGAAGCAGGCACTGTCAGAGAAAGCCGGATGGGTCCATTGCCTTCTGATTTGAATGGTATCCGACCCTATCAGTTTGAAGGGAGCGGGAAAGCCGGTGTTGGCACTCACATCAGTTAGTACTGCTCCTGGATGTAATTGGTAAGGAATATGGATGGCGGTGGGAGGGCTTTTTCCTCCTGGGTTGAATCTGGCCTACAAGAGAGGGCCTTTTTCCCCAGTTGAAGGCAGGCTCTCCCTAAGCTGTCTACGTTCCAAGCCTCCTGGTAGGCAAGGACTACACTGGGTCTGGCCGGGGGCCGAGACCGAAAAAGCCCCTGGGGTGGCAGCCCAGGGGTGCCTTAATTCTCACTAGTGAGGGGCAGCTCGCCTTGAGTTTTTCGGCACCTTGGTCACTGCACCATTACACTTTTTCCGCACCTGCCTCTTGGGCCAGGCCTTTTGGCTTAGACCAGAGGAATTTTTTATTCTGGCCGGCAGGAAGGCCTGCCTTTGTACTTCACATTGGCACCTAAGCACTTCTCCACTTCCCTTCCCCCACCTTTTTGTTTGTGTGTGTTTTCTTTGTTGTGAGTCACTGCACTTTCACCTTTTTCTTCCTATGCACGACTTGGAGGGTGTGGGTCCCCGGGCCCAGCCTTGAAAGTCTTGGGAGGGGGTGGATATGGCTTTCTGGCTAAGTCTGCCCACTCTCATGGGGTCTCCCTTCGGGGGGAGCCCCACCTAGTACTTGGGGAGGGCTGTTCCGGCAGTCCCCCTGGAGATCGGGGTTTGCCTGGTTTCGGCCAGGCGAACCATTGGAAGTACCTTAGTCCCTGTCAGGAGTCTTGCACCCCGGGGGATCAAGGTCAGGGTCCAACCTCTTCGGAGGGGACGACCATCTCGCACACAGTGTGCATTTTTTGTGTTTCTCACGTTTGCGTGTGTGCACTTTTTTATGCACCTGGTGTTAGTCTTTGAGTGTGTTCACACACCACGGGCTTTAAGAAAAAAAAAAAAACACCGTTCATGTCAAAGTTGATGGCAGACCTGTGCAAGTTTTTCTAGATTAAACAATTGAATACTTCGGTCTATCAGCTGGAAACAGATGGACTGGTTGAAAGGTTCAATAAGACTCTAATATCTAGGCTCAAGAAGGTGATGCAAAAAGATGGAAAAGGGGAAAAGGTTGGGACTGCTTACTCGCTGCACTCCTGTTTGCTATCAGAAAGGTACCTCAAGCATGGATTTTCTCGGTTTGAGTTGGCGTAAAGGCAAAGATCTCGTGTGTTGCTTGACCTAGATAAAGAGACCGGGAAAGTGTATCTTCTAAACCAGGGATCTCCAAACTATGGGCCTGCTGTTGTGGAACTACATGTCTCATGAGGCATTGTAAAACTCTGACATTCACAGACATGATTAGGCAAAGGGCCGCCATCAGGGAAGTACCGCCCATACAGATGTAGTGGGCCCGGGCGTCCCGAGGGGCCCAGTCCGAAGAGATGCCCTTGGCTTCAAGTTGGCACCTCCTCTTTTGTTCCTTTCCTTCCCTACACTGACAACTAGTCCTGACTCCCACTGGTGCCACCCGCTGGACTGGCTCCTGACTCCCATCCTGCTGCTGGCCACCGCCTTTAAAATTATTGGTTGCTAGGACCGCCTGGCGTCCTAGCAGCCAATCATATGCATTCACAGGCTCCGCAGAGAAGGAGGATGTTACCTTGTGGTCAGGCCCGGTGGGGGGCCCAGGCCAAAAGCTGTGTAAGGGGCCCCAAAATTTCTGCCCTGATTAGGCATGATGGGAATTGTAGTTCCTGAACAACTAGAGGGCCATAGTTTGGAAGCCCCTGCTCTAAACATACAACGGTGGTAGAGCATATCACCCAAACGAGAGCATGAATTGCTAAGATGATGCCTCTGGTGAAAGATCATTTACAGAAAACCCAAGAAGCACAGAGAAGGGTGTACAACTGGTCCGCCAAGCTTAGACAGTTCCAGGTTGGAAAGTAAGTTCATGGCCAGGTGCCAGGGGCCATACGAGGTGGCAGAAAAGGTTGGCGAAGTAAGTTATAAAGTACACCAACCTAGGAAATGAAAAACTTCCCAAATCTACCATATGAACCTGTTAAAATCCTGGAAAGATCGAGAGCAGGTAGCTGCCCAATCTGAGGTAAAATCATAGCCTCCTGTAGTCCCATATACCAGCACCCTGTTCAAGCCACAAATTAGGGAAAAATATTTTTTGCAGAAGAATAGAGAGATTTTTTTCAGGGTTTGCCTGGCCTTACCAAAGTAATTGAGCAAGATATAATCACAGAACCTAATGTTATGGACTAAGTAAAACTCTATTGCAAGGTTTCTGTGATCATGAGCTCTTGTAGATTGCCAGGTTCCCCAGGGCGCTGAGTCTAAGCTTCTTCACCAGGGCCCCTGATGGTGGGGATTGACTTGCAGAAAGCTGGAACCAGGTTGAGGCCCCAAGGTACTCCCAACTGAAGATGCCAACTGACACTTGCGTGTGTGGAGTATAAACAACAGGAGACAAAAAGGAAATCCAGGAAATAAGCCAAGGCCAGGGCGGGCGGCAGGCAAGCACAAACAGTAGATGAAGCCAAGGTTGGTACACGGGAAGTCAGCCACTGAATACATGTAATAGTAAGTAGATACGTGCCATTCACTTTCATCCATCTGATGAATTTATGGTTATTCTGAGATTCGGATGTATCCGAATCTCCGAATTAAATAGTAACCAATAGTAATGAATTTAGTTGAAATCCATTAAAATTTGTTTTGTTTATTCGTTTTCTAATAAATTACAACTTTTCAGAACGATTAGAATGCGGATCGGTCGAAAAACAGTGTGAAGAATAGCTGGATGTTAAGCAGCGGGGAAGCCGGACGCCCGCGTCCTTAACAACCGATGACTCATCATCTGTCAGCGGGCTTCCCCACTGACAGATGAATGGAAAGAAAAGAATGTCCGGCAATAGAAGAATGTTAAAAAAACTGCATGGGGTCCCCCCCAAGTCAATACCAGGCCCTTCGGATCTAATATGGATTTTGAGGGGAACCTTAAAATTAAAAAAAAAAATGGTGTGGGGTCTCCCCCAAAATCAATACCAGAGGGGGTGAGCGAGCGCCCTCCTTAACCATACCAGGCCACATGCCCTCAAAAATACCCCTGTTCTGACTCTTTTAGACCATCACCATGCCTTCACCCTGAAGGCGGTCATCAAGAGACGTGTTAATACATCTACGCTTACAATTACTTTTTGCAAGCGTATTAAGCACTTATACTCTATTAACAAATATATTTGTCAAGGGGGTGGGAGGGAGGCTTCTGGGTTCCTGGATTCTGTTACCTTACCTTGCCTAGGCTATACATTTTCCACAAGCTCCACAGCTCTGGATTTTCCTGACGCTTCTGGCACCAGCACTAAGCGTCTCAAGCAACCAGCACGGACAATACACGCTTAAGTAGTTTGCCGTCCAGCTCTTCTGAAGCAGCTGGCAAATACAGTATGCACCTGAGCAGCCTGCTGTCCAGTTATTCTGAGTGTAGCACTGCCCCCTTGAGGACTGCCAGATTTCCCCCTGAGTTACCACTAGCAACCTTGACATGCACTGACTTTTCCTCTTTGGCTTGTTCAATAATCAGTCCAGGGGTATGTAGTTGTTTTTGAGTTTTATTATAAATTAGGGATGGGAGAAGGGAATAGTGGGATACTCCGAATTAACTATACTCAATATTGGAGGACTTCTATCTCTCGGTACAGCCTGGCTCTTAATCCTCCTTGCCACTGAGGTGAATTTAGATTTAGGTCTCTTTCCTAAGATGACTTGATGAACTAACGTTATCTTCAGGACCCTCTCCTCAGTATCCTCTTTCTTGACTGCTGACACCCGTCCACTGACTATCCTACTCTTGGGGTGGCCCCCCTCAGGTCAGCCCCCTCGACACGAGCCCCTGTACTCACAATACTGTTTTTCTAGGGTCTCCAGTGTCTCCCCCTCAGTCAGCTCTCCTGGACCTCTGGGTTCAGCTCCATTCCTCTGGCCCTCAGATGGCCTCCTGAGGCCACGTGCCACTGCTACAGATAAGGAGGCAGCCGCCACCCTCCCTCCGGGACTCTCCAGCCAAAGACCCCACAGCACATGTGCTCCTGGCTTTTATACAGTATCCCAGAATGCACCGAGGCAAACTACCCCTGCCAATCACCAGGACTGTATCAAAGCCTATGCATCCTTTTGTCAGGTTTCCTCCCACTGTCCACCATGCCTCCCTATTGGACCAATGTGAAACAATCTCTAGACATAATGGATCGCATACTGAGCACAATGAGCAGACCTCACTGACAGATTCTGCTCTTTGGTAGGCAGAAAGCAATATAGATTTGCCTGCAGCTCCTCTGATAGGCAGACAGAGCCAAAAACTATACTCTCTCACTATCACCTACCTAGGAGGGTGCTACACTCACCCCCCGCCAAACCGAGCCATGTCCTCACTAGCACCTACCTAGGAGGGTGCTACACTCACCCCCCGCCCAACCGAGCCATTTCCTTACTAGCACCTACCTAGGAGGGTGCTACACTCACCCCCCGCCAAACCGAGCCATGTCCTCACTAGCACCTACCTAGGAGGGTGCTACACTCACCCCCGCCCAACCGAGCCATGTCCTTACTAGCACCTACCTAGGAGGGTGCTACACTCACCCCCCCCCCCCGCCAAACCGAGCCATGTCCTCACTAGCACCTACCTAGGAGGGTGCTACACTCACCCCCCGCCCAACCGAGCCATTTCCTTACTAGCACCTACCTAGGAGGGTGCTACACTCACCCCCCGCCAAACCGAGCCATGTCCTCACTAGCACCTACCTAGGAGGGTGCTACACTCACCCCCGCCCAACCGAGCCATGTCCTTACTAGCACCTACCTAGGAGGGTGCTACACTCACCCCCCCCCCCGCCAAACCGAGCTATGTCCTCACTAGCACCTACCTAGGAGGGTGCTACATGAGCAACCGGAGAGGACATATGCAGTTAAGCAGCTGCTATTGGGTTCTCTTTTTTTTTTTTTTTCCTAATCCACTTTCAGTCCGTCGTAGGAGGGCAACCAATGAGGTGGCCGCAACCTACCCCAATACGTCTTACACCACTACTGAAGGGGTTAAAACCTACTGACAAGCCTCCATCTCTCTGCCCCCCCCCCCCCCCAAGGGCCTCATCCCTACAACCATGGCCAGGGGCTTATGGCAAATCTGGAAGCCCCTTAAACAACGAATTCCATAATGAAACGAAATTCGTAGCATAACAAATCTATCTGAAACTAAACTAAACAAATTTTAACGTTCTGCACATGTCTAATAGTACAGTGCCTTGAAAAAGTATTCACGCCCCTTGAAATTTCCCACAATTTGTCATGTTACAACCAAAAAAAGGAAATGTATTTTATTGGGATTTTATGTGATAGGCCGACACAAAGTGTCCATAATTGTGAAGTGGAAGGAAAATGATAAATGATACAAATAAATCTGAGAGTTGGGTAAGATGCCAGAAGAGAGGGAGAGATTGAAGATGTGAGTTAGAGAGTGTAGAATGGAGCCATGGAGGGTGAACGTAGCATTTGCGAAGGAAAAGGGATCAGAGGGCAGGTGGTTAGCTGGACGTTAGAAAGAAGTATAGCGACCTCGTCAATAGTGGTGGGGTTGAATGAGAGATGTAATGACTGTATCTGTGGACATGAAGTGTTAGAGGGAGAAGGGTATCTGTACAGCGGAGATCTCCTCACAAATTATATCAATCTTATGTTTGAAGTGATTGGCGATCTCCTGGGCAGTGGATGAGTTAGTGGATGAAGGCAGTGGAGGATAAAGTAGAGTTGAAGGTAGAGAAGAGTTGACAGGGACAGGATGATACATTGTTAATGAGTGTGATAAAAATAGCTCTGCTCGGCAGTGAGGAAGCAGGAATTGAATTTTTGGAGGGCAGATTTATATTGTTTGAAATCTTTCCGAGACTCCCGTCTTATGCTACAGGCGCTCAAGAGCATGGCTATGTTTTTTTAGACTTCTGGTGTCATCTGTTTGCCAAAGTTGTAGGGGTCGGGGCCTAAATCTGTGTGTAATGAGGGTGGCGAGCTCATCCATGGTGAAAGAAAGGGATCTATTGTAGACAGAAGTGGCTAGGTTGGGGCAGGACAGGAGTGAGATGTTGTCATAGAGGTGGTCAGTAGCAGAGTAGAGAAGAGAAGGGTAAAGGTTTCTATGGGTAACTGTTAGACGGTTGGAGGGAGAGGAGGTGGATGAGAGGGAGAGAGTGAAACTAAGATGATGGTGGCCAGAGAGAGGGAAAGGATAGGAATAGGAGAGGGAAGCCGCTCAGGTGAGGCTAAGTAGACCGGTGCTGGTCAGATCCGCCATCCAGAACTAGCACAAACAAAGAAAGTTGGACCGCACGAATCCATTATGAGTAAGCGATTATCTATATCGTGAAACACGTCAACCTTGCATGTCTCTTAATGCACTGTCTGTATGTATGGATTCGTTTATAAGGAATAAAAGACATCTTTGATTTCATATTTTTCCGAGTGCGGTCCAACTTTCTTCATTTGTGGTAGAGGGAAAGGATAGTTGGAGAGGTTGCACGGAGTGCATAGGTGGGAGAAAACAAGGTCAAGGGTATTGCTGTCAGACTGAGTATTAATATGTATCTATTGCTTCAGGTCGAAGTAGGAGGTTAGACTGAGAAGTTTAGAAGTAGCAGGAGTATTAGTATTAACAAGGATGTTGAAGTCAACGAGAATGATAGTGGGGATTTCGGAAGAGAGAAAGTAGGGTAGCCAGGCAGAGAAGTCATCAAGAAAAGATTGATACCGGCCCAGGGGGCCGGTAGATCACAGCTATCCTTAGAGATACTGGAGAGAAAAGACGAATGCAGTGTGCCTCAAATGAGGAGAGTGACAGAGAGGGAGGTGGGTGAAATACCCGAAAGATGCTATGTGGAGATAGAAGGACTCCCACATCCCCTCCCTTATGTCCATTGGGTCTGGGGGATTGAGTCCAGAGAATGTCACCATGGGAAAGGGCAGCAGAAAACGCAGTGTCGGATTTATGAAGTAAGGTTTCAGTAAGGGCGAGTAGATTAAATGACTTAGCGATAAAGAGGTAGTGGAGACAGGTGCGATTGTTGCAGACAGAGCAGGCATTCCAAAGGGTGCAAGAAAGGTGCAGGCTGGTTTTGGGAATAAAAGGAATGGGAACTAAATTGTGTGAATTGTGGCTGCTGCCATGGGGGGCTGGGTGATGAAAGCCTTGGGCAAAGCTAAATGATGGAGGTCCAGGGTTTGGGAATATCTCACCAGAGGTTAGGAGACGGATGAGGATGATAGAGGTAATATGGGAAGTGCGATTTATGTGAAGGGACATGCCCCAGGGCCCTAGAGATTTTTTTTTGCATGTGGGTTTAGAATTAGGAGGGGGTGATGAGTGCAGGAATAGGGAGAGGACAGAAGTGAGGGTGATATATACAGGCTGTGGGGTGGAGAAGAGGGGTGAAGGAAAGACAGTTTAAGAAGGAAGGACACATCTGTCAGAAGGAGTGGTAAAGATCACATGTTACAGAGAGGATGGAGAGCTGTAGGGGTTCAAAAGGCCGCCTGCGTTCTGTGTGGTGTTTTTCAGTCGAAGTTTGATGCTTTTTGAGGCCCTGAGTAGATGAACTGATAGAGGAGTTGGGACCAATCCAGTATATTACTACCTTGTTGTTGTTGTTGTTGTTCAGTCCTTTAGTTGTGTCCGACTCTTCGTGACCTCATAGACCATAGCGCGCCAGGCTTTTCTGTCCTCCACTGCCAGGGGAGGACTGGGCCAGGGGGCTGGGGGGAATTCCCCCCCCCCCCCCCCCGGGCCACTCTGATGCTCTATAACAAGGCTACACTGCTTCTGCCACAGACATGCCTAAAGGATTCCTGGTGAAGAGAAGTAAAAAGCCCCCACTGCTGACCTACTGAGTGCGGGATAAAGACAAGGACAGAGTACAGACCTCCCCCACAGCATGGATGGTGTGTGCTGTGTCTGAGCAGAGGCCGGTGTCATGCTCCACTGGAGACTCTCCTTCTCTGGCCAGCCCCGACCAAGCTGTCCCAGCTCCCCCTCAACCTCCCCTGCTGGCCAGATCGGGAAACCAGATTAGTCCGGTGAGTAGAGAGTACCTGGAACGGAGCTTCAGCCTGGAATGGGGGTCAGGAGGAGGCCGGAAAGAGAGAGGGTGGGAAGGTAGCCTGAGTCGCTACACCATGGGCCTATGGTTTGTGCTTGCCCCCTGGGCTGAAAGTTGCCAGTGAGCCTCTGTCTACTGCCTCCTTCATGTCCTTCAGCTTGCTTAACTTCATGTTCATTGTTTCAATGATGCTTTCTCTCCATCTTGTTTTTTATCGTCCTCTTCTTCTTTTTATTTCCATGTTTCCCAGCATCTGAGTCCTCTCTTCGCATTAGGTGGCCAAAGTATTTGAGTTTCAGCTTCAGGATCTGTCCTTCCAGTGAATATTCAGGGTTGATTTCCTTCAGGATTGACTGGTTTGATCTTCTTGCCGTCCAAGAGTCTTCTCCAACACCATAGTTCAAAAGCATCAATTCTTCGGCGTTCAGCCTTCCTTATGATCAAACTTTCACAGCCATAGGTTACTACTGGGAATACCATAGCTTTGACTATACGGCACTTTGTCGGTAGACATCACCACCTTAGACGACACTAAAGGCTACCGGTGGATACCTTTACCTATAGAAGCCACAGAAAAGACTGCATATAAACACGCACGAGACGGTTCTCGGGGCTGCAGTTCCTCTGAGCACCACAAGGTGGCAATCTTGGCACTGAGACAAGAAAACTTTATGGAAGATAGGAAGTGATGTCAGGTATAAATAAGAAGTTCCGGGTGAGAGGTGAGTCGGGAGGAAGTAGATAGGAGACATTGCTGGAAGTGGCAGCAGAGGAGGTAATGCGATATTATATTCTATTTACACCCAGTAACTCCCGTCATGTCCGTCCTCTTCCTTCGTAGTCACTGTGACCTCTTTTATCTCCAGCAGATGATGATACACACATATATAGAATAGTTCAATAGATTTTTTATCATTGTAATCAAAATTCATATATTAAACCCAAAAATATCCAAATCTACATTTAAATAATTCTCTATCCATCCCCGCGTCTAATAACAGTTATATAATCCTTTAGGAGAGGCCGAAAAGGTCGTTGGTGGAAAATCGACAGCTCTGACAAAAAATATACCGGCCATTCCGTTCCATGGAGGAGTGGGAGTATTTAGAGGGACACAAGGATCTCTACAAGGACGTCATGATGGAGAATCAGCCGCCCCTCACATCACCGGGTAAGAGGAGACTTTATTGTAAAGGAGAGAGCAGTACGGAGGATCCACCTAGATCCCCCGTCATCTGATAAACACATAGAAACAATGTATTCAGTCAGTGTGTGTGTTTCCTACAGATGGATCCAGTAATGAGAACCCACCAGAGAGATGTCCCCGTCCTCTGTATTCCCGGGATTCCACACAGGAAGGTCACACCATCCCTCACCATCATCATGTAGGTGATTGACAATTTATTGGTAGTTCTGATTTATACACAAGCATGTTTGTTACAGTGACTGTTTTATTATATATTCAGAGTGGAAACCTCGGAGATTATAAAATTGTTGTTAAAGAAGAGTATAAAACGAGGGATGAGGAGTATGGTCAGATTGAGGAATTTTCAGAAGGACGCAAGGATATGATGGAGCCACCTAATACCAGGAACCCACCAGAGAGATGTCCCCGTCCTCTGTATTCCCGGGATTCCACACAGGAAGGTCACACCATCCCTCACCATCATCAGGTAGATGAGGAACAATCACTGATAGTATCATTAGGATCTGTACGTTATCTGCATTGTTACCATTGATGTCGTTTTTATTATATGTTCAGAGTCGAAACTTGAGAGATTCTAAAATTGAGGTTAAAGATGAGCTAAAAGAGGAGGATGATGAGGATGGGGTGATGGAGAACTTTTCCGAAGAGGACAGAATCCCACCAGAGAGATGTCCCCGTCCTCTGTATTCCCAGGATTCCTCACAAGATGGTCACACCATCCCTCACCACGATCAGGTGGGTGGAGTTGAGGGTCGAAAAAACATAAAGTGATTGAACACTCTGACATGTGGAGACGATGTGTGGACTCTACAAGATGATATTTTCTATGTGATCTCACATCATAAATACTTCTATGTTACAGATGTTATTTTCTGCCATTCTGTTGGTTTAGGGTGAAGATCTGATGAACATGAAAGTCGAGGGTGAAGTAGAAGAGACGTATGTGAGGGATGATCAGCAATATACGGAGGAGGAGGCTGGAATAATGAGGGCATTCATAGAGGAGGACACTCCTACAGAGATCAGCACAGGTGAGCCAGAATATCTTCTTCTCTTATTTCTGCTCACTGATTGGTCCAGAGTAGTGATGAACCCGAACACACCTGGGAGATTAATGTGAGTCGAATAATACAAATTCGTTTTTGACCATTTTCGAGGCTAATAGGCAATTTGTCAAACAAATGGTCATCGGGAAGAATTACAATCTTACGGCTAAAAATATCAATGGTGTCAGTGGGAACGTTCTATGAGAGGCAGCAATTACTTATTACTCAAGGAACCCCTAGCAACCTTCAGAGGGAACCCTGGAGTTCCATGGAGCCTTGGTTGAGGAAGAATGTCTCTTAAGCCCCGTACACACGAGTTTGAAATTCGGCCGGGAATTTTCGTCCGATTTTGCCGATTTTCAGCTTGTTAGTATGGTGCTTCCGACAACCGACTCCGACTTTTCAGCCGAAAAAATCCTGGTGTGCAGGCTATATAATTTTCTCAAAGTCGTCTTCCAGGACAGCCCATGAGACGTTAGGCTCCTCCCCCAGGGACAGGAAACACATTCCAAAATTAAAATAAAAGGCGGTCCCTTAGTCCTCACCTTCAGTATTTTTGTTTCCTCCGGACAGGGGGTAACATGTTCCTGGAACTAAAGCTCCCGGTCTCCTGGACTGTCCATGGAAAGACTTGGAAAGATGCATCTCCTCGGCCCATAGCGGTACCCCTTAGTGCCGCAATAGGGGCTAACCGCTGTCTCCTGTTCTCCTAGCCTCTCGGCAGGACTACGGATGCTGTCTGGTGGAGCGTTGGGGAGTTCACTCCGTTGGTCGGCTGGTTCCTTGGAGCAGCAGTGCTGTGTACCCGTGAACCGCTAACTTCGGAAGAAATTTTGAAGTTGGCGCCAAAGACGGAGGGGGCGGAACTCAGCGTATCCACTCTGGCCTCACGGGAAGTGACAGTGTCACTTCCGGCGCAGTGACGGCATCCGCGGGCGCCGGAAACCCTCGTTCCAGTTTCCGAAGGCGCGAACAGAGAGTTCAAATGGGCGACCGATGTTAGGGGAAACAGCAGTTGCTGGGACCACCATACAGAGCGATGGACACCACGGCAGCAACCGCACAGGCGGCGGAAGTCGGCTCTGGCATCGGCACCTCTCAGGTAAGCAAGGGGGAACGACACCCTATTTGCAGGTACCTGTTAGGAACTCTGTTCCCCTTCCCCCCTCTCTTTTCTATCGTTAGGGGCAGGGGTTAAGCAGCACCGCTCCCTCTTTTCTATCCACAAGGTGGAGGGGGAAAAGTGGGAGGTGGGAGGAGGACAAGTATCTCTAATTAAATTCCCTTGTCTTTTATCTTCCAGGCCAAGGCTCAGGACAATAACCCACCTCAGCCCCCCAAAAAGAAATGTGCTGTATGCGGAGAAAAATTGAGTTCCTCTTGGAACAAAGCAGTGTGCCGGGCATGCATAGCTAAACTGGTCAGAGACGATTCTGCAGTCTCTACCCAGAAAATGCTGTCCTCAGTGAGAGATGAGCTAAAAAGTACATTTAGTTCATTCAGGACTCTCATTGAAAAGATGCAGGCACCAGCCCAGCCTTCCACCCCAGCTCAGGCTCCACCATCCCTAATTGACCCATTGGTTTTGGAGGAGGAAGTTTCTTCTTCCCACTCTTCTGCAGAGGGATCAGGATCAGGAGAGGAACCAAAAAGCAATGTTTCCCATGATAGCTCCAACTTTAAACTGAGCCTGGAGGATGTAGATGATCTACTCAAAGCGGTTTATACCACTCTAGAGATTGAGGAGGAAGAAGTGCATCTCTCTAAGCATGACTTAATGTACGCTAGTCATAAAAAGCATGCTAGAGTGTTCCCTGTGCATAGCTCACTATTGGATGTGATTAAACAGGAATGGAATTCTCCTGATAAAAAGCCTTTTTTTCCAAGAAACTTAAAAAGAAGGTATCCATTTGACGAAAGTGTGGAACAGCCCTGGAACAAAATCCCTAAGCTGGATGCCTCTCTTGCCAGAATCTCCAAAGGAACTGACTTGGCATTTGAGGATTCAGGAGCACTAAAAGACCCTATGGATAAGAGAACAGATATCTCTTTACGTAGGGTCTGGGAAGCCTCCATTATGAGCTTAAAGCCAGCCCTGGCATCCACCTGCATAGCCAGACACCTGGAGCTCTGGCTATCTCAAATCCAAACACACTTGACTGCAGGAACATCGAGGGAACAGATTAATAAATCATTTCCACTCTTATTCCAGGCAATAGGATTCCTGGCGGATTCTTCAGCTGAAGCTGTAAGAATGGCAGCAAGGACCTCAGCTTTAGCTAATACGGCCAGAAGAAGCCTATGGCTCAAGACATGGTCGGGAGATATTACTTCTAAATCTCGCCTTTGTGGTCTTCCCTTCACAGGCGACCACCTTTTTGGCCCAGGCCTAACAGAAGCCCTGGAGCGTACAGCGGATAAAAAGAAGGGATTCCCAGATAAGAAAAAATTCCCCTATGCTCAGAGGAATTTTCGTGGCCGGGGCAAACAGCAGAAGTCTTTTGAAACTCAGCAAAATTTCAAAAAACATTGGACGGGGCATAAAGGAAAGGGGAGGGGTAACATCCTGTTTAACCCTCCTAAACGCCCCAACCAGCCCCAATGACTCCCTTCTCAGAGTGGGAGGAAGATTAGGGGCCTTCCTCCCACTGTGGAAGAAGATTACTTCCAGCCCTTTTATTCTGGACCTAGTAGGCCAAGGACACAGGCTGGAGTTCTGTCTTCAACCTCCAGAAAGGATCCTGATCACAAATCTTCCCAGGGATCCAGTCAAGGCCTCCGCCTTGAGTCTTCAGTTAGGGGACCTATTAGATCAAAAAGTAATTATCCCAGTCCCCAGAGAAGAACAAGGAACAGGGTTTTATTCTCACATCTTTGTGATTCAAAAACCCTCAGGAAGTCATCGACTGATCCTGAACTTACGCAATCTGAACCTTTCAATAGCATACAAACGCTTTCGCATGGAATCAATATACTCCATAGGGAACCTACTGTTCCCAGGGTGTTTCATGGCAACCCTAGATTTGAAAGATGCGTATTTTCACATCCCCATACACACATCCTATCAGAAATTCCTGAGGCTAGCAGTAAAGATAGGACCGGAAGTCAAGCACTTCCAGTTCAGGGCACTGCCCTTCGGGCTGTCCTCAGCCCCACGGATTTTTACCAAAGTCCTAGGGGAAGCACTAGCCCCTCTAAGGCTAAAAGCTATCATGATCACCCCCTACCTGGACGACATCTTGGTAGTGGCAGAATCATACCAGAAACTGGAAGCCGACCTCCTCATAGTTCAGGAATTCTTAACTTCCCTAGGCTGGATAATCAACAGACAAAAGTCTTGCCTGGTACCCTCACAAAGAGTGACCTACCTGGGTTACGAAATCTCCTCACGGGATCAGATGATCTTCCTCCCTCAGTGCAAGATGGAGAAAATGAACCTGATGGTTGCCTCTTTACAGACCAACTTATGGGTCTCTCTGAGGGATGTCACAAGAGTGATAGGCTTGATGACCTCCTGTTTCCCAGCAGTCCCCTGGGCAAGGTTCCAACAACGTCCACTCCAAAAATTCTTTCTACAGAATTGGGATGGGCAGTCAAGTTCCTTGGAACAAAAAGTAAGGATTCCCACCAAGATAAAAAGGACTCTTTGGTGGTGGAGATCCTCTCTTCACCTATCAAGAGGGCTAAACTGGACCATCCAGGTATCACAGAGGATTACCACGGATGCAAGCGCTTCCGGATGGGGAGCATATCTGCAGGACAGATGGGCGCAGGGTACATGGTCCCCAGCACAAAGGAAGTCTTCATCAAACCAAAAAGAACTTATGGCGGTCCAAAAGGCCTTGGAGTTTTTTCAGGTAGAGGTAGAAGGGAGCCATCTACAGATCAGGTCAGACAATATAGCAACGGTAGCGTACCTGAACAAGCAGGGAGGTACTCGAAGTCTGGGCCTACAAACCATTGCACAGAAAATCTTTGTCTGGGCCGAGCGGAACCTAACATCCATTTCGGCCATTCACCTAAAAGGGACGCAGAATTATCTGGCAGACCATCTCAGCCGCCACCAGATGAACCAGGACAATTGGTCCCTCAACCCAGAGGTGTTTCTCAAAATCACAACCTCATGGGGCCTACCGGTAGTGGATCTATTTGCCTCCCAGGCAAACAGGAAAACAGAAAAATTCTTTTCCATAACTCAAGGGGATCAGGCGTTAGGCATAGACGCTTTCGCCCACCCCTGGAAAGTCAGACTCTGTTACGCATTTCCTCCGATCAGATTGATCCCACAGGTTCTTCAGAAATTCATCCTAGAAGACACAGAGATGATACTGATAACCCCATACTGGCCCAAAAGGCCATGATTTGCACGCCTTCAGGCGTTGGCAGCGCAACCTCCAATGACCTTATCTTGGAGACCAGATCTCTTAACACAAGGTCCGGTGGTCCATCCATTTCTCAGGACCCTAAACCTGACGGCCTGGTATCTGAGGAACAAATACTAGGCTCTCAGGGGTTCTCAGACAGAGTCATCAAAACATTGACCAGCTGTCGAAAGCCGGTCACTAGAAAAATGTATGCTAAAATCTGGAAGAAATTTCATTTTTGGATGTTGGAGAATCAGAGACATTCCCCAGATATACCAACTATCTTGGATTTTTTTCAGGAAGGCATAGACAAAGGTCTCTCCTTAGGGACTTTAAAGGTACAGGCTGCCGCCCTTAGTGTCTTTCTTCAGTTTTCCCTTAGAGAAGACCCAAATGTGAATGCCTTTTTCAGAGCAATTGCCCGGACAAAGCCAACCGTGCTTAAAACGTGTCCAGCTTGGAATCTATCCCTGGTACTCCAGGCCTTGGTTACCAGTCCGTTTGAACCCTTGGTAGACCTATCAGTAAAAATGCTCACCCTAAAAACTTTATTTTTAGTAGCTATAACTTCAGCTAGAAGAGTTAGCGAATTACAGGCTCTCTCAATCAGAGAACCTTTTCTTATGATTTTTGATGACAGGATTGTGCTAAAAACAGATCCAGGATTTTTGCCAAAAAGGGTCTCTTCTTTTCATAGGACTCAGGACATAGTCCTTCCTTCCTTTTGCAATTTCCCAAACAACAATAAAGAGAAAGAATTTAGCTGTTTGGATGTCAGAAGAGCCCTCCTGAGATACCTGGAGGTGACTAAAACCTTCAGGAAGACTGATACTTTGTTTTTACAATTTTCCGGCTCCCATAAAGGGGAAAAAGCTTCTAAGGCAACCTTAGCTAGATGGATCAAACAGGCTATCACAGAAGCCTATATAGTGAAAAAGGTGGCTCCACCTTTCATTACTGCACACTCTACTAGAGCATTGTCCACGTCTTGGGCTGAAAGGGCAGGTGCCTCACCAGACCAAATCTGTAAGGCAGCTACCTGGTCTAACTTTTCGACCTTTGTTAGACACTATCGCCTGGACCTCCTCTCTTCTCAGGAACTGGCGTTTGGTCGAAAGGTGCTCCAGGCAGTTGTCCCTCCCTAGACTGGTAAGTGCTTGCTCATCGTCTCATGGGCTGTCCTGGAAGACGACTTTGAGAAAAGCTGGGTTATACTTACTGATAACTCCTTTTCTAGTAGTCTTCCAGGACAGCCGGATTCCCACCCGAACTATCTGGTATTACGTATAATGTATGATATGTGTCTATATATCTATGTATATGTTTTACAGGGTGTCCTGTGGTTCTCATGAAATACTGAAGGTGAGGACTAAGGGACCGCCTTTTATTTTAATTTTGGAATGTGTTTCCTGTCCCTGGGGGAGGAGCCTAACGTCTCATGGGCTGTCCTGGAAGACTACTAGAAAAGGAGTTATCAGTAAGTATAACCCAGCTTTTTGTCGACCATCAAAACACGTCCGATTTTCGTCTCATTAGTACAGATTTCGATGGGGAAAAATCTTATGTGCAAGACTAGGCATGCTCAGAGATGAAAGAACACATAGAAAGCAATCCAACACATGACATCACTTCTGAGGTAGAATTCTGTCGTACGGGAAAATTCGTGTGCAGTCTAGAGCACATTCCAACTAACAGACACCACTCTGGACAAAAGACGGACGAGCGGTCGGTGGAAATTCGTTGCGTGTGTACGGGGCTTTACACTTGTGGTCTTCGGGAAGAATTACCCCCTTACAACTAGCTAAAAAGTTCAATGGAGTCAGTGGGAACTTATCAGAGAGTCAGAAGTTGCTCATTGCCCGAAGTACTAGCAACCTCTGGAGGACACCTAGGGTTACATGGAACCCTGGTTAAGGAAGAATACTCCTTAAACATGTGGTCATTGGGAAGAATTACCACCTTACAGATGGTAAAAAAGATCAATGATGTCAGTGAGAACTTATCTGAGAGGCAGAAATTCTTCATTGCTCAAAGAACCTCTGGAGAAACCCTAGTTGAGGAAGACTTCTCCTTACATTTGTAGTCATTGGGAGGAATTACCCCCCTATAGATAGCTAAAAAGATCGATGGTGTCAGTGGGAATTTCTATGAGAGGCAGAAATTGCTCATTGCCCAAGGAACCCCTATAGTAACCTCTGAAGGAACACTAGGGCTCCATGGAACCCTGGTTGAAGAACCGTACTCTGGAGGAACCCTATATTTCCATGGAACCCTGGTTGAAGAACCCTGCTCTGGAGGAACCCTATATTTCCATGGAACCCTGGTTGAAGAACCCTACTCTGGAGGAACCCTATATTTCCATGGAACCCTGGTTGAAGAACCCTACTCTGGAGGAACCCTATATTTCCATGGAACCCTGGTTGAAGAACCCTACTCTGGAGGAACCCTATATGTCCATGGAACCCTGGTTGAAGAACCCTACTCTGGAGGAACCCTATATTTCCATGGAACCCTGGTTGAAGAACCGTACTCTGGAGGAACCCTATATTTCCATGGAACCCTGGTTGAAGAACCCTACTCTGGAGGAACCCTATATTTCCATGGAACCCTGGTTGAAGAACCCTACTCCGGAGGAACCCTATATTTCCATGGAACCCTGGTTGAAGAACCCTACTCCGGAGGAACCCTATATTTCCATGTAACCCTGGTTGAAGAACCCTACTCTGGAGGAACCCTATATTTCCATGGAACCCTGGTTGAAGAACCCTACTCTGGAGGAACCCTATATTTCCATGGGACCCTGGTTGAAGTACTGTACTCCGGAGGAACCCTATATTTCCATGGAACCCTGGTTGAAGAACCCTACTCTAGAGGAACCCTATATTTCCATGGAACCCTGGGTGAGGAAGATTGTCTCTTACACTTGTGGTCATTGGGAAGATTTACCTCCTTACAACTAGCTAAAAAGATCAATGGAGTCAGTGGGAACTTATCAGAGAGTCAGAAGTTGCTCATTGCCCAAAGAACTACTAGTAACCTCTGGAGGACACCTATGGTTCCATGGAACCCTGGTTAAGGAAGAATGCTCCTTAAACATGTGGTCATTGAGAAGAATCACCCCCTTACAGATGGTAAAAAAGATCAATGGTGTCAGTTGCAACTTATCTGAGAGGCAAAAATTCTTCATAGCTCAAAGAACCTCTGGAGAAACCCTAGTTGAGGAAGATTTCTCCTTACATTTGTAGTCATTGGGAGGAATTACCCCCCTATAGATAGCTAAAAAGATCAATGGTGTCAGTGGGAACTTCTACGAGAGGCAGAAATTGCTCATTGCTCAAGGAACCCCTAGCAACCTCTGGAGGAACCCAAGATTACCATGGAACCCTGGTTGAGAAATAAGGCTCCTTAAACTTGTGCCCGTTGGAAAGAATTTCCCCCCTTAGAGATATCTAAGAAGATCAATGGTGTCAGTGGGAACTTCCTAGGAGAGGCAGAAATTCTTCATTGCTCAAGGAACCCCTAGCAACCTCTGGAGGAACCCAAGATTACCATGGAATCCTGGCTGAGAAATAATGCTCCTTACACTTCTGCCCATTGGAAAGAATTTCCCCCCCTTGCAGGTAGCTAAAAAGATCAATGGTTTAAGTGGGAACTTATCTGAGAGGCAGACATTCTTCATTGTTTAAGGAACCCCTAGCAACCTCTGGAGGAACCCAAGATTACCATGGAATCCTGCTTGAGAAATAATGCTCCTTAAACTTGTGCCCGTTGGAAAGAATTTCCCCCCTTAGAGATAGCTAAAAAGATCAATGGTTTCAGTGGGAACTTATCTGAAAAGGCAGACATTCTTCATTGTTCAAGGAACCCCTAGCAACCTCTGGAGAAGCTTTAGAGGTCAATGTAACCCTGGTTGAGGAAGAATGCTCTTTACACTTAGGGACATTGGGAAGAATTACACCCGTACAGATAGCTAAAAAGATGAATGGTGTCAGGGGGAACTTATCTGAGGGGCACTGGTCAAATAACCCCTAGCAACCTCTGGAGGAATCCTAGGGCTCCATGGAGCCCTGGTTGAGGAACCCATTATTTCCATGAAACCCTAGTTGAGGAAGAATGCTCCTTAAATTGGTGGCAATTGGGAAGAATTACCCCCTTACAGATAGCTAAAGAGATCAATGGTGTCAGTGGGAACTTATCTGAGACCATCATCTCCGCTCTTCTGGGCCGAAACGCATAAATAGATTCTAGTGGTCCAAAAAAAGTTGTTTTTTTGACTATTGAGATAACAATCCAGGAATTCTTGTCTTCACAGGAAGTTACCGCCATTTTGTTCCCCACATCACGACTAAGGACGCGTCGCAGTCGGAGCTCATTGCCGCAGTAGAGAAGCATCCTGAACTTTGGGACTTTGCCCACCCAAGGTACCTGGATCGGGTCCTAAAAAGGTCAATATGGCAGGAGATATCGCAATCGCTGACATCTAACTGGGATGAACTGGGTAGACGGCAGAAGGAGAATAGGGGTAAGTCTCCATGGTTCACCTCTCCATGGTCGCCTCCCAGTATACTGTACGTGAAGTATTGACTTTTTTTTTTTTGTCAGAGAAAACGCTGCGCATTCGGTGGAAATCGCTACGCGATCGGATGCGGCGCGAACTCACTTTGGAGAAGGTGGCGGCCAGAAGTGGAGCCCCGTCCCGTGGCATAAAACCCCATCCGTTCTCCGCACAGCTCGCCTTCCTAAGAAAGGCAATGGAGTCTACAGAGTAAGTGCACTTCCTAATTATTTTGTCTGGGGGGCCCCATTAATTATTTTCACTGGGAGGGGCCCCATTAATTATTTTGTCTGAGAGGGGCCTCATTAATAATTTTGTCTGGGAGGGCCCTGTTAATTATTTTGTCTGGGAGGGGCCCATTAATTATTTTGTCTGGGGGGAGGGCATTTATTATATTGTCTGGGAGGGGCCCCATTCATTATTTTGTCTGGGGGGGCCCCATTACCTATTTTGTCTGGGAGGGGGCCTATTCATTGTTTTGTCTTGGAGGGGCCCCATTAATTATTTTGTCTGGGGGGCCTCATTATTTAGTTTAGGGCCCCATACATTTTTTTTGTCTGGGAGGGGCCCCATTATTATTTTGTCTGGGGGGCCCCATTAGCTATTTTGTCTGGGGGGGGGCCCATTAACTAATTTGCTTGGGAAGGGCCCCATTATTATTTTGTCTGGGGGGGGCCCATGAGCTAATTTGTCTGGGAGGGGCCCCATTAATTATTTTATCTGGGGAGGGGCATTAATAATTTTGTCTGGGAGGGGCCCCATTGGAAAAGGGTGATCAGTGACTGTGGGGCTGTGATAGGGTGGCGGGAAATCTGGCACTAACAGACAATGGCTGGGAGGGGCACTAACTAACACACACATCACTAGTGACACTAATGCTGAAATCAGCTGCCTAACTCGTGCTGCGTCCAATCACTGCACAGGGCAGGCAAGGGGTGCGCACGTGCACCCCTAAACCCGGAAACAGGCCGATCAGGTGCATGTAAGTGACTGTGCCTGTACCTGCCACCCAATCGTAGTATATTTACTGTGAGCGGTCAGCGGGTAGGTAATCGAAGGACACTCACCTGTCCAGGGATCCAGCGATGTCCTCACCCGGGCCAGTTCCTCAACGATCTTCAGGTCCCTGATGTTGCCATGCTAACTGCAGGACTCCTTGTGTCTTCACAGCCAGATCCCCACTGAGCATGCTCAAGCTGCACAGCATCCTGTGAATGGTTCTACAACCTCCTGGGACCTGCGACGTGTCCCAAGAGGCTGTGGGTGGAGTTCCTCACCCAGGCCAGTTTCTCACCAGTCTTCGGGTCCGTAGCGTTGCCATGCTAACTGCGGGAAGCCGGCTGTGGCTCCTTGTGTCTTCACAGTCAGATCCCCACTGAGCATGGTCAAGCTGGGCAGCGCCCTGTGAATGGTCCTGCAACCTTATGGAACCTGTGACGTGTCCCAAGAGGCTGTGGGTGGGGTTCCTCACCCGGGCCAGTTCTTCACCGATCTTTGGGTCCCTGTCGCTGCCATGCTAACTGTGGGAAGCCGGCTGTGGCTCCTTGTGGCTTCACATTCAGATCCCCACTGAGCATGCTCAAGCTGCGCAGCGCCCTGTGAATGGTCCTGCAACCTTCTGGAACCTGCGACGTGTCCCAAGAGCCTGTGAGTGGAATTCCTCACCTGGGCCAGTTCTTTACCGATCTTCGGTTCCCTGGCGCTTCCATGCTAACTGTGGGAAGCCGACTGTGACTCCTTTTGGCTTCACAGTCAGATCCACACTGAGCATGCTCAAGCTGCACAGCGTCCTGTGAATGGTCCTGCAACCTTCTGGGACCTGTGACGTGTCCCAAAAGGCTGTGAGCGGAGTTTGAACTCTTTAGCCTGAATGGTAAGCGTCATGTTTGGAGGAAACCAGGGACTGCCCATCACCTGGCCAATACCATTCCTACAGTGGTGGCAGCATCATGCTTTGGGGATGTTTTTCAGTGGCAGGAACTGGGAGACTAGTCAGGATTGAGGGAAAGATGAATGCAGCAATGTACAGAGACATCCTTGATATAAACTTGCTCCAGAGCGCTCTGGACCTCAGACCGGGACGAAGGCTCATCTTCCAACAGGACAACGACCCTAAGCACACAGCCAAGATAACAAAGGAGTGGCTATGGGACAACTCTGTGAATGGCCCAGACTTGAACCCGATTGGACATCTCTGGAGAGATCTGAAAATGGCTGCGCCCCGCCGCTCCCCATCCAACCTGATGAAGCTTGAGAGGTCCTACAACGAAGAATGGGCCCACAAATTGGTGTGCCAAACTTGTAGCATCATACTCAAAAAGACTTGAGGCTGTAATTGGTGCCAAAGGAGCTCCACCAAAGTATTGAGCAACGGGTGTGAATACTTATGTACATGGCAAAGGGTGTGAATACTTATGTACATGGGATTTTTTAATAAAATAACGAATTTCATCCATTTTGGTATAAGACCGCCCCTACAGTGAGGTCAGATGTCTGGTCAGGTGTCATGGACGTGTGCCTGTTTTATATCCCACCCCATCCCAGTACGACTTTACAATGCAGGGACAAAACGACCGCCATAATTCTTCTTCTGTTGGTTTTTCTCCATAGGAACTCCGCAAGTGAGAGGGAGAAGCCGGGGAAGGAGAGTACGGCCACGCCCCCCGACCCACCCACTTCTGGTAGAACACCGGTGACCTCCTATCCAGCCAAACCAAGGGGATCACAACAACAGTCCACAAGCCTTGATGTCTCTTCTCGTCAGGTATCTATCCATCTCAAATATCAGGTGTCACCTTGTATATATTGGCCAAATCCCGAACTGTAATCATTTAGTCAAATGAAGAATATCCACATGTTCCTACAAAGAGGAGACTGGGGGAGATCGGGACTTTAAAGGGCCTAAAAAAACACAAAAAAAGAATAGGGAAAAACGAGACCTGAACACCTATTTTCTCTTTCGTTCATTGAAGGACACAGCTCTCCATATTCAGAACCAGGGCCGTCTTTAGTATTGATTGGACCCTCGGCAAATATTTTCTTGGGCCCTACCAAATACACTTATTTCTGGGCAGTGCGGGCTCAAAGGGCTGCTGCATTGGGCCCCACAACAATGGCTTGGCCCGGAGCAGCTGCCCCTTTTGCCCCGTGTTAAAGACGGCTCTGGTTATATCCCCAACTACAGGAGTAGGGCACTAGGCAGAGAAAAGACTTGGCTACGCCTATGGGTAGTCCTAGCTGGTATACACCCCCCTCTCTCTGCTGTAGGCCTTCAGTTTTTTGCTGCCTAGTCAGGAGTAAGGACCTCGTTCCCTGCCGGGATCTCTGGTCCTGGCAATTTTTTCCTTTTTAAATGGCATTTTTTCTCCTGCGAGACCTACAATCAACTGCCGGACTGTGCGACGGGCTGTATAATCTAGATCCTGTGGTCATCCCAGTCTGGCCAGTGAGCTACGCGCTGGGTCGGCCGTGACAGACCCCATCCTGGACGGGGGCGGCCAGCAAGTTAAACGTCTCACGGGGACACATATGACCGGGCGTCACAGTGTTGTCTTGGCCGACTTCGGTGGCCAGGAGGTTCTGTCTTGGGAGTTTTACCCGTACACTTTTGCTGAATCGGTAAGTAAGGGGCCCCTCCTCTCCTTCCTTGGATGTGGTGTGGGGCACGGGTACTCCCTGGAGTGGTCGGTCCCTCCGGGGTTCCCCCCCCCTCCCCAGATTAGGCCATGAGCGGGCTTTTTTGCACTTGTTCTTGGGGGGATTGCTGGGGACGCTTCTGTCTCTGTGTCCCCCTGGCCCAGGTACCTAGCTAGCGCACTGTCCCCCTCCACGCTCTGGATTGTTACTAGTTAGGGGGGGGGGTCCTCTCGGGCTCCCTGCTGCAGCTTGTAGGGCCTGGGGAGCGGGTGACCTGGAATTTGCGTCATGCAGTAATTTAGGCCGTGGCTTTGTGGCCTACTGGCTGGGCGCTGTGTGGGGCGGCCCCAGTGAGGGCAGCTGGAGCCGCTGCTTTCCATTTAGGCACCGCCCTCAACCCTGCTTCCTCTGTTGGTCCTGGTCCCCCTCGGAACTGCGCAGATGTGGCCGGGGATCCACAAATATAGGCGCGACTTGCGGCCTACAAGGTCGTGCAGCCGGGCACCTCCTTCGGCAGGGGTGGCCCTGTGGGGGGCGGTCCGGTTCGCCGGCAGCTGTAGCTGCCATTATTCTGTAGGGGCACCCACCCTTCCCAGCGGTACGGGACCATAGGGGTATCCTGCCTGCAGGACAACCCTCATCACGGTGGGTGGCCACCTTAAGGGGGCTCCTTTTTCAGCCTCATATGCGGGTCTCCTTGGAGGGGCGTCAGAGGGTTTAGTCGATGGCCCCTTCGTGGGCCCTCAGTCAGGGTTCACTGTGCGGGGGCGGCCCCCCCTGATTTTTTTTTTTGTGTTTTCCAGGTGGAGGTGGCACTTAGGCAAAAGACTAGTAAATATCAAACCCCCCCCCCCCGCCTCAGTTGTTTCCTCAGATTCTGAATCTGTCTCTGTTGCCACCGACGTGGCCCACCCGGGTTTGTAGCCACGCTCCCTGATCTATCAGATAGAATAATTCTTCCAAGCCTGTAGCTGCGCACGAGAAGGCGCTGGTTGACGAACTGATTGCATCCGTGCGGAAAACTTTGAAGATGGAGTATGCAACTGAAGCTGCTGCGGAGGTGGCCGTCCCCGTTGACACCCACAATCCGTCTCGTACGGCAAAGGTGTTCCCTTATCCCTCTTGTTATGACAGGTTTGTCTATAAAGATTGAGATCATCAAAAATGTCCCTTTGTGGTTCCTAAACGCTTTGCGGTAAGGTACCCGTTTGAGGAGTCCCTCCTCAAGAAGTGAACTGTCCCACCAGTGGTGGACCTGCCTTTCTCCAAGTTGAAGAAGGCAACCATGATTCCCGGGGAGGACTCCCCGACCTTTAAGGACCTGGCTGACAGAAAGGCGGAGTGGCCCGCAATATGTTCACTATTGCTGGTTCGGAGCTGGGGCCAGTCCTGGCCATTGCCCTGGTGTCCCAAACACTAACTAAGTGGGCAAAACTTTTGCTTCATAATCTGGGGGGTGAGCAGGCCTATTCTATCAAGGGTCAGGTTCCTTAGTGCTTCTTGGGCCTTCCATCATCAGGCGTCAGTGGTGCAGGTTTGCAAGGTGGCCACTTGGTTGTTGGTGCACACTTTCACAAAATTCTACAAAGTTGATGTGTTGCCGTCTGTGGATGCTTCCTTTGGCCGCAAGGCTTTTACAGGCTGCTGTTTAAAGGGTCTGTTCCCTCTTTGGGGGTGTATTGTTCAGATTGGGCTCCAGTTGTTTTTGGTTGAGTTCCTGTTTCCCTGGTTGGCTATTGTGTTTAGCCTTGGGATTTTTTTATTGTCCCACCCCTCATGTTTCGCACTGCTTGCGGACGTCCCTATGGTTCTGAATATGGAGAGCTGTGTCCGTCAATGAATGAAAGAGAAAATGGGATTTTGGTACTTACCGTAAAATCCATTTCTCTGAGTTCATTGAGGGACACAGCACCCGCCCCTCTGTGGAGTTTTAGTACTTTTGACACTGCTTGTTACTAAACTAAAGGCCTATAGCAGAGAGGGGATGTATACCAGCTAGGACTGCCTATAGGCGTAGCCAAGTCTTTTTTTCTGCCTGGTGTCCTACTCCTGTAGGGGGCGATATAACCCTATGATTCTCAATATGGAGTGCTGTGTCTGTCAATGAACTCAGAGAAATGGATTTTACGGTGAGTACAAAAATCCTATTTTTTAGATTAAAATATATGTCATCATATAAAAACATTTGGTACCAGCTACAGATACAGTATAGAAATGTATATCGTTAGATGAACATGAAAACGAAGAGTAGGTGGACTGACATGTTTCGCTCAAGAAGAGCTTCCTCAGGATCCACTTCGTTTATCAAACTTGTGTTGTTCAACAGCTACGATATCATAAAGATTGAAAAATGAAGTGGATCCTGAGGAAGCTCTTCTTGAGCGAAACATGTCAGTCCACCTACTCTTCGTTTTCATGTTCATCTAACGATATACATTTCTATACTATTTTATATGATGACGTATCATGCATACATTGTCTATAAGAAATTTTCTGTCTCTCTAGGGTGTTGCGGCAAAGGAGCGCCCAGGCACCTTTGGGCGTTCCCATAGGCGTGAGCAGCGGCAGAGGGAGAGAGAGAGACCCCCGAAAGTCAAGGATAGGATCCTACAGCTGCTGGATGAAATTCGGCAACCAACCAGTAAACCTGCGTACAGAGATCAATTCTTAGATCCCAACGATGAGAGGGCTGTCTTCTGCCGGAACCTCTATCATTTGCTGGCAGACCTCAGCAAGGAGAATGAAATGCAGATAAGGGATGGTATTACTGCATATGTCATAGCCTGCAGATCCGCTCAACGCAGTGGGCTTCCAATGCCACATTTTACGTACGCTTCGGCTGCTTCATATCCGTCTGCAGCTCCTCCAGGACCACCCCTATACCCAGTTACTTCTGTGACCCCAGGTCCCTCTACTCCCTATCCTCAAACCCCAGCTCCAGCAGGTCCACCTCTATACCCAGCGACTTCTGCGACACCAGGTCCCCCTGCCACCTACCCCCAAACTCCAGCACCTGTAGGCCCACCCCTATACCCAGTGACATCTGCGACACCAGGCCCCCCTGTTCCCTACCCCCAGACCCCAGCTCCTGCAGGTCCACCCCTATACCCAGCGACTCCTGCAAGGCCAGGTCCTCCTGCTCCTTACCCCCAGACTCCAGCTCCTCCGTGCCTCCCCTCTTCATTCTCACCAGACTCATGGCCTTCCCACTACTTCAGTTAATGCGTCCCAGTCCCCGCTCGATTTTTCACAGGGACAGTCTTCCTCCTTTCTTCGCTGTGTACCACGATCTGTCGACTGAGGCTGCCTCCCCTTTTCCCCCATTCACTTCTTTGATCAACCCTTCCTCCATCCAGGTGGCTATATTTGTGTCTTCTGTTGCTTCGTTGGGCAAATGTTGAGGCTACTTTCTTGTTTATCGCATTCTCGCATTTAAAAAAGAAAATCAATAAATATGTGTATGGCTGATACTGTTTGCAACATATTGCAGTTAATAAAAACATTTTTCTGTTTCATCTTTTTGTTGTCAATTTTTTTTCCAGTTCCAGGAATTGCGTCAGCTGCACTGCAGCACAACAACACGGGATACTTTTTTTTTTACCTGTGGGGGATAATGCGTCCATTCGTGGAGAATGGAACCTGACTCTGCTGACAAAATACTCTTCACTTTCTCATCCGTGAGAGGTCATGTGACCATTCTCAGAGAAAGGAAGCCTTACCCCGCATGGATGAAAAGGTCACTTCACCTAATCATCATGTGGGGTAATGCATCCATTTGCAGGCAGCCTTACCTCACATGGCTGAAAAATACACCATGCTTTTTCTTCGGTGTGAGGTAATGTGACCAGTCTCAGATAAAGGAAACCTTACCTTCCACAGATGAAAAGTACACTTTACACTTTTGCTTTTCATCTGTGTGGGGTAATGCGTCCATTCACAGGCAGCCTTACCTCACATGGCTGAAATAATACACCTCACTTTTTAAATCTATGCGGAGTAATGTGTCCATTCACAGAGAACTGAAGCCTTACATCACACGGATGAAAATTACACTTCACTTTTTTTATCCATGGGGGGGGGGGGGGGTAATGTGTTCATTTGCAGAGAATACTGTAGATGCATTACATCACATGAATGAAAAAATACAACTTACTTTTTTATTTGTGTGGGGTAATGTGTCCATTCTCAGAGAACTGAAGCCTTACATCACACGGATGAAAACTACACTTCACTTTTTTTATCCATGGGGGGGTAATGTGCTCATTCTCAGAGAACTGAAGCCTTACATCACACGGATGAAAACTACATTTCACTTTTTTATTTGTGTGAGGTAATGCTTCCATTCTCAGAGAACTGAAGCCTTACCACACACAGCTGCAAAAATACACTCCCTCAATGAACTGTAGCTTCCCAGAGCCGGCAGCACTCATGCAGCCCCAGACCATGACACTCCCACCACCATGCTTGACTTTAAACAAGACACACTTGTCTTTGTACTCCTCACCTGGTTGCCGCCACACACGCTTGACACCATCTGAACCTAATAAGTTTATCTTGGTCTCATCAGAGCACAGGAGATGGTTCCAGTAATCCATGTCCTTAGTCTGCTTGTCTTCAGCAAACTGTTTGTGGGCTTTCTTGTGCATCATCTTTAGAAGAGGCTTCCTTCTGGGACGACAGCCATGCAGACCAATTTGATGCAGTGTGCAGCGTATGGTCTGAGCATTGACAGACTGACCCCCCACCCCTTCAACCTCTGCAGCAATGCTGGCAGCACTCATACGTCTATTTCCCAAAGACAACCTCTGGATATGACGCTGAGCATTTGCACTCAACTTCTTTGGTTGACCATGGCGAGGCCTGTTCTGAGTGGAACCTGTCCTGTATGGTCTTGGCCACCGTGTTGCAGCTCAGTTTCAGGGTCTTGAAAATCTTATAGCCTAGGCCATCTTTATGTAGAGCAACAATATTTTTTTTCAGATCCTCAGAGAGTTCTTTGCCATGAGGAGCCATGTAGAACTTCCAGTGACCAGTATGAGAGAGTGAGAGCGATAACACCAAATTTAACACACCTGCTCCCCATTCACACCTGAGACCTTGTAACACTAACGAGTCCCATGACACAGGGGAGGGAAAATGGCCAATTGGGCCCAGTTTGGACATTGTCACTTAGGGGTGTACTCACTTTTGTTGCCAGCGGTTTAGACATTAATGGCTGTGTGTTGAGTTATTTTGAGGGGACAGTAAATTTACACTGTTATACAAGCTGTACACTCACTACTTTACATTGTAGCAAAGTCTCATTTCTTCAGTGTTGTCACATAAAAAGATAGAATAAAATATTTACAAAAATGTGAGGGGTGTACTTACTTTTGTCAGATACTGTAAATTTCAAAAACTGTATAGACGTTTTAGCACATCCAAAAGTCTTAGTCATACTGTGTTAGTACATTACTTCTACTATCTAGGCAAGCGGCCAGCATTCCTCTTATCAGCACGGTACAGATATCTGACCACCATCTGGCTCTGGGCCAAGTCTGCCCAACAAGGAAACCCTTCGTGCTATTAGGTTGGAAACAGAATGAATGAAAGGTTGCAGAAAGTTTTTAGATAGAAACAGACCAGCTCGGGCTTGAGATAGTATCCCGGTTGACATTGATCAG
This sequence comes from Pelophylax lessonae, assembly GCF_965119305.1. Classification (NCBI taxonomy): domain Eukaryota; kingdom Metazoa; phylum Chordata; class Amphibia; order Anura; family Ranidae; genus Pelophylax; species Pelophylax lessonae. The sequence goes on along the minus strand of NC_138776.1, from coordinate 268,080,086 downwards.
TCTCATTATCGCACCGTATCATTCCGGACGTTCCCGAGGGAAATGTTAATTTTCTTTATCTTAGAATAACTTCCAATATAAATGAATTGGTGGTCAATGGTCCCTCCCTGGCCAGCCTCCTAAAACTGAAACGGCCCCATGCACACCCACTGCCTCCTTCTGAAGATTTTACCCCGAGACCTTTCAGGACAGGGTGTGCTCTCACACGGACACTGGATTCTTTTAAGACCCAGCGGAGACCAAATGGATCAATGCAAGAAAGGAAAGTGAAACAACAGCGCAGTAGGAGAGAGAGAGATCTCTATTTTTTTGGAAAAAATAAAAAAACAGTAAAGTTAGCCCAATTTTTTTTCTATAATATGAAAGATAATGTTACGCCGAGTAAATAGATACCCAACATGTCAACATGTGCCTTGGAGGTGTGTTTGGGGTCGTTATCATGTTGGAATACTGCCCTGTGGCCCAGTCTCTGAAGGGAGGGGATCGTGCTCTGCTTCAGTATGTCACAGTACATGTTGGCATTCATGGTTCCCTCAATGAAGCCTTACCTCACACGGATGAAAACTACACTTCACTTTTTCATATGTGTGAGGTAATGCTTCCATTCTCAGAGAACTGAAGCCTTACCACACACAGCTGCAAAAATACACTCCCTTAATGAACTGTAGCTCCCCAGTGCCGGCAATGCTCATGCAGCCCCAGACCATGACACTCCCACCACCATGGTTGACGATAGGCAAGACACACTTGTCTTTGTACTCCTCACCCGGTTGCCGCCACACACGCCTGACACCAAATGCGTTTATCTTGGCCTCATCAGACCACAGGAGATGGTTCCAATAATCCATGTCCTTAGTCTGCTTGTCTTCAGCAAACTTTGCCTTGCTTTGCAGGCTTTCTTGTGCATCATCTTTAGAAGAGGCTTCCTTCTGGGACGACAGACATGCAGACCAGTTTGATGCAGTTTGCGGCGTATGGTCTGAGCACTGACAGGCTGACCCCTCCCCCACCCCTTCAACCTCTGCAGCAATGCTGGCAGCACTCATACGTCTATTTGGATATGACGCTGAGCACGTGCACTCAACTTCTTTGATTGACCATGGCTAGGCCTGTTCTGAGTGGAACCTGTCCTGTTAAACCGCTGTATGGTCTTGGCCACCATGCTGCAGCTCAGTTTCAGGATGTTGGCAATCTTCTTATAGCCTAGGCCATCTTTATGTAGAGCAACAATTCTTTTTTTCAGATCCTCAGAGAGTTCTTTGCCATGAGGTGCCATGTTGAACTTCCAGTGACCAGTATGAGAGAGTGAGTGGAACCTCTCCTGTTTAACCGCTGTATGGTCTTGGCCACCGTGCTGCAGTTCAGTTTCAGGGTCTTGGCAATCTTCTTATAGCCTAGGCCATCTTTATGTAGAGCAACAATTCTTTTTTTCAGATCCTCAGAGAGTTCTATGCCATGAGGTGCCATGTTGAACTTCCAGTGACCAGTATGAGAGAGTAGGCGGAACCCGTCCTGTTAAACTGCTGTATGGTCTTGGCCACCGTGCTGCAGCTCAATTTGTAAAAAAATATTTTAAAAAATGTGAGGGGTGTACTCACGTTTGCGAGATACTGTATATTTTTTTACCTTACCACTTCCAGCTGGGTTGTACAACAGCCATGCAGACCAGGGGCTGACTGGCAACTTTTGGCCCAGGGGGCAAGTACAAACCAGAGGCCCATGGTGAAGCAACTCGGCTCTCCTCCCACTCTCCCTCTTCCAGGCCTCCTCTTGATCCCCATTCCATGCTGAAGCTCCGCTCCAGGTACTCTCTGCTCACCAGTTGAATCTAGGTTCCCAACCTAGCCAGCGGAGGCTTACTGGGATGAGCTGGGAAAGCTCGGTCCGGGCTATAGCCGGGGGAGGAGAGTCTCCAGTGGGACATGGAACCGCCCTCTGCTCAGACACAGTTAACAACCATCTATGCTGGGGGGGGCCTGCGCTCTGTCCTTGTCTTCATCCCACACTCAGTAGGTCAGCGGTGGGGACTTTTTACTTCCTTTCACCAGGAATCCTTTAGGCATGTCTGTGGCAGAAGCGGTGCCACCTTTTTATGGGGCATCAGAGCAGCCCGCGGGGCAATCAAAGACCCAATAGACCCCCTGCCTGCTGCTACGACAAAAAAAATAAAAGGCCTCCAGCCGCAACTACACCAGCTCAGGGACAATTAACTACTTACGTACTACTAGATACAACCTAATTGTAGCAAATTGGGTGCAAGTCTCTGTGGCACTCATTGCTATACCATCATTCCTCTCAATGCAGATATTTGAGAAGACATGAGGTATAGTAGGGTTAGAGATCCCAGATGAGGAGTAAGGTGATGTATGCTTGTTTTTATCATGTGGCTCTTTCAAGTGCTGTTGCCACTGGACTGCATGGCAGGTCGTCATATGTCTTGTCAAGCATGTGGTGCCCAAGCGGCTGGTGTTCTGACCGCGCTTGATCCGCTTCAGACAGATGTTGCAAACAGCAACGCTGCGGCCTACTGCACATGTGCTGAAAAAAGCCCACACTAATGAACTTTTTGGAGTCCGCTGGGATTTTGCAGCACCCTGCACCTGTGGAACTCTGTGCTGTGATGCAATAGGTTGGCTACTCCTATGGCGGCCCCTGGAGCACATCCTGCCTCGTTGGAGTTGTGCCGCCTCCTCCCCCTCACTTTCCTCCTCTATCCTGTCAGGCACCCAAGTACAGTCAGTGACCTCATCATCCCCTCCCTCCTCATCACTGGAGCAAACTTGGCAGTATGCTTCAGCTGTGGCAACATGACTGCTGGTCTCTTGTATGTCATTGTCACCCCCTCTCTCTAGGCTCATGTTATTCCCTTCATCAAACTGGGAACCAACATCACAGCTTTCAAATTGCTGCGCATCCTCCAGCAGCATGTCACTGACACTATGATCGAATAGTTCAGGCGACTCCTCCATGCATGATGGTGGGAAGACAGAAGGAGTAGCTGTGGAGAAGGAGCCTGTGGAACGGGCCGCTTTGGCAGCTGCGGTGGAAGGCAAACTAGCGTGAGCGTGAGTGCCAGAGGACGAGGAGGATGAGGACGGCTTATTGATCCACTCCACAAACTCTTCCACATGTTGTGGCTGAATAACACGGGCAGCCCTGGAAATAAAGGACGGGCGTGGCCCGCCTGCAGAGGATGCACCATGTCTGTGACCACCACTTTTCACTATGGACACAGAGGCTGCTTGTCCTCTTTTCGTGGCCTGTGAGCATCTGCCTCTGCTTGTCGGCCTTTCAGACATGATGTGGATTTTGGGGGTGGGTTTATTACTGGTTGATCAATATATAATCTATATATAATGCACTGCTGATATGTACTGAACTGACCGATAGATACTGAATGGCCTGATATGTACTCAAGTGGCCTATATATATGTAGATATCAATATATGGTCTATACTGAAACGACCGATAGATACTGAATGGATTAATATATACTCAAGTGGCCTATATATATTAGATATCAATGTATGTTCTATACTGAACTGATCAATAGATACTCAATGGTCTAATATATTTAATCAATTGTCCTATATATATAGAGAGAGAGATCAATGTATGCTCTATACTGACCATGACCGATAGATACTCAATAGCCTAATATATGTAATCAATTGTCTTATATATATAGAGAGAGATCAATGTACGCTCTATACTGAACTGACCGATAGATAGTCAATGGCCTAATATATGTAATCAATTGTCCTTTATATATAGAGATATTAATGTATGCTCTATACTGAACTGACCAATATGTACTCAATGGCCTAATATATGTAATCAATTGTCTTATATATATAGAGAGAGAGATCAATGGATGCTCTAAACTCAACTGACCGATAAATACTCAATGGCCTAATATATAATCAATTGATAAACTGCAAATCACTTTCCTCTCCCTGCCTCAATCACTTTCCTCTCCCTGCCTCGATCACTTTCCTCTCCCTGCCTCAATCACTTTCCTCTCCCTGCCTCGATCACTTTCCTCTCCCTGCCTCGATCACTTTCCTCTCCCTGCCTCAATCACTTTCCTCTCCCTGCCTCAATCACGTTCCTCTCCCTGCCTCAATCACTTTCCTCTCCCTGCCTCAATCACGTTCCTCTCCCTGCCTCAATCACTTTCCTCTCCTTGCCTCAATCACTTTCCTCTCCCTGCCTCGATCACTTTAGTCTCCCTGCCACAAACACTTTCCTCTCCCTGCCTCGATCACTTTAGTCTCCCTGCCACAAACACTTTCCTCTCCCTGCCTCACTCACTTTCCTCTCCCTGCCTCAATCACGTTCCTCTCGCCTGCCTCAATCACTTTCCTCTCCCTGCCACAAACACTTTCCTCTCCCTGCCTCACTCACTTTCCTCTCCCTGCCTCAATCACGTTCCTCTCGCCTGCCTCCATACCGTTCCTCTGCCTGCCTCAACCACTTGCTATCTCGCCCGCACAAACACACTACACGTGGCTGCTGTGTGAGCAGCCTTTATATAGTGTGAGGTGTGTACTTATCCCCTGAGCCATGATTGGCTAAAGGTAGCCTGCCTTTGTCCAATCATGGCAGAGATGATTTGATTGGCCAAAGCATGGAGGTCACGGTGCATGCTTTGGCCAATCACATAATGCACTGCGGGAGGTCAAATTTCCGGTGAAGGAGCACATTTGTTGGTCATTTGACGAACGAGCGAACAGCCAATGTTCGAGTCGAACTTACGAAGCTCATCCCTAATTTCAGATATCCCTATTCAGTCTTTATTGGTCTCTCAGAACAGGCAAATGCAAATATCTTTCTTCTGGTATAAGAAAAACCATACAACAGGCTCACCGCCAGATTCTTGGTCCCACACAGGGTTTGGAGTTCCCACTTGTTTCAGGGTGCCACAAAGGCTCACTTGCTCAGAGCTTGTGGACCCCTCCTCTCTGGTTTTTAGACACAGGTGCTTTATTCCTTCCTGCCCCTTCGGGACTAGAGTCCCTGTAACCAAGTTTTGGAGGTTCTTCCTCTCAAAACTCTTCAAACCTCTTAAATTCCGGGTTCCTAATAACCACTTATTAATCCAGAGAGTACTGAAAATCAGTCATCTCCTCCCCAACCTGGAAACCCTCATGGAAGAGACCCCCTGAGAACTCAACAATGCCTTCAAACTGTCCCCCTTAAAGGGACCACCACTCAGATACTGGGGGGATATACCTGCTGTCCAGGACACATTCCGGTGTCCTATACAGTATATACAGTACGTACACATACAGCACAAAGCGGCGTTCACACCATGAGACGTTTGTCGGGGCTGCAGTTTCTTTGATCTCCACAGGGTTGTGTTCTCACTTGTACCGAGACTATAAAAAACAGACAGGAAGTCTCGATGAAAGACAGGAAGTGATGTCAAGTATAAATTGACAGTTCCAGGTCAGAGGTGAGTCGGGAGGAAGTAGAGAGGAGACATTTCTGGAACTGGCAGCAGGGGAGGTAATAGGATCTTATTTTCTATTTACACCCAGTAACCCCCCATCATGTCCGTCATCTTCCTCCATAGTCACTGTGACGTCTTTTATCTCCAGTAGATGATGGTACGCACATATATAGAATAAAAGAATACATTCTTTTCATTCTATTCAAAATTCATATAATAAAGACAAAGGCATCCAAATCTACATCTACATGAACCCACCATTTTCCACACCTAATAAAGGTTATATAATGCGTTAGGAAAGACTGATGAGGTGAGAAGGAAATGCGACACATCTGAAGAAAACGTGTCAGCCTAACGGTCCCATGGAGGAGTGGGAGTATTTAGAAGGACACAAGGATCTCTACAAGGACGTCATGATGGAGAATCAGCCGCCCCTCACATCACCGGGTAAGAGGAGACTTTATTGTAAAGGAGAGAGCAGTACGGAGGCTCCACCTAGATCCCCCATCATCTGATAAACACATAGAAACAATGTATTCAGTCAGTGTGTGTGTTTCCTACAGATGGATCCAGTAATGGGAACCCACCAGAGAGATGTCCCCGTCATCTGCATTCCCGGGACTCCACACAGGAAGATCAGGTTGGTGGGATGGAGTATCTAGAATATGAAAATGACTTGTGGAGATGATGTATGGATACTACAAGATATCTTCTGTCATTTTCTTGGATTAGGGTGAAGATCTGATCAGTAGGAAAGTTAAGGGTGAAATAGAAGAGACGTATGTGAGGGATGATCAGCAGTATACAAAGGAGGCTGGAATGTCGAGAACATGCATAGAGGAGGACACTCCTACAGAGATAAGTACAGGTGAGCCATAATATATTCAGAGAGCAGTACGGAGGCTCCACCTAGATCCTCCATCATCTGATAAACACATATAAACAATGTATTTAGTCAGTGTGTGTTTCCTACAGATGGATCCAGTAATGGAAACCCACCAAAAAGACGTCCCCGTCCTCTGTATTCCCAGGATTCTACACAGGAAGATCAGGTTGGCGGGATGAAGCATCTAGAACATGAAATGACGCGTGGAGATGATGTATGGATCCTACAAGATATTTTCTATCATTTTCTTGGTTTAGGGTGAAGACCTAATCAGTAGGAAAGTTGAGGGTGAAGAAGAAGAGACGTATGTGAGGGATGATCAACAGTATACGAAGGAGGCTGGAATGACAAGGACATTCATAGAGGAGGCCACTACTACAGAGATCAGTACAGGTCAGCCATAATATATTCAGAGAGCATTACAGAGGCTACACCTAGATCCCCCATAATCTGATAAACACATAAAAACAATATATTCAGTCAGTGTGTGTGTTTCCTACAGATGGGTCCAGCAAGGGGAACCCACCAGACAGATGTACCCATCCTTTGTATTCCCGGGATTCCACACAGAAAGATCAGGTTGGCAGGATGGAGCATCTAGAACATTAAAATGACTTGTGGAGATGATGTATGGATACTACAAGATATTTTCTATCATTTTCTGGGTTTAGGGTGAAGACCTGATCAGTAGGAAAGTTGAGGGTGAAGTAGAAGAGACGTATGTGAGGGATGATCAGCAATATACGGAGGGGGCTGGAATGATGAGGATGTGCATAGAGGAGGACACCTCTGCAGAGATCAGTACAGGTGAGTCTTAATATATTCAGAGAGCAGTACGGAGGATCCACCTAGATCCCCCATCATCTGATAAACACATAGAAACAATCTATTCAGTCAGTGTGTGTGTTTCCTACAGATGGATCCAGTAATGGGAACCCACCAGAGAGATGTCCCCGTCCTCTGTATTCCCGGGATTCCACACAGGAAGGTCTCACCATCTCTCACCATCATCAGGTAGATGAGGAACAATCTCTAGTAGTTATGATTTATACACAAGCATGTTTATTATAATGAATGTTTTATTCTATATTCAGAGTGGAAACCTAAGGGAATATAATACTGTGGTCATTAAAGAAGAGTATAAAGAGGAGGATGGGGAGTATGGTGTGATAAGGGAGTTCCCTGAAGCAAACAAGGACGTCATGATGGAGAATCAGCCAACCCTCACATCACCGGGTAAGAGGAGACTTTATTGTAGAGGAGAGAGCAGTAGGGAGGGTCCACCTAGATCCCCCATCATCTGATAAACACATAGAGAGGAGACTTTATTGTAAAGGAGAGAGCAGTACGGGGATGTAATGAAGATACTGAAGTGGGGTGATATTAGGTATGATAAGAGCCGCCTTGCGTTGTGTTGATTCGGGCTCAGGTGCTGATGTGGGAAATTACACCCCTAACTCACATCGTCAGATCCAGCAGGGCCATATAACCCATGACCATTTCAGTGTCAGGAGGAAAGAACCATCCTCAGGACTGAGGAAGGAACACCCTTAAGCCCCGTACACACGAGTCGAAATTCGGCCGGGAATTTTTGTCCGACGACCAATCTGCCGATTTTCGGCTTGTTAGTATGGTGCTTCCGACAACCGACTCCGACTTTTTGGCCGAAAAAATCCTGGTGTGCAGGCTATATCATTTTTGTCGACCATCAAAACACGTCCGATTTTCGTCTCATTAGTACAGATTTCGATGGGGAAAAATCTTATGAGCAAGACTAGGCATGCTCAGAGATGAAAGAAAGCAATCCAACACATGACATCACTTCTGAAGTAGAATTCTGTCGTACGGGAAAATTCCTGTCCAGTCTAGAGCACATTCCAACCAACAGACACCACTCTGGACAAAAGACGGACGACCGGTCGGCGGAAATTCGTTGCGTGTGTACGAGGCTTAAGAGTTGGTTGGCTAGGGGTTCGAATACTACCCACATCCATATCTCATTAAATTGAGGAGTATGAGATATGGACGTGGTGGTTCATACAGAACCTGTTCTAAACAAGACCAATTGCCGGAACTTCAACGTCATCCTGCCATCAGGATAAACCATACAGCCATACGATGGAAAAGGTTTATTTCTCTTTATTTAATCACAGATGGCTGAAGCCTTTGTGTGGCCTTTGACTCCTTAATATCTTTGTATTCTTCATCCCTGTTCATACTTTCTCTTCCGTTCCTTGAAGGACACAGCCCGATCTCCATGAAGCTTGGGTTTGATGTTGTCACCTGCAGGACGCTAGGGGCAATCAATCTAGACATGTGCAATTCGTTTTCCTTCTAAATCTAAATTCGGGCAAATTTTTGGTTTTTCCGATGCATCCAAATTCTCCGACTAACAAATTTTGTTGAAATTTGCATCGTTTCGTTATCTCGTTTTCTAACCAATTCCAAAATTTTGGAAAGATTCAAATGATTCAAACTCAGATCGGTCATAAAAATAATCATTCAATCCAAATTCTGTGTGAATTATAGAAGGCTGTTAAGGAGCAGACCAGGGAAGCCCGCCGCCGTATCTTTATAAACCGATGACTCATCAGCTGTCAGCGGGTTTCACCACTGGCAGCTGAATGTAAACAGATTAGCCGGTGTTCTCTCGATTTCTGCAGATAGTCCAAGGATCTGCGCGTGACGTCACGCCAGCTGATCGGCAGATCCTCAAAGGCATTATCCCACGACCTGCAGTAATTGACTGAACAGGGGCAAAAATAAATTCAGAATACCCCTTTCAGGTCTGGTTTAGATTTTAAGGGAAACCTCACGCCAACCTTAAAAAAAATGACGTGGGTTCCCTCCAAAATCCATACCAGACCCTTATCTGAGCCAAGAAAAGGGGGGATGAGCGAGTGCCCCCATCCTGAACCATACCAGGCCACGTGCCCTCAAAATGCCGGGTGCTTTGGGGCTGCTCCACAGCACACCCTCATTTTCTTTTTCCTGGAAAAATAAGGATTTATAACGTAGGACGATTGGCAGGAATTTTTGTTTTTGGTCCTGTCGATAAATCTTTTTGCTTCAGTTGATGTATTTTTGTTCTACAAAAGGAATTTTTTTGTTCCTGTTAATGTTTTTTTTGTCTTTTTAATCCATTGCGGTGCTGGGTGACAGGTCAGATATTTACAGACTTGGGTAGTCTCCCCCGACACTGCCATCAAGCACACGTAGCTCCCTTTTATGGTGGGATAGACTGGGACAGCTCTGCTGTTGTAGAGTGGCCCTGAGGGTCTGGACACCGCAGAAGATGAGCCGGACCTGGTCTGATCTCGTCGGTTGGTCACTGACATTCTGTGGCATCTTCAACTCCTCCTAGATCTTGTTTTACAGTCACGACATGGCTATAGCAAGCCAGGTGCTGAAGGATGAAGGTCTCTCTCCGGTTGGTATTTCCATGATACTTCGAACCCAGATGTCCGCTTTTTGTTTCATTTATTATCACACCTGGAAGGCTTTCTTCGCCTACTGTTAGTCACTGAAGTTCCATCCCTGCAAGTTCTCGGTTGCTCACATCTTGGCCTTTCTTCAAAGGGGCATGGATTATTGCTTGGCCCTAAGAACTATGAAGGGCCAGGTTTCTGCTCTGGACATTTTTTTCCCACATCCTTGGCTTCTCTCTCCCTGATTAGTACTTTTATCCAAGAGGTCACACACGTGGTTCCTCCTTCCAGACCTCCCTTACCACCATGGGACCTGAATTTAGTTTTGTAAGTTTGGGAAAAGCCTCCCTTTGAAATTTTCCGAGATATTCTCCTCTCTACTCAGTCGTAAAAAGTGGCCTTTCTAGTGGTCATCACTTTAGTGTGTAGGGCAGGGGTCGGCAAACCCGTCGATCTTCCCTGTGATGCCGACTCGGTCTTTTCCTGAGAGCTACAATCCTAGGGTGCAGAGGCAGCCCCTGCCCCTTGCAAATGTGTGGGAAAAGCCTCCGGAATAGCTCAGACGGTTTTCGGGCTCTTCTCTGAACATGCCAGAGCTCTTCTGCCTTGATCCCAACTGGCCAACCTCCCCGATCCAAGGGGCTTGTAAATGATACCAGATGGGAAGGTAGGATTGCCAGAGGAGATCAGAGCCAGGACATGTGGGTTTGCCACTGGACCTTCCCTGCGCCACTCTGCATTAAAAAAATAACAACTTATGTGCCCTCCTAACACCTAGCACTGACACCCAGCACCATGCCCTCCCGACACCCAGCACCATGCCCTCCTCCTGACACCCAGCACCATGCCCTCCTGACACCCAGCAACATGCCCTCCTCCTGACACCCAGCACCATGCCCTCCTGACACCCAGCAATATGCCCTCTTGACACCCAGCACCATGTCCTCCTGACACCCAGCACCATGCCCTCCTGACACCCAGCAACATGCCCTCCTGACACCCAGCACCAACTCCCAGAACCATGCCCTGCTGACACCCAGCACCGAACCCCCAGCACCATGTCCTCCTGACACCCAGCACCATGCCCTCCTGACACCCAGCACCAACCCCCAACACCATGCCTTCCTGACACCCAGCACCATGTCCTCCTGACACCCAGCATCAACCCTCAACACCATGCCCTCCTGACACCCAGCACCATGCCCTCTTGACACCCAGTACCATGCCCTCCTGGCCCCCATTACCATGCACTCCTGACACTCAGCACTCTGCTCCCCTGACACCCAGTACCCACCCTCAGCACAATGCCCTCCTGACACCCAACACCATGCCCTCCTGACACCCAGCACCAACCTCTAGCACCATGCCCTCTGAACACCCAGCACTATGTCCTCCTGACACCCAGCACCAACCCCCAGCACCATGCCCTCCTGATACCCAGCACCATGCCCTCCTGACACCCAGCAGCATGCCCTCCTTACACCTAGCACCAAACCCCCAGAACCATGTCCTACTGACACCCAGCAACAATCCCCAGCACCGTGCCCTCCTGACACCCAGTATTATGCCCTCCTGACACCCATTACCATGCCCTCCTGACCCCCAGTACCATGCCCTCCAGACACTCAGCACCAACCCCCAGCACCATGCACTCCTGACACCCAGTACCAACCCCGAGCACCATGCCCTCTTTACTCCAGCACCATGCCTTACTGACACCCAGCACCATGCCCTCCTGCCCCCCAGCACCATACCCTCCTGACACCTAGCACTGAACCCCCAGCACCATGCCCTTCTGACACCCAGCACCATGCCCTTCTGCCCCCCAGCACTATACCCTCCTGCCCCATAGCACCATGTCCTCCTGACACCCAGCACTGAACCCCCAGCACAATGCCCTCCTGAACCCCAGCACCATGCCCTTCTGACCCCCCAGCACCATGCCTCCCTCGCTTTCAGTACCATGCACTCCTGACACTCAGCACTATGCCCTCCTTACACCCAGTACCCACCCTCAGCACAATGCCCTCCTGACACCCAACACCATGCCCTCCTGACACCCAGCACCAACCTCTAGCACCATGCCCTCTGGACACCCAGCACTATGCCCTTCTGACACCCAGCACCAACCCATAGCACCATGCCCTCCTGATACCCAGCACCATGTTCTCCTGACACCCAGCAGCATGCCCTTCTGATACCCAGCACCATGCCCTCCTGACACTCAGCAGCATGCCCTCCTGACACCCAGCAGCATGCCCTCCTGACACCTAGCACCAAACCCCCAGAACCATGTCCTACTGACACCCAGCAACAATCCCCAGCACCATGCCCTCCTGACACCCAGTATTATGCCCTCCAGACACCCAGCACCAACCCCCAGCCCCATACACTCCTGACACCCAGTACCAACCCCCAGCACCATGCCCCCCTTACCCCAGCACCATGCCCTACTGACACCCAGCACCATGCCCTCCTGCCCCCCAGCACCATGCCCTCCTGACACCCAGCACTGAACCCCCAGCACTATGCCCTCCTGACACCCAGCACCATGCCCTTTTGCCCCCCAGCACTATGCCCTCCTGACACCCAGCACTGAACCCCCAGCACCATGCCCTCCTGCCCCCTAGCACAATGCCCTCCTGACACCCAGCACTGAACCCCCAGCACCATGCCCTCCTGACCCCCAGCACCATGCCCTCCTGACACCCAGCAACGACCCCAAGAATCTTACCCTCCTGACACCAAGCACCATGCCTTCCTAACCCCCAGCACCATACCCTCCTGACACCTAGCACCGACCCCCAGCACCATGCTCTCCTGAATCTCCAGTACCATGCTCTCCAGACCCTTTAGTACCATGTCTTCCTGACCCTCCGGTACCATGCCCTCCTGACACCCCATTAATGTGCCCTCCTGACTTCCTAGTACAGTGCCCTCCTGACATTTCAGTACCATGCCCTCCTGATCCTTCAGTACCATGCCCACCTGACACCCCAGCCCTCTTGATCCCCCCAATACCATACCCTACTGTCCCTCTAGTGCTATACCCTCTTGACACTCCAGCTGTCCTGATTCTCCTGTACTGTGCCCTCCTGATCTCCCCCTACCATATCCTCCTGACCCCACAGTACCATACTCTACTGATCCTGCACTACCATTCCCTTCTGACCCCCCCCCCCTCACCATGTCCTTCTGTTCCCCCATTGCCATGTCCCCTGATACCCTTATACCTTTTTTTTTTCTGAATCACCTGATTAGAGCCAGAGGCTCTAATAGGTTTCAGAAAAGGGTGGACCCGGGGCGCAGAGCAGTACGCCCTAGCCCACCCATTTGTGTGACAATAGCGAATGAAAATTCGCTATTGTCACACGGAGCCTCCTCCTGGCCAATCTGGAAGCGGGTCCGAGACCCGCTCCCTGATTGGCCGAAAGGCGAACTCATGCCATTGGCCGAGGAGGAGGCGGGAGGACTCGAGGCCGCTGCAGGTAAGTGCACTGGTCACTCTGCATTGAAGGGGGCACGCTGTGGTCATGCTGCATTGAAAGGGGCACGCTGGTCACTCTGCATTAAATGGGGGCACGCTGGTCACTCTGCATTGAAAGGGGGCACGCTGGTCTCTCTGAATTGAAAGGGGGCACGCTGGTCACTCTGCATTAAAGGGGGCACGCTGGTCACTCTGCATTGAAAGGGGGCACGCTGGTCTCTCTGCATTTAAAGGGGGCACGATGGTCACTCTGCATTGAAAGGGGGCACGCTGGTCTCTCTGAATTGAAAGGGGGCACGCTGGTCATTCTGCATTGAAAGGGGGCACGCTGGTCACTCTGCATTGAATGGGGGCACGCTGGTCTATCTGCATTGAAAGGGGGCACGCTGGTCATTCTGCATTGAATGGGGGCATGCTGGTCTCTCTGCATTGAAAGGGGGCACACTGTGGTCTCTCTGCATTGAAAGGGGGCACACTGGTCTCTCTGCATTGAAAGGGGGCACGCTGGTCACTCTGCATTGAATGGGGACACGCTGGTCATTCTGCATTAAATGGGGGAACACTGGTCTCTCTGCATTAAAAGGGGGCACGCTGCATTGAAGGGGGCACGCTGGACACTCTGCATTGAAAGGAGGCATGGCACGCTGGTCACTCTGCATTGAAAGGGGGCGCGCTGGTCATTCTGCATTGAAAGGGGGCACGCTGGTCTCTCTGCATTGAAAGGGGGCACGCTGGTCACTCTGCATTAAATGGGGGCACGCTGGTCACTCTGCATTGAAAGGGGGCACGCTGATCACTCTGCATTAAAGGGGGCACGCTGGACACTCTGCATGGAAGGGGGCACGCTGGTCTCTCTGCATTGAAAGAGGGCACGCTGGTCATTCTGCATTAAATGGGGGCACGCTGGTCTCTCTGCATTAAAAGGGGGCACGCTGGTCATTCTGCATTTAATGGGGGCACGCTGGTCACTCTGCATTGAATGGGGGCACGCTGTGGTCACTCTGCATTGAAAGGGGGCACGCTGGTCATTCTGCATTGAAGGGGCACGCTGGTCTCTCTGCATTGAAGGGGGCACGCTATACCTTGATTACTGAAGGCCCCTTTCACACTTTTGTGACCTCAAAGCCACGCAATTTTTTACAGCGTTTTTTGCCGCAAAGCAATGCCTATTACATTTTTCTGTTTGCGCCCCCCCCCCCCAAAAAAAAATTTTGAGCGCCAGCCGCCACTGTGTTTTAGGTTCAATTATATTTTCTCTTTATCTAAATGTTATCTATTTTGTTATGTTTTATGTTTATTTATGTTTTTTTTTATGTTTATGGGCCCTCCCTTCTTTCTTTGTGGCACTGCTTTGAGACGTCCAGTCCGTCATGAAGATCTGGTTGTGTCCTTCAATGAACAGAAAAGAAAAATGGGATTTTCGTACTCGCCATAACACATTGAAGGACACAGTGCCCGCCCAGTCTTTTTTTATAGGATACTGGTGTGTGTGTGTCGTTGCATGACTGTTACCTGTGTTTAGACTTGGGAACTCGAGGTATTTACGACAATCTCCCAGCTTGCTGCTTGATTTCTAAAGTGCGTGCCAGCTAGCCTTCTTCATCCCTGTACCCTTGATTTCCCTCATCCATGGCAGGAGGGTCCACCTAGATCCCCCATCATCTGATAAACACATAGAAACAATGTATTCAGTCAGTGTGTGTGTTTCCTACAGATGGATCCAGTAATGGGAACCCACCAAAGAGATGTCCCCGTCCTCTGTATTCCCGGGATTCCACACAGGAAGGTCACACCATCCCTCACCATCATCAGGTAGATGAGGAACAATCACCGATAGTATTATTAGGATCTGTACTTTATCCTTAATTAATAAAACTGATGTCATTTTTATTATATACGAAGAACATTGTTGTTAAAGAAGAGATAAAAGAGGAAGTTAACGACGATGGTGTGTTCAACAAGTCAGACTTTCCAACGGGACGCAACCGGGAGAACATGGTTGGGTCATCCAGCTACCTTATCCTACCAGAGAGATGTCCCCGTCCTCTGTATTCCCGGGATTCCACACAGGAAGGTCACAACATCCGTCACCATCATCAGGTAGATGATTGACAATCACTGGTAGTTATGATTTATACACAAGCTTTTTTTATTACAATGAATTTCTCATTATGTATTTAGAGTGGAAATATCGAGGATTATAACATTGTTGTTAAAGAAGAGGATGAGGAGTATGGCGTGATGGAGGAGCTTTCAGATGGATACAAGAACATTATGATGGAGCCATCTAGTAGAAACCCACCAGAGAGATGCCCCCGTCCTCTGTATTCCTGGGATTCCACACAGGAAGGTCCCACCATCCTTCACCATCATCAGGTAGGTGGAGTTAAGGGTCGGGAAGATAAAGTGATTGAACACTCCGATATGTGGAGACGATGTGCGGACTCTACAAGATGAGATTTTCTATGTGATTTTCTATGTGTAGCACCATTCCCGTAGGACAGGGGTCTTCAAACTTTGGCCCTCCAGTTGTTCAGGAACTACAAATCCCATCATGCCTAGTCTTGTCTGCGAATGTCAGAGTTTTACAATGCCCCATGGGATGTGTAGTTCCACAACAGCTGGAGGGCCGCAGTTTGAGCATCCCTGAAGTAGGAGCTACATCAATTACTTGTCCAGGTCTTCCCAACATAAGCCATGGAGCCAGGCAACACAACAGGCTCACTCATTCTTTCTCCAAAGACCGGTCTAGGGGATGTTGTTTTTATTCTTGGAGAACTTAGATAGGGATGAGGGAAGTGGTGGAATACTCCAAAAATAAGAAGTATGTACACCGAGGCCCTAACCTTCCTGTATCTTAGTAGTAGTAGGACTAGAAGAGCAAAGCCCCTTCTCTTGAGTGGACAAATATCTGGAGAGAGCTCTTCAGGACACCAGCCAGTGTCTCCTTTAATAGACCCACAGCTAACTATAAATAAGCCCCAGAGGGGTAGCTGTAGCACAAGGTCCCTGTTAGAAAACGCTAATTGGCTAATGAGCATGCGCGAATTAGCGCCTGGCTAATACGCATTAGCCAATGTGCATGCGCATTCGCTAACATGCGTGACCCCACGCACATTATGCGTTCTCACACGTTGACCCGGACATTTGGCGCCAAAGGAGGCCTATCTAAAGGCAGCTGGTGCATTTGCACTTTGCTGTGTTGTCTTCAGCTCTCCTGTGCTCCTGAACCTGCTTCCTGTTGATTCCTGTCTGATACCTGTTGACCTTTGGCTCGTCCCTGACCTCGCTTGTTTGCTGCCCGTCCTGACCCCGACTCATTTTGACTACTCTTCTGGATTCTCCTTGTCGGCTCATCCATCTTCGAACCTCCTCTGGTGGGGCAACCCTGGGGATCGCGACCTGGTATCCACCTGCAGCCAAATCCATCCTCACCATCAGAGGCTCTGGTGAAGACCGGTGGATGCTTAGACACCGCACCTCAGGCTAGCCTGTGCTACTCACCTCGGGTTTCCATTCCAGCTCCGCCCACCATCAAAGGTAGCCTTCTCTGCATGACAGGCTTCCACCAGCCTCATAACAGTCCCCAAGATCTTTCCAATGTCTGTACTCACAAGGCCCAAGGACAGATAGATGCCTCCTTCCAATGTTCCAAGTGATGCCCTCCAGTGACACCAGACAGATCTGTGGCAGACAGCTCTCTCCTCGGTCAGCTTCTCATGAGCATCAGGTTGCCCACATGAGGCCTCCTCATGGCAATCTGTGCCTTAGAGGGCAGCGTGCCCCCCTCAGGCTGGACTAATCCACTCTGGGACAAGGCCCAGAACTCACTCAGAGTGCTCACTTCAGAGCTTGCCTCCCTAGGATAGGCTGTGGCTGTATCAATATTCATGCTGCCATTTGCATAGCTCCACACCTATCATCCAGAAACTTCTCAGGTTGCCTGGATGCAGAGGGAACTATCAGGAAGACTGGCGGAAGCAGAACACACAGATCAGACCTGACTAAACAATTGAGAGACAGTTCTCCTCAGTCAGCTTCTCATGAGCATCAGGTTGCCCACATGAGGCCTCCACATGGCAACCTGTGCCTGAGAGGGCAGCGTGCCCCTCCCCCCCCCCTTTAGGCTGGACTAATCCACTCTGGGACAAGGCCCAGACCTCAGAGTGCTCACTTCAGAGCTTGCCTCTCTAGGATAGGCTGGGGCTGTATCAATATTCCTGCTGCCATTTGCATAGCTCCACACCTATCATCCATAGGCTTCTCAGGTTGCCTGGATGCAGAGGGAACTATCAGGAAGACTGGCGGAAGCAGAACACACAGATCAGACCTGACCAAACAATTGAGAGACAGCTCTCTCCTCAGTCAGCTTCTCATGAGCATCAGGTTGCCCACATGAGGCCTCCACATGGCAACCTGTGCCTGAGAGGGCAGCGTGCCCCCCTCAGGCTGGACTAATCCACTCTGGGACAAGGCCCAGAACTCACTCAGAGTGCTCACATCAGAGCTTGCCTCTCTAGGATAGGCTGGGGCTGTATCAATATTCCTGCTACCTTTTGCATAGCTCCACACCTATCATCCAGAAGCTTCTCAGGTTGCCTGGATGCAGAGGGAACTATCAGGAAGACTGGCGGAAGCAGAACACACAGATCAGACCTGACTAAACAATTGAGAGACAGCTCTCTCCTCAGTCAGCTTCTCATGAGCATAAGGTTGCCCACATGAGGCCTCCACATGGCAACCTGTGCCTGAGAGGGCAGCGTGCCCCCCTCAGGCTGGACTAATCCACTCTGGGACAAGGCCCAGAACTCACTCAGAGTGCTCACTTCAGAGCTTGCCTCTCTAGGATAGGCTGGGGCTGTATCAATATTGCTGCTGCCTTTTGCATAGCTCCACACCTATCATCCAGAAGCTTCTCAGGTTCGCTGGATGCAGAGGGAACTATCAGGAAGACTGGCGGAAGCAGAACACACAGATCAGACCTGACTAAACAATTGAGAGACAGCTCTCTCCTCAGTCAGCTTCTCATGAGCATCAGGTTGCCCACATGAGGCCTCCACATGAGGTGTGTCGGAAGGAAATCCTTCCGGCCGTTACTGTGGACGGTGATTACCACAGATGCCAGCCTGTCGGGCTGCGGTGGCGTCCTGGGCAACCTGTCTGCCCAGGGCATTTGGTCGGAGGAGGAATCCTCCCTTCCGATAAACATATTGGAATTGAGAGCTATCAGGCTGTGCCTGCTCCATTGGTCGGATCGTCTTCAGGGCCGTCCTGTACGGGATGCGCGATCCTCTGGCAGATGCCTCGGATGCGCTGGTGGTGCCTTGGCATCAGTATCATCTGATATATGCCTTTCCTCCAATTCAGTTGTTGTCCAGGTTCCTTCGCAGGTTGGCCTCGGAACAAACACTGGTGATTCTGGTGGCGCCGGACTGGCCACGCCGGTCCTGGTACGCGGACATCATTCACCTGGCCGTCGAGCCTCCATGGCGGCTGCCGATGGACATCGGACATCGTTCACCTGGCCGTCGAGCCTCCATGGCGGCTAATCCACTCTGGGACAAGGCCCAGACCTCAGAGTGCTCACTTCAGAGCTTGCCTCTCTAGGATAGACTGGGGCTGTATCAATATTCATGCTGCCATTTGCATAGCTCCACACCTATCATCCAGAAGCTTCTCAGGTTGCCTGGATGCAGAGGGAACTATCAGGAAGACTGGCGGAAGCAAAACACACAGATCAGACCTGACTAAACAATTGCAGGTTCACTGAGCCAAACCATGCTTTAACCTAGACCAGGGGGTCTCCAAACTTTGGCCTTCCAGTTGTTCAGGAACTACACTTCCCATCATGCCTAGTGATGTCAGAGTTTTTACATTGCCCCATGGGACGTGTAGTTCCGCAACAGCTGGAGGGCCGTAGTTTGGAGATCCCTGACCTAGACCAACATTACAGCCACGCAATGTGATAACTAAATTAACCAAATCAAACACTGACACCTACCTAACTATCCCAGCACCTACCTTGGAGGGTGCAACATCTATGATCTGACATCATAAATACTTCTATGTTACAGATGTTATTTGCTGTCATTCTGTTGGTTTAGGTCGAAGATCTGATTATGAAAGTTGAGGATGAAGAAGATGAGACGTATGGGAGGGATGAGCGGCAATATACGGAGTTGTCTGGAATGACGAGGACATTCATAGAGGAGGACACTCCTACAGAGATCAGCACAGGTGACCCATAATATATTCTTCTCTTATCTCTGCTCTGTTACCGCATAATTCATACCAGTCCCTTTAGGTCCGATGGGACCCGTGTCATAGGAAACAGTCTTAGGGTATGGAATGCATCAAGAAAAAAGCATGGGGAACCTTCTCAAAAATCCATACAAGACCCTGAACCAAGCATGCAGCCAGGCTGGCCAGGAAAGGGGGGGAACAAGCGTGCATTCTCTCCCCTCCAGAGCAATTCCGGGCCCCCGGTATCCAGCTCAGCTCTTTGGGCGTATTATGTAGGTCCAAAGAGTGAACCTTTAATCACAAGATGATGGTGGCAGTAGTGGGTTTTGTAGAGCCGGCTCTCAGGTTCAAAGTGAAAGTGATGTCGTGGCTCCATAGCTGCCAACTACTTACACAGAGCCCCTCCCATGGTTTCTGGGCTTACCGACGTCCGGGACACATCCACCGGCGGGGGGGGGGGGGGAGACTGCAGTGAGACCAAGGCAAATCCATGCCTCCATCTCACATGCAAACCACGAAACCGGAAGTGGTGTCACTTCCGGGTTCAGATGCACCATTTCCAGGCACGTACAGCCAGAAGACACATCTAACCAAGCCAATCTGTGGTTGGTTAGATGGTGTGAAGGGCAGAGAAGACATTTGGGGTCAATTAGACCCCTAATGTCTCCATAAAGAGTACCTGTCACCTGCCCATTGACATCACATAGGGGTTAAATAAGTGGTGTTACTTCCGGGTTCAGATGCATCATTTACAGGCACGTACAGCCAGAAGACTCATCTAACCAAGCCAATCTGTGGTTGGTTAGATGGTGTGAAGGGTAGAGAAGACATTTGGGGTCAATTAGACCCCTAATGTCTAGATAAAGAGTACCTGTCACCTGCCCATTGACATCACATAGGGGTTTAATAAGTGGTGTCACTTCCGGGTTCAGATTCACCATTTCCAGGCACGTACAGCCAGAAGACACATCTAACCAAGCCAATCTGTGGTTGGTTAGATGGTGTGAAGGGCAGAGAAGACATTGGGGTCAATTAGACACCCTAATGTCTCCATAAAGAGAACCCGTCACCTGCCCATTGACATCACATAGGGGTTTAATAACCCCTTGTGATAGCAATTACGTAAAAAAAAAAAAATACATAAATAAATAAAAGAAAAAAAAATAAAATTATAAAACATTATCAAGTATCTATTTCCTCGATGCAACCTCGTCTTTTATATTTTAACCCAAAAAATGGGTATTATATGGTGTGTTTCAAACTAAAATGAATTTAATTATATTTATTTTCCCCCAAAAAATTGTGTTTAATAACCCCTTGTGATAGCAACCACGTAAAAAAAAAAAAAAAATAAATAAATAAATAAAAGGAAAAAAATAAATAAATAAAATGATAATAAATTATATTAAAATTAAAAAAAAAAAAATTGCCAAAACCCCCATTGCCCCATGAACGCATTATTTTAATAAAAAAAAAAAAATGGTTATTATATGGTGTGGTTTCGAACTAGAATTAATTTAATTATATTTTTTTTTCCAAAAAAATTGCATTTAATAGCCCCTTGTGATAGCAATCATGTAAAAAAATAAATAAATAAATAAATAAAAGGAAAAAAATAAATAAATAAACATGGAATGTTGGGTATCTATTCATGCGATGCAACCTCATCCCTTATATTTTAACCCCAAAAAAATGGGTATTATATGGTGTGGTTTCAAACTAAAATTCATTTAATTATATTTTTTTTTCCAAAAAAAATTTGCGTTTAATAACCCCTTGTGATAGCAACCACGTAAAAAATAAATAAATAAAAGAAAAAAATAAATAAATAAACATGGAATGTTGGGTATCTATTTCCTCGATGCAACCTCGTCTTTTATATTTTAACCCAAAAAATGGGTATTGTATGGTGTGGTTTCAAACTAAAATTAATTTAATTATATTTTTTTTCCCAAAAAAATTTGCGTTTAATAACCCCTTGTAAAAGCAACCACGTAAAAAAATAAATAAATAAATAAAAGGGAACAAATAAATAAATAAATAAAAGGAAAAAAAAATAAATAAAATGATAAAACATTATATAAAAATAAAAAAAATTGCCAAAACCCCCATTGCCCCACGAACGTACGCCCAGGGTGCGTACGTATAAGTAAACCTTGATCGCACCACACATGTGACATATCGCCGCGAACGTCAAGCGTTAGAACAAGAATTCTAGCACAAGAGCTCCTAGTTACCTCTAAATTGAGGAGCTGTAACGGCTTTTAAAGCGGGATTTTTGGGCACCAGCATGTTTGGCGGTATCGCGGGTGCACGGAATTTCTAAAACTTGGAATGTTGGGTATCTATTTACGTGATGCAACCTCGTTTTTTATGTGGTAACCAAAAAATGGGTATTTTATGGTGTGGTTTCGTACTAAAATGTATTTAATTATTTTTTTTTCCCAAAAAATTGCGTTTAATAACCTCTTGCCATAGCAACCACGTAAAAAATAAATAAATAAATAAATAAAAGGAAAAAAATAAATAAATAAAATAATAATAAATAATATTAAAATTTAAAAAAAAATTACAAAAACCCCCATTGCCCCACGAACGCATTATTTTAACCAGAAAAAAATGGGTATTATATGGTGAGGTTTCGTACTAAAATTAATGTAATTATATATTTTTTTCCAAAATATTTGCGTTTAATAACCCCTTGTGATAGCAATCACGTAAAACATAAATAAATAAATAAATAAATAAATAAATAAAAGGAAAAAAAAAAATAAATAAAATGATAATAAATTACATTAAAATAAAAAAAAATTGCCAAAACCCCTGTTGCCCCACCAACGCATTATTTTAACCAGAAAAAAATGGTTATTATATGGTATGGTTTTGAACTAAAATTGATTTAATTATATTTTTTTTTCCAAAAAATTCGGGTTTAATAACCCCTTGTGATAGCAATCACGTAAAAAATAAATAAATATATAAATAAATAAAAGGAAAAAAATAAAAATAAAACGATAATAAATTATTTAAAAAATTGCCAAAACCCCCGTTGCCCCACGAACGCATTATTTTAATAAAAAAAACAATGGGTATTATATGGTGTGGTTTCGAACTAAAATTAATTTAATTCTTTTTTTTTCCCAAAAAAATTGCGTTTAAAAACCTCTTGTTATAGAAATCACGTAAATAAATAAATAAATAAATAAAAGGAAAAAAATAAATAAATAAAACGATAATAAATTATATTAAAATAAAAAAAAAATTGCCAAAACCCCCGTTGCCCCACAAACTCATTATTTGAACCAAAAAAACAATGGGTATTATATGGTGTGGTTTCGAACTAAAATTAATTTAATTATATATTTTTTTTCTAGGTTGCGCAAATATCACGTGAAACAAACATTTTCAACTATCACCTTTTTTTTATTCTACAGGGCCTCTGCTTTCATAAAATGTATGTTTTATGTAACTTTATTGGCAAAAATTTGTATTTTTACATGTATACGACAAAAAAAAAAAAAAAAAAATTGCTGGGGAGCCGAACTGGTTAAAGAACCTTCCTTGGCCCAATATTGGTGAAGAGTCCCACAACCCCCTTATGTACAATACAGGAGCATCTCATAAAATTGGAATATTTTCAAAAAAATTAATTTTTTTTCAGTAATTCGATTCAAAAAGGTAAACTCGTATATTTTATATAGATGTCCCACATGGAAGAAAAATATATTTAAAATATATTTTAAAAAAAACATTTTTTATTTTTCCCAAATATATTGGAAATATATTTTTCTTCCATATGGGGTGTTACACACAGAGTGAACATTTGAATTATAATTTAATGTAGTATATAAATATAATAATTTATAATAATATATAATTATAATTATAATTGGAATTCTAATTTTCTCAAAAAATTAGAATTTTCCATAAGACCAATAAAAAAAGGATATTTAATACGGAAATGTTGTCTTAGTGAAAAGTCTGTCCATGTACAGTATAGGATGCACTCAATACTTGGTCGGGGCTCCTTTTGCATGAATTACGGCATCAATGCGGCGTGGCATGGAGGCGATCAGCCTGTGGCACTGCTGAGGTGTTATGGAACCGAAGGCCGCTATCAAAGCAACCTGGGCTTCCATAACCCCTCAGCAGTGCCACAGGCTGATCGCCTCCATGCCACGCCGCATTGATGACATAATTCATGCAAAAGGAGCCCCGACCAAGTATTGAGTGCATCCTATACTGTACATGGACAGACTTCTCACTAAGACAACATTTCTGTATTATAAATTCTTTTTTTTTTGGTCTTAGGTAATATTCTAACTTTGGGGTGTCACTCGCTGTAAGCCGTAATCATCAAAATTAAAAGAAAGAAATGCTTGAAATATATCACTCTATATAAAATATATACGTTTTTAATTGAATTACTGAAATAAATTCATTTTTTGATGATATTCTAATTTTACGAGGAGAGGTTGGTCCCTCTTCTTCCAGCAGACTTATAGCTAAATGTCACCATAAAACTCTATTACCAATCTTGTTGGGATGAAAAGTAAGGAGTAACATGGAGACTGAAACTCATCCCCAAGAGGAACTACCACTACAAACTTCCCTGTGCTGCATATCACGTGAAGCCTAGGCCTATGGTAAAGGGTCTTCAAGTCAGAACTTTGAACCTCTTGTTTATCGGAGATCACATGACCCAGTGCCTAGGCCTATGGTCACTTTTTCTATGGTAAAAGGATCTTCAAGTCAGAACTTTGAACCTCTTGGTTATTGGAGATCACATGACCCAGTGCCTAGGCCTATGGTCACTTGTTCTTTTGTAAAGAGTCTTCAAGTCTGAACTTTGACCCTCTTGTTTATCGGAGATCACATGACCCAGTGCCTAGGCCTATGGTCACTTGTTCTATGGTAAAGGGTCTTCAAGTCTGAACTTTGACCCTCTTGTTTATCGGAGATCACATGACCCAGTGCCTAGGCCTATGGTCACTTGTTCTATGGTAAAGGGTCTTCAAGTCTGAACTTTGACCCTCTTGTTTATCGGAGATCACATGACCCAGTGCCTAGGCCTATGGTCACTTGTTCTATGGTAAAGGGTCTTCAAGTCTGAACTTTGACCCTCTTGTTTATCGGAGATCACATGACCCAGTGCCTAGGCCTATGGTCACTTGTTCTATGGTAAAGGGTCTTCAAGTCTGAACTGTGACCCTCTTGTTTATCAGAGATCACATGACCCAGTGCCTAGGCCTATGGTCACTTGTTCTATGGTAAAAGGGTCTTCAAGTCTGAACTTTGACCCTCTTGTTTATCAGAGATCACATGACCCAGTGCCTAGGCTTGTGGTTGTGTAAAGAGCATGGACCTCCCATGGTTCCTGCTCTTCTGACAAGGCTGTGTAAATGTAGAAGTGATCTGGGAGGAGGACCAAAGCCCCTTTGACTGAAGAGGGGAAGAGTCCCAGCTGGTTGAGAAGAACATCTGCTCACTCATATCTACCTGATCCAGATGGAATCTTGATGGAAGTGAACTAACCCTCTCAGATCTATTGATGATGTTTTTTATATTTTTACAGGACACGCCATGGAGAAACCCTCAAAGGATCATCTCACTTTTTCTCCATATTGTATAATGGAAAATGAAGACATCACATGGGATTGTGCCGGAGAAAAGTCAATGAGCTCACATATGGACGGTAGACTTTACAGTATGGGACCATGGAATCCTTCTGGCTCTGGGCAACCTGGTGCCGGAGTTCAGGAAGAAAATAATTATTCCTATCCTGATTGTGGGGAAAGTTTTCGCTCTGAATTAAGTCTTACCGTACCTAAGAGATCCCGCACTGGCGGAAAGATTTATTCCTGCCCTGAATGCGGGAAATGTTTTTCGCAGAAGCACCTCGTTTCCAGACATCTGAGGCTACACACAGGCGAGAAACCGTATTCCTGCCCCGAGTGCGGGAAAAGTTATCGACATAAATCGGTACTTGTCATACATCAAAGATCTCACACGGGGGAGAAGCCGTATTCCTGCCTAGAGTGCGGGAAAAGTTTCTCGAGGAAAACAGAACTCGTTAAACATCAAAGATCCCACACGGGCGAGAAGCCGTATACCTGCCCCGAGTGCGGCAAATGTTATACGCAGAAATCGGTACTTGTTATACATTTAAGATCCCACACGGGGGAGAAGCCGTATTCCTGCCCTGAGTGCGGGGATTGTTTTTCACAGAAATCAGAACTTGTTAAACATCAAATATCTCACACGGGGGAGAAGCCGTTTTCCTGCCCTGACTGCGGAAAATGTTATACACATAAATCAGTGCTTATTATACATCAGAGATCTCACACGGGGGAGAAGCCTTATTCCTGTCCAGAATGCGGCAAATGTTTTTCACAGAAGTCAAACCTTGTAAAACATCAAAGATATCACACGGGGGAGAAGCTGTACTCCTGCTCCGAGTGCGGGAAATGTTTTTCGGAGCAGTGCAGACTTGCCAGGCATCAGAGCTCTCACACTGGCGAGAAGCCGTATGGCTGTCCAGTGTGTGAGAAATGTTATATAAATAAATCAGACCTTGTTATACATCTAAGATCTCACACGGGGGAGAAGCCGTATTCCTGTCCCGAGTGCGGGAAATGTTATACAGAGAGCTCCAGTCTTTCCAAACATCGGAGAACTCACAGTGGTGAGAAGCCGCACGCCTGTCTAGTGTGCGGTAAATGTTATATGCATAAAACAAACCTTGTTGTACATCAAAAATCTCACACAGGAGAGAGGCCCTTTTCCTGCCCTGAGTGCGGGAAATGTTTTTCACAGAAGTCTTATCTTACTAAACATCTGAGAACCCACAAAACCCTTGAGGTGTATTAGTGTTCTGAGTGTGGGAAATGGCTTCTATATTGTGCCATACATCGGAGATCTCACACTTGGAAGAAGCACACCTTGATTTACACCTCAGAAAACACGTGGCTGAGCGCTCCTCTGATCTTCATCATGGAAGAAACACTTTATAAGGAAATCGGAGATCACTAAAGACTTTAAAGTTCTGTCTGGCCTACTTTGCTAGGAGAGAGAAGGAGGGGTGTCACTGCTGGTTGGGTCCCTCTAGGAGAAAGAAGGGGAAATGTCACTGCTGGTAGGGTCCCTCTAGGAGAGAGAAGGAGGGGTGTCACTGCTGGTTGGGGTTCCTCTAGGAGAGAGAAGGAGGGGGTGTCACTGCTGGTTGGGTCCCTCTAGGAGAGAGGAGGAGGGGGTGTCACTGCTGGTTGGGTCCCTCTAGGAGAAAGGAGGAGGGGATGTCACTGCTGGTTGGGTCCCTCTATGAGAGAGAAGAAGGAGGTGTCACTGCTGGTTGGGTCCCTCTAGGAGAGAGAAGGGGAAATCACACTGCTGGTTGGGTCCCTCTAGGAGAGAGAAGGAGGAGGGGGTGTCACTGCTGGTTGGGTCCCTCTAGGAGAGAGGAGGAGGGGGTGTCACTGCTGGTTGGGTCCCTTTAGGAGAGAGAAGGAGGGGGTGTCACTGCTGGTTGGGTCCCTCTAGGAGAGAGAAGGATGGGGTGTCACTGCTGGTTGAGTCCCTCTAGGAGAGAGAGAAGGAGGGGGTGTTACTGCTGGTTTGGCCCCTCTAGGAGAGAGAAGGGGGGGGGGGTCACTGCTGTTTGGTTCCCTCTAGGAGAGAGAAGGAGGGGTGTCACTGCTGGTTGGGTCCCTCTAGGAGAGAGAAGGAGGGGGTGTTACTGCTGGTTTGGCCCCTCTAGGAGAGAGAAGGAGGGGTGTCACTGCTGGTTGGGTCCCTCTAGGAGAGAGAAGGAGGGGGTGTCACTGCTAATTGGGTCCCTCTAGGAGAGAGAAGGAGGGGCTGTCACTGCTAATTGGGTCCCTCTAGGAGAGAGAAGGAGGGGGTGTCACCGCTGGTTGGGTCCCTCTAGGAGAGAGAAGGAGGGGGTGTCACTGTTGGTTGGGTCCCTCTAGGAGAGAGAAGGAGGGGGTGTCACTGGTGGTTGGTCCCTCCCTCTAGGAGAGAGAAGGAGGGGGTGTCACTGCTGGTTGGGTCCCTCTAGGAGAGAGAAGGAGGAGGTGTCACTGGTGGTTGGGTCCCTCCCTCTAGGAAAGAGAAGGAGGGGGTGTCACTGGTGGTTGGCTCTCTCCCTCTAGGAGAGAGAAGGAGGGGGTGTCACTGCTGGTTGGGTCCCTCTAGGAGAGCGAAGGAGGGGGTGTCACTGCTGGTTGGGTCCCTCTAGGAGAGAGAAGGAGGAGGTGTCACTGGTGGTTGGGTCCCTCTAGGATAGAGAAGGAGGAGGTGTCACTGCTGGTTGGGTCCCTCTAGGAGAGAGAAGGAGGAAGGTGTCACTGCTGGTTGGGTCCCTCTAGGAGAGAGAAGGAGAGGGTGTCACTGCTGGTTGGGTCACTCTAGGAGAGAGAAGGAGGGGGTGTCACTGCTGGTTGGGTCACTCTAGGAGAGAGAAGGAGGGGGTGTCACTGCTGGTTGGGTCCCTCTCTCCTGTAGAAGCCTCAAAGGAAGACATCATGGTGAGAGAGGAGCTAGACATTGCTTGTGGATGAAGAGAAGGGGAGATCAGACTACGTGAAAGGACTGATTATTTCAGTGCAGGAGTTATCAGCCTGCAAAGGTAGCTTCATTTGCTTAAAGAGTGCCACTTGCTGGCTGGAAAATATGACATTTTCTTATGTAACATTTCATATTTAGCTGATAAAAGTGCAAACGTATTAACACATTTTTTTATTGCATGAAACAAATGTAGATTAAATAGTTCCATTCATAGACCCATAATATTCTTTGTAGGTTGATGGACAAAAGTCTGCATTCAGATTTGTATGATGAAATGTTCTTTTCTTTTCCTTTTTCTAACACTACAAGTAAGGCCCATCGTGTAGATTTTAGTTTTAGTCTTAATATTGTGTCTTAGTAATTTGGTTTTACCAGCTTGTGCTTGTTGGAACAGCCAACTCTCCCCCTTCTCATGAATCTCAGGACATCTGTAGTAGACTCCAATGATAAGTCCATCAGTTCATAGATCCAACTATCATTCCACCCGTAATTCCTCTTCCGCACCATCACCACCTCCAACCACGAGATCATCTTTCTTCTTCACTTTCACATCACATCTTACACAGAGAACCCCCTGCCATATTTTCTATGTCCCGTGTCCCTCTTGACAAGAGGATCAGCATGAATACAAACAGCCCAGTCTTGTGAGGAGTCAAGCCGTGTTTCTGAAATACCAACTCCATTCTCCTTCCCATCTATCATTCCACCTGTAATTTCTCCTCCAGAACCTCCAACCTCAAGATCATCTTTCTTTCTCACTTTCACATCACATCTTACATAGAGAAACCCCCCCTCCATCTTTTCTATGTCCCGTGTCCCTCTAAACAAGAGGATCAGCATGAATACCAACAGCCCAGTCTTGTGAGGAGTCAAGCCATGTTTCCGGAACATCAACTCTATTCTCATCACTGAAAACATCAGCATCTCCCATTCTGTTCGGGAAGGTTGCTGGCTTTTGCTGGGTCCAGCAAACATGGGCAGGAACAGTATATCACCTTCACGTCACACTGGGCAAATAATTTAGTGGCTGAGAAAGATGCAAAATTTGGGCTGGTGGTGCCACTCAATGTCCTGCGGCTTGATGATGGTAATAGCATGGTCACCTCTCCCACATTTTCAATAGCTTTAGGCAATGACTCATCAGAACCACCAGCCTCCCTAAAGCATTACCGAGCCTATGCAACGTCCCAAGCAAAATGCTGTAATTCTGATCTGCAGCTGGAATGCCTTGAGGACAGGAGCTACACTGTACCATCGACTCTGAAGGCTAAATATTACTCTATGTAGTTGGTGTTCCAGAAACACGGCTTGATTCCTCGCAAGACGGGGCTGTTTTTATTCATGCTAAGCCTCCTCTTTAGAGGGACATGGGACATAGAAAAGATGGAGGGGGGGTTCTCTATGTTAGATGGGATCATGCTTTGCTGGTTTTTTTTTGCCTTCCTCTGGATCAACTGTGGGTATAGGATTGTATTTTTTTTTCCTTTTATTGGTTGAAGTAGATGAATTTTTTTCAACCTGACTAACTATATAACTATGGGGAAGTGAGAAAGAAAGATGATCTTGTGGTTGGAGATGTGGTTGGTGCTCCAAAAGCATGGCTTGACTCCTCACAAGACTGGGCTGTTTGTAGTCATGCTGATCCTCTTGTTTTGAGGGACACGGGACATAGGAACGATGGAGGGAGGTTTCTCCATGTTAGATTTGATGTGAAAGTGAGGAAGAAAGATGATCTTGTGGTTGGAGATATGGTTTGTGTTCCAGAAACACGGCTTGACTCATCACAAGATTGGGCTATTAGTATTCATGCTGATCCTATTGTTTAGAGGGACACGGGACATAGGAACGATGGAGGGAGGTTTCTCCATGTTAAATGTGATGTGGAAGTGAGGAAGAAAGATGATTTGTGGTTGGAGATGTGATTGGTGTTCCAGAAACACGGCTTGACTCATCACAAGACTGGGCTGTTTGTATTCATACTGGTCCTCTTGTTTAGAGGGACACGGGACATAGAAAAGATGGAGGGGGGTTTCTCTATGTTAGATGTGATGTGAAAGTCAGGAAGAAATATGATCTTGTTGTTGGAGGTGGTGATGGTGAAGAGGAGGAATTACGAGTGGAATGACAGATGGGTCTATGAACTGGTGGACAGGCAAGCGAGGAGGTCGCTGTCCTTTGGCTGTGAAATTTTTCACACAAGTATCTTTCTTGTAAGCAGGTGCTTGTGAGGTGCCATTAAATACATTTCTATGGTTGTATTCATTGCGATGTGTAGTTATACAGACAGTTACAGGCTGCCCGGGATGGGAAGGGATTAACCGTGTCTAGACTCTTTTTCCCTGGCTTTCTGAGTCCTGCCCCTGCTCTAAACCTCATAAATGTCAAGGGGGAGCTCAGAGCACTCTCTCTTCCAAATGGGATTTATAGAGGAAGACTGCTGAACCATGTAGCCCTGCTGGAGCACGTACCCCCCCACCCCTTCTGGGTCACCCTGCTGGGATTCTCCCTGGTCAAGAAACCTACCATCACTGGACTTTTACTGAATGGACTTTGCTTCTCTGGAAAAGTATGAGCCTGGGCAGCCTGCATTAGTTAGTTAGGGCTGGACTCTTTTTCATGTGTGCCGTGCTGTTGGACTGTGTTGCTGGATCTTCAGTAAAGCTGTTACCTCCTGTTTCAAGCCTGGTCTGCAGTTTTTTCAAAGGGGTGCATGATGGTACATGGTGTATCAGAAGAACAGGGCCTTACAAATGTAAGGCCACTACAAAGGGTTAACTCGGCAGGAGAGTCAGAGGAGGAATGTAGTTGCTACGGGTAACCAAGAACTGCTGGGAATGTTTAGCAGCCAGTCATAAACCATGGTACTTGGCGAAGGTGAGAGGCCCTCCACCCTCCTGGCGGGATGTTCCCCCAAAAGTATCTGGGATCGACCCTGTAGTACGGAGACCTCGTGTGCCTGGCCACATGGCACGGGAGAAAAAAAAAATAAGTGAGAGCATGTGTGGGGTTCATGCTTAACCCCATTCTGCCGCTAGGAGTCAGCTGGCAGAGTTACGTTGGACTGGTGGAGAGGGCATAGGCTCAGCCTTTTCTCTTATTTTGGGGGGTCCCCTGTTGTTGGTAGAGCTACCATGGAAAAACGTAAAGTAGAACTATAGGAACATTGTTTTATTTTTCAGTTCGGATAAAGGATGGTTATAACCCCAGTAAGGTTGTTTTTGCCATCTGTGTTCCATTGGGGAGATTTCCCTTCACTTCCTGTCCCATTGCCAAAACAGGAAGTGAGAGGAAATCGCTGCAAATTAAAGGGAATCCCTTGGGGACTTCCCCAGGTCACCAGAATTAGTGTCCCCATCGGAAGATTTCCCCTCTATTATTTATCTGGGGACAACCCAAGATTTGGGATTTTCTTTACCTTTCACTTTCAATGATAATGGGAAACAGGACAAATAGAGAGGGTTAATGTCCCTAATGGGCACAAAGACAGCAATACAAAACTGACAGGGGTTCTAATCCATCTACACTCTATCTGAAACTAAAACAAATAAATTGCCTTTGGTTATACTTTAAGTCAGGCTCCAGCAGACTTCAACAAAATGGCGGCTGTCTGCAAACAGACACCGATTATGCCATAGAGGCATCTTTGACTAATTCCCAGAAAGGACAAAACACGTCTGAGGAGTACTTTTACAGGTGAAAAACAGGACACATTTATGCAACAGGAAATCCGTGTCCTGTGTGCAGACGGCCACCATTTTGTTGAAATCTACTGAAGCCTTACAAGCCGATTCTGTCTGTCTTGCACCAGTCAATCCACTTGGATGTTGGGGGGTAGGTGCTCTGGACATCTGCTTATAATTATGGCAGTTGAAAAGGAGGGATGAAAATTGTACAGTAGTTGTACACTTAAATATCTGCTTGCCGTTCTTTTTCCTAGATTTCGACTTTCAGATCTAGTTCTTATTTTTTACGGCAGCATAACGCAAATATGCATCCTTCGGGTTCAAGTGGTTGTAGTGGGAGGATCTGCAGCTTGAGGCGTCACCCTGGTACCGGTTTTTAGAGCTTGCGGTCGGTTTTCTTGTAATACCAAACCCATGCAGCTAAGCAGCTGCTCGGTTGTTATTACAAGGAGCAGGAGGGGACATACCCCCCCCCCGCCGCCTTCCACGGCTCTGCCCAGGTCTCCCTTCCCATCGGGAGACCCAACCAACCAGCCGGAGACTCGAACAAAGCCGAAATAGGCTTTAACCACTTCCCACGAATTAACGTACCTGTACATTGGCATGGAGAAGTGGTTGTAGCGGGATGATCTGCAGCTGCTGGCATCACCCCGGTACCATTCTTTAGAGCCACCAGTCGGCTTTCAGAAGATAACAGCCAATGTGGCTCAGGAGCCACTCGACCGTTATCCCAGCGAGCGAGAGGGGACGCCCCCTCCCACCACCTTCCGCGGCTCTGCCCGGGTCTCCCATCCCACCGGGAGACCCAAGCAACCAGCCGCCACATCTGCCAGCTGCCTGGAGATCTGAACAAAGCCGGAATCGGTTTTAACCACTTCCTGCGAATCAACGTAACTATAAGTCGGTTCGGAGAAGTGGTTGTAGCGGAATGATCTGAAGCTGCAGGCATCACCCCGGTACCATTCTTTAGAGCCGGCGGTCGACTTTCAGAAGATAACAGCAGATGCAGCTCAGGTGTATCCCAGAGATTGGGAGGGAACGTCCCCCCCCTATTACCGCCTTCCTCCGCAGCTCTGCCCGGGTCTCCCGTCCCACCAGGAGACCCGAGCAACCAGCCGACACATCCGCCGGCTGATTGGAGTCCCAAACAAAGCCGGATTCGGCTTTTATTGGGTCTCCGATCATGTAACCCGGAAGCGGCGTCATGACGTCGCTTCCGGTTTACTCGCCGACTAACGGCGTCGAATTTTAAAAACTGCCAGTATTCAAAAATGTTGATTTCGGCATTTTGAATACATTGAAGTGCAGTGGAGGGATTTGGTGTCTTATAGACCCCCGATTCCTCCATAAAGAGTATCTGTCACTGCCTATTACTGCCACATTCCCCCCCTCCCCCGATTCCTCAGTAAAGAGTACCTGTCACTGCCTATTACTGCCACATTCCCCCCCCCCCCCCCTCCTTGGATGAATGAGGGCATCACAAGGCTTGCAAGCCCACATTGGAAAGGATTTCATCAAGGTCGATAGGTTTTTCTCTCCACATGAATGCCTTGCAATTAAAAATTGGAGGTAATTATGACCAAATCCATAGTCAATTTTTATTTCTCTCCTCCTTGGTGGGAGTGGAGATAACCCATCTATAAGGATATTCACACTACGAGGCGTTTCTCGAGGGCTGCAGTTCCTCTGAGCTCCACAAGGTGGTGATCTCACTTCTACCCAGACAGGAAGTCTCTATGGAAGACAGGAAGTCTCTATGGAAGACAGGTCAGGTATAAATAGGAAGTTCCGGGTGAGAGGTGAGTTTGTAGGAAGTAGAGAGGAGACATCGCTTGAACTGGCATTTAAGGAGGTAATAAGATCTTATTTTCTATGTACGCCCAGTAACCCCCTGTCATGTCCGTCCTCTTCCTCCGTAGTCACTGTGATGTCTTTTATCTCCAGCAGATGATGATACACACATATATTAAATAGATTATTACCTTTTTTTTATCCTAATCAAAGTTCATATGATAAGGACAAATATACCCGAATCTACATCTAAATTAACTCGCCGCCCCCCACACCTAATAACAGTTTTATCATCCGTTAGACTGATAAGTTGAAAAGGTCGTTGGTGAAAAAGTGACACAACTGAAGAAAATGTACCGGCCATTCCGTTCCATGGAGGAGTGGGAGTATTTAGAAGGACACAAGGATCTCTACAAGGACGTCATGATGGAGAATCAGCCGCCCCTCACATCACCGGGTAAGAGGAGACTTTATTGTAAAGGAGAGAGCAGTACGGAGGATCCACCTAGATCCCCCATCATCTGATAAACACATAGAAACAATGTATTCAGTCAGTGTGTGTGTTTCCTACAGATGGATCCAGTAATGGGAACCCACCAGAGAGATGTCCCCGTCCTCTGTATTCCCGGGATTCCACACAGGAAGGTCTCACCATCCCCCACCATCATCAGGTAGATGAGGAACAATCACTGATAGTATCATTAGGATCTGTACATTATCTGCATTGTTACCATTGATGTCATTTTTATTATATATTCAGAGTGGAAACCTGAGAGATTCTAAAGTTGAGGTTAAAGAAGAGATAAAAGAGGAGGATGATGAGGATGGGGTGATGGAGGAGTCAGCATTTCCAAAAGGACACAAAAATCTGTACCAGGACACCATGGAGGAGTCATCCAGCTACAGAAACCCACCAGAGAGATGTTCCCGTCCTCTGTATTCCCGGGATTCCACACAAGAAGGTCACACCATCCCTCACCATCATCAGGTAGATGAGGGGTATTGAATTAAAATTCGGTCAGTAAAACTTTATTTCAAGCAGAGGTCTGAATCTCATGTTTGTGCTATGACTCGGATCCTTCATATCAAAGCCCCCAACCCTTTAAATCGCAATTTCCCTTTACATTCCAGTGCCCACCTTTACATCACTGCCCCCTATGTATATCGCCGTTCCTCTATACATTACAGCCCCCTATAGATTACAGCACCGCTCTTTACATTGCATCCCCTTGCGGGAGGTGTAACAGGTCTGGATGG
This sequence comes from Pelophylax lessonae, assembly GCF_965119305.1. Taxonomy (NCBI): domain Eukaryota; kingdom Metazoa; phylum Chordata; class Amphibia; order Anura; family Ranidae; genus Pelophylax; species Pelophylax lessonae. The sequence goes on along the minus strand of NC_138776.1, from coordinate 268,045,288 downwards.
AGGGCAGGAGCTTTCCAACTTTTCCTAATAATTAGTGGTTGATTGGTCACTATAACCACCTTGTGTTCTAGCAAATAAACTTGAACTGTGGTGCTGCTCCTGCCCTCCATCCAGATTCGCCATCCCTCCCATCCTCTTCCCAGCTGTGAAGATGACAGCAGTTGCATGGGGAAGAGCGAACAAATAGGCACCTCAATGGCTTAGTTATGGCAGTCCAGATAGAATAGTTTGGGTCTGAACCGCGGTCCACCATTCGGGTAGATGATTAACAATCCTTAATAGTTATGATTTATACACAAGTGTGTCTGTTATAATTAATGTTTTATTATATGTTCAGAGTGGAAACTTTGGGGATTATAATATTGTGGTTAAAGAAGAGTATAAAGAGGAGGATGAGGAGTATGGAGTGATGGACGAGTATTCAGAAGGACACAAGGATATGATGGAGCCACCTAATACCAGGAACCTACCAGAGAGATGTCCCCGTCCTCTGTATTCCCGGGATTCCACACAGGAAGGTCACACCATCCCCCACCATCATCAGGTAGATGAGGAACAATCACTGATAGTATCATTAGGATCTGTGCATTATCTGCATTGTTACCATTGATGTCATTTTTATTATATATTCAGAGTGGAAAACTGAGAGATTCTAAAGCTGATTTTAAAGAAGAGATAAAAGAGGAGGATGAGGATGGGGTGATGGAGGAATCAGAGTTTTCAAAAGGATACAGAGATCTGTACCAGGACACCATGGAGGAGTCATCCAGCTACAGAAACCCACCAGAGAGATGTCCCCGTCCTCTGTATTCCCGGGATTCCATACGGGAAGGTCACACCATCCCTCACCATTATCAGGTAGATGAGGAATAATTATTGGTAGTTATGATTTATACACAAACGTTTTGTTACAATGAATGTTTTATTATTTATCCAAAAGAGAAATCTTGGGGTTTATAATATTGTTTCTAAGAAAGAACATAAAAAGGGGGATGAGGAGTATGGTGTGATGAAGGAGCTTTCTGAAGGACACAAGGATCTCTATAAGCATATCATGATGAAACCTAGTAACAGAGGATGTCCCCGTCCTCTGTATTCCCGGGATTCCACACAGGAAGGTCACACCATCCCTCACCATCATCAGGTGGGTGGAGTTGAGGGTCGGGGACATAAAGTGATTGGACACTCTGACATGTGGAGACGATGTGTGGACTCTACAAGATGATATTTTCTATGTGATCTCACATCATAAATACTTCTATGTTACAGATCTTATTTTCTGCCATTCTGTTGGTTTAGGGTGAAGATCTGATGAAGATGAAAGTTGAGGATGAAGAAGAAGAGGCGTATGTGAGGGATGATCAGCAATATATGGAGGAGGCTGGAATGACGAGGACATTCATAGAGGAGGACACTCCTACAGAGATCAGCACAGGTGACCCATAATATATTCTTCTCTTATCTCTACTCTGTTACTGCACACTGATTGGTCCAGAGTAGGGCGGGAGCTGAGTGACATCAGCCAATAATAGGTTGATAATGGTCACCTCCCTGTACTGATACCCGTCCTGGGGTTCAGCTGGCAGTATTAGGTTGTGTGTCACTCCTAGTTACAGTAGCATAGATATGAGAACACAGATTGAGCCTTTCTTAGGTTGGTCCCTCTTCTTCCAGGAGCCTTCTAGCTAAATGTTACCATAAAACTTTATTACCAGTCTTGTTGGGATGAAAAGTAAGGAGTAACATAAAGACGGAAACCTTTCTCTTTCCAGGAGAAAACACTGTTGCAAGCTCCCTCCAGTGCTGCATATCACCAGAAGCCTAGGCCTATGGTCACTTGTTCCATGGTAAAGGGTCTTTAAGCCTAAACGTTGACCCTCTTATCTATCGGAGATCACATGACCCAGTGCCTAGGCTTGTGGTTGTGTAAAGAGCATGGACCTCCCAGTCCCCATTGGTTCCTGCTCTTCTGACAAGGCTGTGTAAATGTAGAAGTGATCTGGGAGGAGGACCAAAGGCCCCTTTGACTGAAGAGGGGGGAGAGTCCCAGCTGGTTGGGACATCCACAGAGAACATCTGCTCACTCATATCTACCTGATCCAGATGGAATCTTGATGGAAGTGAACTAACCCTCTCATATCTATTGATGATGTTTTTATATTTTTCCAGGACACGCCATGGAGAAACCCTCAAAGGATCTTCTGACTTTATCTCCAGGTTGTAAAATGGAAGATGAGGACATCACAGGAGATTGCGGAGGAGAAAAGACAATGAGCTTAACTATGGATGGTGGACTTCACAGTGTGGATAGACCATGGAATCTCTCTGACTCTGAGCAACCTTTTACTGTGAGGGATGGAGCCGGAATTCAGGGGGAGGAGACATTTTCCTTTCCTAAATGTGCGGAAAGTTTTAGCTCAGAATTAAGTCTTTCTGTACATCAGAGATCTCACACGGGGGAGAAGCCGCATTGCTGCCCTGAGTGCGGGAAGTTTTTTTCACAGAAGTCCCATCTTACCCGACATCTCAGAATACACACGGGAGAGAAACCGTATTCCTGCCCCGATTGCGGAAAGCGTTTTTCGCATAAGTTCCATCTTTACACACATCAGAAGTCTCACACAGGCGAGAGGCCGTATTCCTGCACTGAGTGCGGGAAATGTTATACAAATAAATCAGTGCTTGTTATACATCAGAGATCTCACACGGGGGAGAAACCTCATTCTTGCCCTGAGTGTGGGAAATGTTTTACAAATAAATCAGACCTTGGTAAACATCAAAGAACTCACACAGGGGAGAAACTGTATCCCTGCCTTGAGTGCGGGAAATTGTTTTCAGAGATTTCCAGTCTTTCCAAACATCAAATGTCTCACACTGGCGAGAAGCCTCACGAGTGTCCAGAGTGCGGGAAATGTTATAAACACAAAGCAGACCTTGTTAAACATCAAAGATCCCACACAGGGGAGAAGCCGTATTCCTGCCCTGAGTGCGGGAAATGTTTTTCAGAGAGCTCCAGTCTTTCCAAACATCGGCGATCTCACACTGGCGAGAAGCCGCATGCATGTCTAGAGTGCGGGAGATGTTATATGCATAAAACAGACCTTGTGAAACATCAAAAATCTCACACGGGGCAAAAGCTGTTTTCCTGTAATGAGTGCGGGAAATGTTTTTCGGAGAAGTTCACCCTTTCCAGACATCAGAGGTCTCACACTGGCGAGAAGCCGTATGCCTGTCTAGAGTGCGGGAAATGTTATATGCATAAACCAAACCTTGTTAAGCATCAAAGATCTCACACAGGGGAGAGGACATTTCTCTGATAAGCGCAGTCTTTCTAGACATCAGAGACTTCACATGAGCTTGAAGGTGAAGGCCTGGCCTGAGCGCCGGAAACATTCTCAACAGAAACCAGAGCTTGGTGTAAATGGAAGATCTCACACGAGGAGAAGCCATATTCCGCCCCGCAGAAGAAGCTCCATCTTTATATACACTATATTACCAAAAGTATTGGGACGCCTGCCTTTACACACACACACGTACTTTAATGGCATCCCAGTCTTAGTCCGTAGGGTTCAATATTGAGTTGGCCCACCCTTTGCAGCTATAACAGCTTCAATTCTTCTGGGAAGGCCGTCTACAAGGTTTTATGGGAATGTTTGACCGTTCTTCCCAAAGCGTATTTGTGAGGTCAGCCACTGATGATGGAACTAAGGCCTGGCTCGCAGTCTCCGCTATAATTCATCCCAAAGGTGTTCTATCGGGTTGAGGTTGAGGCCAGTCAAGTTCCTCCACCCCAAACTCGCTCATCCATGTCTTTATGGACCTTGCTTTGTGCACTGGTCCAGATCATTTGGTGATGGGGGATTACGGTGTGGGGTTGTTTTTCAGGGGTTGGGCTTGGCCCCTTAGTTCCAGTAAAGGGAACTCCTAAGGCTTCAGCATACCAAGACATTTTGGACAATTTAATGCTCCCAACTTTGTGGGAGGAGTTTGGGGATGACCCCTTCCTGTTCCAACATGACTGCGCACCAGTGCACGAAGCAAGATCCATAAAGACATGGATGAGCGAGTTTGGGGTGGATGTCTTTATGGACCTTGATTTGTGCACTGGTCCAGATCATTTGGTGAAGGGGGGATTATGGTGATGGGATGTTTTTCAGGGTTTGGGCTTGGCCCTTTAGTTCCAGAGAAGGGAACTCTTAAGGCGTCAGCATACCAATTTTGGACAATTTTATGCTCCCCAGTTTGAGGTCCTGAGCGTGTTTAGGGAGGAGGAACTTGACTGGGTTGAGGTCAGGACTCTGTGCAGGCCAGTCAAGTTCCTCCTCCCCAAACTCGCTCATCCATGTCTTTATGGACATTGCTTTGTGTACTGATCCAAATCATTTGGTGGAGGGGGGATTATGGTGTGGGGCTGTTTTTCAGGGGTTGGACTTGACCCTTTAGTTCCAGTGAAGGGAACCCTTAAGGCGTCAGCATACCAAGACATTTTGGACAATTTCATGCTCCCAACTTTGTGGGAGGAGTTTGGGGATGGCCCCTTCCTGTTACAACATGAATGCGCACCTGGAGGAGGAGGGGGTGTCACTGGTTGGGTCTCTCTAGGAGAGAGAAGGAGGGGGTGTCACTGCTGGTTGGGTCCCTCTAGGAGAGAGGAGGAGGGGGTGTCACTGCTGGTTGGGTTCCTCTAGGAGAGAGAAGGAGGGGGTGTCACTGCTGGTTGGGTCCCTCTAGGAGAGAGAAGGATGAGGTGTCACTGCTGGTTGGGTCCCTCTAGGAGAGAGAAGGAGGGGGTGTCACTGCTGGTGGAGTTCCTCTCGCAGTGTAGTCTATTCTCTCCTAATTTTCAGAAGTTTCTAAGGAAGACATCACGGTGAGATAAGATCTAGATATTGATCATGGGGAGAAGGGGAGATCAGACTACATGCCATGACTGATAATATCAGCGCAATAGTGATCCGACTGCACAGGAAGCTTCATTTTCTTGGAGAGCGCCACCTGCTGCTTGAAAGTTCAAAAAAATGACTTTTTGAGACGTAACATTTAATATTTACCTAAAAAGAATTCTAATATAATAATGCATATTTTTAATATAAAACAAATTAAGCTAAATATATAAATATAATTTTAAAACTCTCGTTAATTTTTGTAAGTTGATTAATAAAAGTCTTCCTTCAGATTTGTATGAAATTATCTTTTATTTTCCTTTATTCAATTTTTCTAATACTCCAAGTACGGCGCATCCTGTAGGGGTTTTTTTTATAGGGGTCTTAAAACGTAGCTCCGGGAAATTTTGTGAACTATGGCTCTCGCCATTGCTGATTCCAATGGCCTTAAGGTTCGCTAAGCAGATTACCTTTTAGGGCCAATTTCTATTTCCGCTGTAACTCACCGTAATTTTCTGCCACATTGGGAAAGAAATTGGCTGCACACCTCCGCCGTTCCAATAGATTTATTGAAACATATAAAACTGCCCCCAGGACGCAGACCATGGAAAGGTCGATGCGTTTCACATGGACAACGTTAGAGGGTGTTTCTTCAAATTGCCCGTTGGCTCCTGGGATATCAGTGTCATCAATCCCAGGAGTCAACGGGCATCCTTGATTGACAGGTTGCCATTACAACGGGGCGGGAGCTTCCTGCGAGGCCGCCATTTTTATGGCAACCTGCAATACACGCGTTCCCGAGGCACACAGGAAAGGTGTATCGGAAAAAAAACTTTGGAAAACGCTTGAACTTTTTTTTTTTTTTACGTAAATTTTATTAACTTTCAATTCAATATATACACACAGATATAAACATATTTCACATATTTCCCCCTGTATGCCACCACCCATATACCCTCCCTCCCCCCTTCTCTTTTTTCCACTTCACTCCCTTGTTGTGTTCCTTCTCCTAGGACTCAACTTAAAGTATCTCACAAAAGTAAGTACACCCCTCACATTCTATCTTTTCATGTGACAACACTGAAGAAATGAGACTTTGCTACAATGTAAAGTAGTGAGTGTACAGCTTGTATAACAGTGTAAATTTACTGTCCCCTCAAAATAACTCAACACACAGCCATTAACCACTTGCCCTTCAGAAGATGTGTGAAACATTCTCTAGACAGAATGAATCGCATCCTGAGCACAACAAGCAGACCTCACTAACAGATCCTGCTCTCTGGTAGGCAGAGGACAATACAGATTTACCTGCAGCCCCTCTGGTAAGCAGACAGAACTCAAAACTATACTTTCTCACTAGCACCTACCTAGGAGGGTGCTACATCCACCCCCCCACCAAACTGAGCCATGTCCTCACTAACAGATCCTGCTCTCCGGTAGGCAGAGAACAATATAGATTTACCTGGAGCCCCTCTGGTAAGCAGACAGAGCTCAAAACTATACTTTCTCACTAGCACCTACCTAGGAGCAGAGGAGGACTGGGCCAGGGGTCAGGGGGGCAATTGCCTCCCGGGTCGTTCTGATGCTCCGTAAAAAAAAGGCTGCACCGCTTCTGCCACAGACGTCCCTAAAGGATTCCTGGTGAAGAGAAGTAAAAGGTACCCACTACTGACCTACTGAGTGCGGGTTGAATCAAGGACCGAGCACAGGCCCCCCAGCATGGATGGTGTAAACTGTGTCTGAGCAGAGGCCGGTTCCATGCCCCACTGGAGACCCTTTCTCCCCTGGCAAGCCCTGACTGAGCTGTCCCAGCTCCCCCCAACCCCCCCCCCCTGCTGGCCAGGTCGGGAACCCGGATTCAATCGGTAAGTAAAGAGTATCTGGAGCAGGGCTTCTGCTTGGAATGGGGGTCAGGAGGAGGACAGGAAGAGGGGAGGGGGCTGGGTCACTGCACCATGGGCCTCTGGTTTGTACTCCCCCCCCCCCCCCCTGGGCCGAAGGTTGCCAGTCTGCCCCTGCCTAGGGGGGTGCTACATCCACCCCCCACCAAACTGAGCCATGTCCTCACTAACAGATCCTGCTCTCCGGTAGGCAGAGAACAATATAGATTTACCTGCAGCCCCTCTGGTAAGCAGACAGAGCTCAAAACTATCCTTTCTCACTAGCACCTACCTAGGAGGGTGCTACAGTCACCCCCCGCCATAATGAGCTATGTCCTTACTGGCTCTGGGCAGCCACCCCTACAAAACTTCTTTGTACAAAAATTTAGTATCCCACAAACTTATAAAAGGCGAAAAGGGAAATAATATATGTACAGGGCCATGGGGCATACCCCATATGTGGCCAGTGAATACAATAGGTTACGTGGAAAAATATATGTACAAATATTCACACATGTACATATACCCTCCGCCAAACAAAAATCTGCTTGACAGGTTAAGACATTACCCTATCTTGCTACCTAAATACAGTATCAACATTGTATAAAGATATACACACAAAGAACAGTGGAGGGTCTATCCAGACCCGGAAGTCCCATGCAAGCCTGCAAAGGAAACAGAAGTTAAGCACAAAAATGTACATTGTTACCTATTCACGGTGAGACTGCCCTCTCCTCAGAGACAACCTGCTCACCAGAATTATTTCTAACTGTAACATTCCTGTATATTTTCTCACTAGCACCTACCCAGGAGGGTGCTTCATCTGAGAGACAGAAATTGCTAATTGCTCAAGAAACCCCTGGCAACCTCTAAAGGAACTCTAGGGTTCCATGGAACATAGGTTTAGGAAGAATGGTCCCTACACTTGTGGTTATTGAGAAGATCTACCCCTTACAAATAGCTAAAAAGATCAACGGTGCCAGTAGAGTTGCCACCTCATCCCTTTAACCACTTAAGCCCCGGAAGATTTTACCCCCTTCCTGACCAGGGCCTATTTTGCGATTCGGCACTGCGTGACTTTAACGGACAATTGCGCGGTCGTGCGATGCTGTACCTAAACGAATTTGACGTCCTTTTTTTCCAACAAACAGAGCTTTCTTTTGGTGGTATTTGATCACCTGTGCGATTTTTTGATCATGCGCTACAAACAAAAAAAAAATAGCGTCAATTTTGCAAAAATAACAATATTTTTCACATTTTTTTATATGAAATTCCCCCAAAAAAATGTATAAATAAACATTTTTTAACATTTTCGGCCAATTTGTTTTATGCTACATATGTTTGGTAAAAAAAATTGCAAAAAGCGTATTTTGATTGGTTTGCGCAAAAGTTATTGCGTTTACTAACAAAGGGAAAGATGATTCCCGTATGATCACTGTTCCTACATGACAGGCGTCTTGTTTACATCAGCCGCCTGCCTTTCTCCCGCTGTCACGGACGATCGTGAGTGACCAGCGGACATCGGGTCCACCGGGCACACGCGCAGGGCGGGTCCGTGACTACGCGGGAGCGCGCCTCCGGCAGCGCGCGCTCGCTCCCCAGAGCCTCACAGGCTAGTGACGTACCGGTACGTCACTTTGCCTGTGAGGGGCTGACCACCGCAGTATATGTACTTGCGGCGGTCGGCAAGTGGTTAAATCTGAACACATATGAATTACACAGGTTCTGAGGCTAATGTATTGCAGATAAGGCAACAAGAGAGTTAAATTATCACCTTAATCAGCCACAGAACCTGTGTAATTCATATGTGTTAGGTTTTAAAATGATGAGGTGGCAACCCCAGGTGCCAGTGGAAACTTATCTGAGAGATAGAATTTGCTCTTTGCCCAAGGAACCCCTTGCAACCTCTGGAGGAACTCTAGGGTTCCATGGAACCATGGTTGAGGAAGAATGCTCCTTACACTTATGGTTATTGAGAATATATACCCCTTACAAATAGCTAAAAAGATAAGTGGTGTCAGTGGAAACTTATCTGAAAGGCATAAATTGCTCAAGGAACCCCTAGCAACCCCTGGAGGAACTCTAGGGTTCCTTGGAACCCTGGTTAAAGAAGAATGCTCCTTATACTTATGGTTATGGGGGAAGATCTACCCCTACAAATAGCTAAAAAGGTCAATGGTGTCAGTGGGAACTTCTCTTGGAGGCAGAAATTGCCCGTTGCTTAAGAAACCCCTAGCAACCTCTGGAGGAACTCTAGGGTTTTATAGAACTCTGGTTGAGAAACCTGCTAGATCTGGTGTCCTTAGCAGGAACTAACTGAGTAAGACTTTTCCACTGGATGGCAATTGAAGTTGTGGGCAGCCATAGATGGAATTGCTGCCCTTATCATGGAGCTCTTAGAAGACCTTTGAAGTTCCATCTCCATATACTTGAATTGCAACCTAGATGCTGGTCCTCTGCTGTATCCTGACTCTTTTACGAAGGCTAATCTTCCACCATCACATCCTGGAGATTCGGAGCCATTTCCATTCATTCTTCTCTGCTGGGGTTCTTTGCAGCCATGTGCCAGAGGTTGGACATACTAAAAGTGAAGAGGCATTTCCCTGTCTCAACACTACTGGGGCATGGGAGTCCATCCTGATCTACCTGGCTTCTCTGTTGCATTAACCACTTAAGCCCCGGAAGATTTTACCCCCTTCCAGACCAGGGGTTTTTTTTCCGAATTTTTACTGCGTGACTTTAACGGACGATTGCGCGGTCGTGCGACGCTGTACCTAAACTAATTTGACGTCCTTTTTTTCCCACAAACAGAGCTTTCTTTTGGTGGTATTTGATCACCTGTGCGATTTTTTGATCATGCGCTATAAACAAAAAAAGAGCGTCAATTTTGCAAAAATAACAATATTTTTCACATTATTTTATATGAAATTCCCCCCCAAAAAATGTAAAAATCAAATTTTTTTAACATTTTCGACCAATTTGTTTTATGCTACCTATGTTTGGTAAAAAAAATCGCAATAAGCGTATTTTGATTGGTTTGCGCAAAAGTTATCGCGTTTACTAACTAAGGGAAAGATTTTTGTCATTTTTGGTGTTTTTTTTTTAACTAGTAATGGCGGCGACCTGCGATTTCTTTTGTGGGACTGCGACATTGCGGCGGACAGATCGGACCCTTGACTGACATTTTTGGGGTTACCAGTGACATTACTGCAGTAATCAGTGCTATACATATGCACTGTTACTGTAAAAATGACACTGGCAGGGAAGGAGTTAACTGTATTGGAGAGGGAGGGGTTAAGTGTGTCCTAGGGGCGTGTTTCTAACTGTGATTGGACATGGCTACTAGTGTAAAAACAGAGATCAACGGTCCTACATAGAAGAACCGTCTGATCTCCATTTTTACACAGGGGAGAATGTCAGGCGGCTTGTTTACATTAGCCACCTGCCTTTCTCCCTTCCCGGCGAACGATCGCGAGTGACCGGCGGACATCGGGTCCGCCGATCACATGCACTGACTTGTTAGGGAACGAGCCTGGGCGGGCGCACGCCTCAGCGGGCGCGCGCTCGCCCGCTATTGGCTCACAAGCCAGTGACAGGCTAGTGACGTACCGGTACGTCACTTTGCCTGGCCGGGGCTGACCGCCGCAGTATATGTACTTGCGGCGGTCGGCAAGTGGTTAAAGGTGGGCAGCTTGCTGCTGGGTACATCTGATGAGGACAGTGAGAGGGTGACCCACGTCATCCATTCCACTACTGCCTGAGCCTTTTTTGGATGAATGAGGGCACCTCAATGAGTTGTAAATTCACATGGGAAGGTTTGCATCAAAGTAGATACGTTGGTGCAAGGAAATTTCTCCTACACAGTGCAACATAATAACAAATTAGAGGGGAATTATGATTAAATCCACCATAATCAGTTTTGCGGCAAAACCAAAGTTGCTAAAATCCCTCCACTCATCCCTAGTAATATATTTCTCTCCCCCTTGGTGGGAGTGGAGATGACCCCATCTATATACAGTACATACACCCACAGCACAAGGCCGTGTTCTCACTACGAGACGTTTCTCGGGGCTGCAGTTCCTCAGAGCTCATTTATACCATAGAGACAGGAAGTCTCTATGGAAGACAGGAAGTGATGTCAGGCATAAATAGGAAGTTCCGGGTGAGAGGTGAGTCGGGAAGAAGTAGAGAAGAGACATTGCTGGAAGTGGCAGTAGAGAAGGTAATAAGATATTATTTTCTATTCACACCCAATAATCCCCCCGTCATATCCGTCCTCTTCCTCCATAGTCACTGTGATGTCTTTTATCTCCAGCAGATACACATAAATGGTCATTAGTGGAAATGCAACACATCTGAAGAATATGACCGGAAATGGACATTCTGTTCTATGGAGGAGTGGGAGTATTTAGAAGGACACAAGGATCTCTACAAGGACGTCATGATGGAGAATCAGCCGCCCCTCACATCACCGGGTAAGAGGAGACTTTATTGTAAAGGAGAGAGCAGTACGGAGGGTCCACCTAGATCCCCCATCATCTGATAAACACATAGAAACAATGTATTCAGTCAGTGTGTGTGTTTCCTACAGATGGATCCAGTAATGGGAACCCACCAGAGAGATGTCCCTGTCATCTGTATTCCCGGGATTCCACACAGGAAGGTCACACCATCCCCCACCATCATCAGGTAGGTGACTGACAATTATTGGTAATTATAAATTATACGCAAGCATGTTTCTTACAATGAATGTTTTATTATGTATTCAGAATGAAAACCTCAAGGAATATAATATTGTTGTCATTAAAGAAGAGTATAAAGAGGAGGATGAGGAGTATGGTGTGATGGAGAAGCATTCAGATATACACAAGGATATGATGGAGCCACCTAATACCAGGAACCTACCAGAGAGATGTCCCCGTCCTCTGTATTCCCGGGATTCCACACAGGAAGGTCACACCATCCCTCACCATCATCAGGTAGATGAGGAACAATCACTGATAGTATCATTAGGATCTGTACATTATCTGCATTGTTACCATTGATGTCATTTTTATTATATATTCAGAGTGGAAACCTGAGAGATTCTAAAGTTGAGGTTAAAAAAGAGATAAAAGAGGAGGATGAGAAGTATGGAGTGATGGAGGAGTTGTCAGAAGAACACAAGGATATGAAAGAGCTATCTATTAGCAGAAACCCACCAGTGGGAAGTCCTCTGTATTCCCAGGATTCCACACAGGAAGGTCACACCATCCCTCACCATCATCAGGTGGGTGGAGTTGAGGGTCGGGAACATAAAGTGATTGAACACTCTGACATGTGGAGACGATGTGTGGACTCTACAAGATGATATTTTCTATGTGATCTCACATCATAAATACTTCTATGTTACAGATGTTATTTTCTGCCATTCTGTTGGTTTAGGGTGAAGATCTGATGAAGATGAAAGTTGAGGGTGAAGTAGAAGAGACGTATGTGAGGGATGATCAGCAATATACGGAGGAGGCTGGAATGATGAGGACATTCATAGAGGAGGACACTCCTACAGAGATCAGCACAGGTGACCCATAATATATTCTTCTCTTATCTCTGCTCTGTTACTGCACACTGATTGGTCCAGAGTACGTTGCAGCAATGCACATAACACTTGAAGGCAAAAACAGGGTTCCCTCTGTCTAGTTCAGGGTTTTTTCAACCATGGTTGCTAGGGGTTCCTAGGGTTCCTCCTGAGGTTGTGCAGATAGGAGGAAGGGAGCCGCTCAGGTGAGGAAAAAGTACTCCGGTGCAGGTCGGATCCGTCATCCAAAGGTCCAATAGTTCAAAGAAAATGTGACCGCACTCAGGAGAAGTTGAAGAATGAAGTGTTTAATCCCCCGTAGGATATAATACATACAGTGCTTCACATAGACACAGGACAGGTAAACGCGTTTCACGATTCTAAGATCGCTTAATCATTACCTACGGGGGATTAAACACTTCTCCTGAGTGCGGTCACATTTTCTTTGAACTATTCCTCCTGAGGTTGCTAGGGGTTCCTAGGGTTTCTCCTCAGGTTGCTAGGGGTTCCTAGGGTTCCTCCTGAGGTTGCTAGGGGTTCCTAGGGTTCCTTCTCAGGTTGGTAGGGGTTCCCAGGGTTCCTCCTCAGGCTGCTAGGGGTTCCTAGAGTTCCTTAAGGTTGTTAGGGGTTCCCAGGGTTCCTCCTCAGGTTGCTAGGGGTTCCTAGGGTTCCTCCTAAGGTTGCTAGGGGTTCCCAGGGTTCCTCCTCAGGTTGCTAGGGGTTCCTATGGTTCCTCCTCAGGTTGCTAGGGGTTCCTAGGGTTCCCTCTCAGGTTGCTAGGGGTTCCCTGGGTTCCTCCTCAGGTTGCTAGGGGTTCCCAGGGTTCCTCCTCAGGTTGCTAGGGGTTCCTAGGGTTCCTCCTTAGGTTGCTAGGGTTTCCTAGGGTTCCTCCTCAGGTTGCTAGGGGTTCCTTGAGAAATGGGCAATTTCTGCCTCTCAGATAAGTTTCCAATGACACCATTGTTCCTTTTAGCAGTCTGTAAGGGGGTAATTCTTCCCAATGAGGACAAGAGTAAGGAGCATTCTTCCCACTGACTGTCACACTAATGTGTCATGAGTGATTTTTAATTTTTAGCAGGGGTTCCCCGAGACCAGAAATTTATTTCAAGGGTTCCTCTGTGTTGAAAAGGTTGAGAAAGGCTGCTCTAGTTATACATGGAGTGGAATCTGTGAATGGAAATGTCTCCTCATGGACATTTATTGATGTCTTAGAGGAGACAGCTTTCTGAATGGCCCCTGCAACCTTTGGTGACCTTTGGCTGCCATCTTGGCATGGAACTCTATGAAATAGGGTCCCCACGTCATTTGGGCGTGCCTAGAGCGAGTGGTAGGTTAGAGACACAGACCCAGCTTGTTAGGGAGAGTGAATGGTGTCATGTCGGATAATGCCTTTCCGTCGGATAGTGCATCCGACAGACTGCACATGCGCGGTAAATGACGTCACTCCAGCTGACTGCTCCGCTCAGCTGGGGTTGACGTCATTAATGCGCTTGCGCAGTCCCCGTCAGATGCATTTTTCGACGGGAGACAGTACACGGGAAGAATTATAAGACATCGAGGAGGCGTTACGGAGTAATCGAGGAGGCGGTACGGAGGCAAAGTAATAAAAAATAAAGGAAGAAATACCAAATATAACAAGTGACGGGGGTATAGCTATCTGACAGAACACCGCCGCTGCTGACACGTGGGGGGGGGATCTGGAAGCTGCAGTAAAAATGCCACTGATTATATTTCATATCCCCAAGGTAAGAACTTGTCAAGGAGGGGGAGGGGATAAGGGGAATGAAGGCTTCAATTGAAGGACCAAACTTTAACACTGATATGTGACCTGTCCACCTGGCTGCACCCCCCTGGAGTGACGTCATTTACCGCGCATGCGCAGTACATGGAAAGGTTCCTGAGGCGTAGGGTCAATTCAAGGACAAGGCCTGCACAGAGTAAACATTCCAGGATCTGGACCAGAGAAGTGGGCCTCTTCTCAGCAGCATCAGGAGAAAATACTGCTGCAAGCTTCTTCCAGTGTTGCATATCAGCAGAAACCTAGGCTTAGGGTTGCATGTTCTATACAAGTCTCAAATCTATTGGTCATCTTTTTTTCCAGGACACGCCATGGAGAAACCCTCAAAGGATCGTCTCACTTTATCTCCAGGTTGTAAAATGGAAGATGAGGACATCACAGGAGACTGTGGAGGAGAAAAGACAATGAGCTCCACTATGGATGGTGGACTTCACAGTGTGGATAGACCATGGAATCCCTCTGACTCTGAGCAACCTCGTACTGTGAGGGATGGTTCTGGAATTCAGGGGGAGGAGACATTTCCCTGTCCTGATTCTGGGGAAAGCTTTAGCTCTGAACTAAGGCCTACTGTAAATCAGAGATCTCACACAGGTGGAAAACTTTATTCCTGTCCTGAATGTGGGAAATTTTTTTCACAGGTGTCCAATCTTTACAGACATCTGAGGTTACATACAGGCGAGAAACCGTATTCCTGCACTGAGTGCGGGAAATGTTTTTCACAGAAGTTCCATCTTTACACACATCAGAAGTCCCACACAGGCGAAAAACCATATTCTTGCCCTGAGTGCAGGAAATGTTTTACACAGAAATCAGTACTTGTTATACACCAGAGATCTCACACGGGGGAGAAGCCGTATTCCTGCCCCGAGTGCGGGAAATGTTGTTCAAATAAATCAGACCTTGTTAAACATCAGAGATCTCACACGGGGGAGAAATTGCATTCCTGCCCTGAGTGCGGGAAATGTTTTTCAGAGAGGTCCAGTCTTTCCAGACATCGGAGATCTCACACTGGCGAGAAGCCGCACGCCTGTCCAGAGTGCGGGAAATGTTATATGCATAAAACGGACCTTGTTAAACATCAGAGATCTCACACGGGGGAGAAGCCGTATTCCTGCCCTGAGTGCGGGAAACGTTTTTCGGGGAAATTCAGTCTTTCCAGACATCAGAGATCTCACAATGGCGAGAAGCCGTATACCTGTTCAGAGTGTGGGAAATGTTATATGCATAAAACAAACCTTCTTAAACATCAAAGTGCTCACATAGGGGTGGGGCCATTTTTCAGATAAACCCAGTTTTTCTAGACATCAGACACTTTACATGCCTGTCCTGAGTGTGGGAAAAATTTTCAACTGAAATCAGACCTTCTGGTAAATCAAAGATCTCACACAGGGAAGAGGCCGCCATTTTTTCTCAGTACCATCTTTACATACAGCAGAGGTCTCTCACAGATGAGAAGCCTCTTTATTTACTGTCCTGAGTGAGCATATGCCGCAAGCAGGAAAGGTGTTTTCGTGCCCCGAGTGTGGGAAATGTTCTCCATAGAAATCAGAGCCTATGCAACAAAAACCTCACACAGGTGAGAAGCCGTATTCCAGTCCTGAGTGCAGGAAATGTTTTTCGTGAAAGTCTTGTCTAACCAAACATCAGAGAACCCACACAACCCTTGAGGTGTATTAGTGTCCTGAGTGCGGGAAATGTCTTCTATATGGATCATACTTTGCCGTACATCAGAGATCTCACACTCGGAAGAAGCACACCTTGATATACACCTCAGAAAACACCTGGCTGAGCTCTCCTCTCATCTTTATCATGGAAGAAAGACTTTATAAAGAAATCAGAGATCACTTCCAAGCTCCGTCTGGCTTTGTCTAGGAGAGAGAAGGAGGGGTGTCACTGCTGGTTGGGTCCCTCTAGGATAGAGAAGGAGGGGGTGTCACTGCTGGTTGGGTTCCTCTAGGATAGAGGACGGGGTGTCACTGCTGGTTGGGTTCCTCTAGGAGAGAGAAGGAGGAGGTGTCACTGCTGGTTGGGTCCCTCTAGGAGAGAGAAGGAGGGGGTGTCACTGCTGGTTGTGTCCCTCTAGGAGAGAGAAGGAGGAGGTGTCACTGCTGGTTGGGTCCCTCTAGGAGAGATAAGGAGGAGGTGTCACTGCTGGTTGGGTCCCTCTAGGAGAGAGAAGGAGGAGGTATCACTGCTGGTTGGGCTGCTGGTTGTGTCCCTCTAGGAGAGAAAAGGAGGAGGTGTCACTGCTGGTTGGGTCCCTCTAGGAGAGAGAAGGAGGAGGTGTCACTGCTGGTTGAGTCCCTCTAGGAGAGAGAAGGAGGGGGTGTCACTGCTGGTTGAGTCCCTCTAGGAGAGAGAAGGAGGAGGTGTCACTGCTGGTTGGGTCCCTCTAGGAGAGAGAAGGAGGAGGTGTCACTGCTGGTTGTGTCCCTCTAGGAGAGAGAAGGAGGAGGTATCACTGCTGGTTGGGCTGCTGGTTTGGTTCCTCTAGGAGAGAGAAGGAGGAGGTGTCACTGCTGGTTTGGTTACTCAAGGAGAGAGAAGGAGGGGGTGTCACTGCTGGTTTGGTTACTCTAGGAGAGAGAAGGAGGGGGTATCACTGCTGGTTGGGTCCTTCTAGGAGAGAGAAGGAGGAGGTATCACTGCTGGTTGGGTCCCTCTAGGAGAGAGAAGGAGGGGGTGTCACTGCTGGTTGAGTCCCTCTAGGAGAGAGAAGGAGGGGGTGTCACTGCTGGTTGGGTCCCTCTAGGAGAGAGAAGAAAGGGGAGTCACTGCTGGTTGGGTCCCTCTAGGAGAGAGAAGGAGGGGGTGTCACTGCTGGTTGGGTCCCTCTAGGAGAGAGAAGGAGGGGGTGTCACTGCTGGTTGGGTCCCTCTAGGAGAGAGAAGGAGGGGGTGTCACTGCTGGTTGGGTCCCTCTAGCAGAGTAGTCTGATCTCCCCTGATCTTCAGCAGAAGCTTTAAAGGAACACATCATCTTGAATAAAGAGATAGATATTGCTTGTAGATGAAGTGAAGGGGAGATCAGACTTCATGACAGAACTGACAATTTCAGTGAAATAATTATCAGCCTTCACAGGCACTTCATCGGAGAGCGCCACCTGCTGGCTGAACGTGGGAAATATGACATTTTCGGATGTAACATTTCATATTTAGCTGAAAACATATTAGCACATTTTCTTAGTATGAAACAAACGAAGATGAGATATTTCCTTTCTTAAACTCTTGATATTCTGTGTAAGTTGATTGATAAAAGTCTTCCTTCAGATTTGTATGATGAAATGTTCTTTTATTTTTCTTTTTCTAACACTACAATTAAGGTCCATCCTGTAGGTTTTAGTCTTAATCTTGTGTCTTAGTAGTTTGGTTTTACCAGCTTGTACTTCTTGAAACAGTCAACTCCCCCCCTTCTCATGAATCTCAGGTCGGCTGTAGTAGACTCCAATGATAAGTCCATCAGTTCATAGACCTATCCATCATTCCACCCGTAATTCCTCCTCCGCACCATCACAACCTCCAACCACAAGATCACCTTTCTCCCTCAAAACTAACAACCATTTGGGTAACACCTACATGAGGAAACACATGACTATTCACCATAGAGCTTGGTGGGAGAGATGGCAGGCCCACACTCGTTGTTGGGACAAGGTCCTTAACCACTTTACCACCGGAGGATTTTGCTGTCTTACGTCCAGGCCACTTTTTGCGATTCGGCACTCTGCGAATTTACCTGACAATTGCGCGGTCGTGCGACGCCGTACCCAAACGAAATTTACGTCCTTTCTTCCCCACAAACAGAGCTTTCTTTTGGTGGTATTTGACCACCTGTGTGATTTTTACTTTTTGCGCTATAAACAAAAAAAGAGCGACAATTTTGAAAAAATAATATTTTTCACTTTTTTTTTTATGAAATTCCCCCCCAAAAAAATGTAAAAATCTAAATTTTTTAAAATTTTTGGCCAATTTGTTTTCTGCTACCTATGTTTGGTAAAAAAAAATCACAATAAGCGTATTTTGATTGGTTTGCGCAAAAGTTATCGCAGCTACTAACTACGGGAAATTTATGACATTTTTATTGTTTTTGTTTTTTTTAACTAGTAATGGCGGCGATCTGTGTTTTTTTTTTGCGGGACTGCGACATTGCGGCAGACAGATCGGACCCTTGACTGACATTTTTGACACTTTTGGGGGGACCAGTGACATTTCTACAGTAATCAGTGCTATAAATATGCACTGTTACTGTAAAAATGACACTGGCAGGGAAGGGGTTAACTTTTATTGGTGATCAAGGGGTTAATGTATGCCTGGTGCTCACTGACGTGTGTGGGGGGAGGGGACTGAGTGACACAGGGACAGATCGCAGGTTCAGCTATGCTGAATCTTGTAATTTGTCCCTGCCTGTCACTTCGGAGATCCGCCCGCTTTGTTTACACAAGCGGGCGGATCTCCACAGTCGATCCCCGACGATCGGGGAAGAGCGGCGGGGATCACCACATCTCTTCCCCTGGCCCGACTCCCACTGTGTCTGAATACAGCGGGAGCAAGCCTCCGGCGGCACGCGCGCGCCGCCGAGAGAGGGGAATGTCTGGTGACGTAGGTCTACGTCGCCTGACGATAACGAACCGCTGTGCCGCAGTAGAGGCACAGTGAGCAGTGTTAAAGTGGTTAAAGTAGATCACAAATGCAAATAACATGCAGTCCCCCCGGTGCCACCTGGGATATGTGATATGCATATCCCAAGAGGCACTGGGATCTCTACAATCATTTCATTAATTGAAGCAGGAGGGGAGGCCTAGCGGCATATCATCTTGAGGTGGCACCTAAATGTGGAATAGCTGGCAGCCTCCCGAAAATGTCACAGGAGAAGATGGCGGCACGTGACCTGAGAGTGGACTACACCTGACTGACTGCACTGACCAGCTCATAAACATTTTCTCTGTGGAGGTTCAGCCTAAAGTTTGTCTCCGGTGTCTCCCTGGTGCCACCAGGACTCAACAATTCCGACACCTGGTGCCTTGCTTATGGGACTTGTGAAAAAGAGGCAACTGTCTTCTCTGTGCTTTGCCTAAGCACAGGGGGCGGGCTAGCACTATGTTCATCTGGTGCACATGCAATACAGTCCCTGATGTGGTGTGCACATGTAAGCGGTGCACCTAGCTTCTTTCCATGTGGCTGGCCTGGGCCCCACCTATGTACAGGGTCTTCAGAGCATCACATTTGCTCTCCATCTAAACCCAAACACTGTTCATGTGCATGAATGCAGGTCCTAGACCTTCCCGTTATTACATCCTTCAGGTCAATGTACACATTAACCTTGGGCCTATGTTTTCCGTGGTCCTGGTAGAAGCTCCAGAAGACCAACCACCCTCTTTGACCACCTGGTACATGAGATTTTTTTTCTCAATGCCAGGAAGGGGACTCCTTTTCATCCATCACCACCCACTCCTGAGCCAACCAGGCTTGCACCAGAAAAATAAACAACCTATCTCTTCTTCCCAGGCATTGGCTGTATTTACAGTCAGGTCCATAAATATTGGGACATCGACACAATTCTAATCTTTTTGGCTCTATACGCCACCACAACGGATTTGAAATGAAACAAACAAGATGTGCTTTAAAGCGGAGTTCCACCCATGTTTTAAACTTTTTAGAAATTGCTGGCATTCCTCAATTAAAAACAGCATTGCCGACTTTTTTTTTTTTTCCTTGATTGGCTTACCTTGTTGCTAGGGGGTAAGCAATTTTCTTCCTCCTTCGGCGCCACGGTGAGCTACGTCACTTCCTGCGGCGCACAGGCTCCTGGGAGATGTGCGTCATCAATTTGAATACAGAGCGGACAGCTTACTGACAGGAGGCGGGGCTGAGGCAGGACGGAGTTGCCGCCGCGTCATCGGGTTCTTACAGGGGGTGGGGCGGATGGGAGAACTGAGAGGAGGCGGGACGGAGGTGGAGGAAAATTTTTTTTTTTTTTAATTCTTTATTTAGAGGTATGCCATGAAAAATTAAGAACAACAACACTACAAACAAACGCATGATAGTAAAAGAAATGCAGTCTACGTAGTACAGGGAACAACCTTGTGCAAAACAGACTATCACGGCTCAACAACAAATAATGTAACCTGGGTTCGTATTTTGTCTTTTCGACCATTTTTATGCATTCATATGCAGTATTGCCGTAAACAACAGTTCGTGTGGAGGGTGGTCCAGCGCCACCCACCCGAGTGGAGGGGGACAGAAATCCCCGCCGGCATCTACCACATGGCCGGCAAGGGGGCCCACCAAAACTCCACCCCGAAGTGGGGAGGACCCCGGGACCAACCCCCACCTTTTGTCCGGAGCACTGGAGGAAAATTTTAATACAGAGCAGACAGCTGAGAGGAGGCGCGTCTTCGGGTCCTTACAGGGGGCGGGGCTGGGCGGATGGGAGAGCAGAGAGGAGGCGGGACGGAAGTGGAGGAAAATTGTAAGAGCTGAGAGCTGACTGAGAGGAGGTGGGACGGAGGTGCGGCCGTGTCAGTAATGCAGGGCTTCTAGCCATTAAAAGCTAGAAGCTGTGCATTACTGACACGGCCGCACCTCTGTCCCACCTCAGCCCCGCCTCCTCTGTCAGCTGTCCACTCTGTATTAAAATTTTCCTCGACCCTCGAGTATGTCTTCTGACTCTGATAAACCAGCAGCACCTATTCCCGGAAGAAGGTACATGTGGGCTAATATGTGATCTCGCTGCAGGAGAAATATAAAGTTAGTTTGTTAAAAATAATTATGTATAACACTGCACACAAAAATATATTTAGCTAATATAACATAGATTTCATGGATTAAAAAGAATATCTCTGGGTTTTAAAAAAAAAAATTGGCTGGGGAAGCTGTAGGAATTACAATAGTTTGTATATGTGCCTCCCACTTTTTAAGGGACCAAAAGTAATGGGACAATTGGCTGCTCAGCTGTTCCATGGCCAGGTGTGTGTTATCCCCTCATTATCCCATTTACAAGGAGCAGATAAAAAGTCCAGAGTTCATTTCAAGTGTGCTATTTGCATTTGGAATCTGTTGCTGTCAACTCTCAATATGGGATCCAAAGAGCTGTCACTATCAGTGAAGCAAGCCATCATTAGGCTGAAAAAACAAAACAAACCCATCAGAGAGATAGCAAAAACATTAGGTGTGTGTATACAAGGGTTGACCCACATCACCCAATTCCACCACTGCCTGAACCTTCTTTGGATGAACGGGGGGCATCGCAGGGCTTGCAAAGCCAAATGGGAAGGTTTTCATCAAGGTAAATAGGGTTGTACCCAGCAATTTTTTTACTAAGCAGCACCACGTAGTGAAAAATTAGAGGACAACTATGACTCAAAGAAGCCAAAGTCCCTCCACTCATATTTCTATCCCCGTTGGTGGGAGTAAAGATGACTCCATCTATAAGGAGCTCCTTGAGGGCAGGGACTGATGTGAATGTACAATGTATATGTAAAGCACAGCGTAAATTGACAGCGCTATATATAAGTACCTGAAATATACAGTACATACACACACAGCACAAGGCCGTGTTCTCACTACGAGACGTTTCTCGGGGCTGCAGTTTTTCTGAGCTCCACAAGATGGTAACCTCATGTCTAGTCTACCCAGACAGGAAGTCTCTATGGAAGACAGGAAGTCATGACAGGAAGTTCCAGGTCAGAGGTGAGTTGGGAGGAAGTAGAGAGGAGACATTGCTGGAAGTGGCAGCAAAAGAGGTAATAAGATCTTCTTTTAAATTTACACCGAGTAACCCCCCCCCCCCCCGTCATGTCCGTCCTCTTCCTCCATAGTCACGGTGAGGTCTTTTATCTCCAGCAGATGATGATACACACATATATAGAATAGTGGAATAGATGTTTTCTTCCTAACCAAAGTTCATATACTAAAGACAAACATAACGAAATCTACATCTACATGCACCTACCACCCCCCCCACCCCCATCTAATACAAGTTTTATAATCTGTTAGGAAACACTGATAAGGTGAGAAGGTCGTTGGTGGAACAGCGACATATCTGAAGAAGCCGTACTGGCTGTTCTGTTCCGTGGAGGAGTGGGAGTACGTAGAAGGACACAAGGCTCTCTACAAGGACGCCATGATGGAGAATCAGCCGCCCCTCACATCATCGGGTAAGAGGAGACTTTATTGTAAAGGAGAGAGCAGTACGGAGGATCCACCTAGATCCCCCATCATCTGATAAACACATAGAAACAATGCATTCAGTCAGTGTGTGTGTTTCCTACAGATGGATCCAGTAATGGGAACCCACCAGAGAGATGTCCCCGTCCTCTGTATTCCCGGGATTCCACACAGGAAGATCACACCATCCCTCACCATCATCAGGTAGATGAGGAACAATTATTGGTAGTTATGATTTGTATACACCTATGATTGTTACAATGAATGCCTATTATGTATTCAGAATGGCAGCCTCTGGGATTATAATATTATTGTTAAAGAAGAGTTTACAGAGGAGGACGATGAGTATGGTATGATGGAAGAGATTTCAGGACACAAGGATATGATGGAACCACCTCATACTGGAAAGCCACCAAAGAGATGTCCCCGTCCTCTGTATTCCCGGGATTCCACACAGGAAGGTCACACCATCCCCCACCATCATCAGGTAGATGAGGAACAATTATTGGTAGTTATGATTTATACACAGCATGTTTGTTACAATCAATATTTTATTATATATTCAGAGTGGAAACTTCGGGGGTTATAAAATTATTGTTAAAGAAGAATATAAAGAGGATGATGAGGAGTATGGAGTCATGGAGAAGCTTTCTGAAGGACACAAGGATATGATTGAGTCCCCGAATATTAGGAACCCACCAGAGAGATGTCCCCGTCCTCTGTATTCCCAGGATTCCACACAGGAAGATCACACCATCCCTCACCATCATCAGGTAGGTGGAGTTGAGGGTCGGGAACATAAAGTGATTGAACTCTCTGACATGTGGAGACGATGTGTGGACTCTACAAGATGATATTTTCTATGTGATCTCACATCATAAATACTTCTATGTTACAGATGTTATTTTCTGCCATTCTGTTGGTTTAGGATGAAGGTATTATTAAAATAAAAATAGAGAGTGAAGTAGAAGAGACGTATGTGGGGGATGATCAGCAATATACGGAGGAGGCTGGAATGACGAGGACATCCATAGAGGAGGACACTCCTACAGAGATCAGCACAGGTGACCCATAATATATTCTTCTCTTATCTCTGCTCTGTTACTTCATAATTCAGTCCCTTTTAAGTCTGGTATGAATTTTAAAAGTGGAACCCATGCCATAGTAAACAGCCTTAGGGTCTGGAATGCATCAAGGAAAAAGCATGGGGTACCTTCTCAAAAATTCATACAAGACCCTTAACCAAGCATGCAGCCAGGCTGGCCTGATTGGTCCAGAGTAGGACGGGAGCTGAGTGAAATCAGCCAAAAGTAGTTTCACAGTGGTCACCTCTCCGTACTGATACTATATAATGCTGGTTGGGACATCCACAGAGAACATCTGCTCACTCATATCTACCTGATCCAGATGGAATCTTGATGGAAGTGAACTAACCCTCTCAGATATATTGACGATGTTTTTATATTTTTCCAGGACACGCCATGGAGAAACCCTCGAAGGATCGTCTCACTTTATCTCCAGGTTGTAAAATAAAAGATGAGGACATCACAGGAGATTTTGGCGAAGAAATGATAATGACCTCAACTATATATGGTGGACTTCACAGTGTGGATAGACCATGGAATCCCTCTGACTCTGAGCAATCTCGTACTGTGGGGGATGGTGCTGGAGTTCAGGGGGAGGAGACATTCTCCTGTCCTCAATGTGGGGAAAGTTTTAACTCTGAATTAAGTCTTTCTATACATCATAGATCTCACACGGGAAAGAAGCTTCATTCCTGCCCTGAGTGTGGGAAATGTTTTCCACGGAAATCAGAACTCGTTAAACATCAAAGAACTCACACAGGTGAGAGACCGTTTTCTTGCTCTGAGTGCGGCAAATGTTTCTCAGAGAACTCCCATCTTTACAGACACAAGAGACTGCACACAGGAGAAAAGCCGTATTCCTGTCCCGAGTGTGGGAAATGTTTTTCAGAGAAGACCTCTCTTTGCAGACATGAGAGGTTGCACACGTCCGAGAAGCCTTTTACCTGTCTTGAGTGCGGGAAAAGTTATACACAGAAATCACTACTTATTGTACATGAAAGGTCTCACACAGGGGAGAGGCCGTATTCCTGCCCTGAGTGTGGACAGTGTTATCCACTGAAATCAACACTCATCAGACATCAAAAGTCGCACATTGGTGGGAAGCCATATTCCTGTCCTGAGTGTGGGAAATGTTTTTTTCAGAAGTCTTCTCTTCTTGTACATCAGCGATCACATACGGGAGAGAAGATGTATTCCTGCTCTGAGTGCGGGAAAAGTTATCCATGGAAATCGCATCTTGTTACACACCAGAGGTCCCACACGGGGGAGAAGCCGTATTCCTGCCCTGTGTGCGGGAAAAGTTATCCGCGGAAATCAGAACTTGTCATACATCAGAGGTCTCACACGGGGGAGAAGCCGTATTCGTGTTCTGAGTGTGGGAAATGTTTCTCAGAGAAGTCCTATCTTCAAAGACATCATAGAAATCACACAGGTGAGAAGATGTATTCCTGCCCGGAGTGCGGGAAATGTTATAACAACAAATCAGACCTTAATCGACATCAGAAGTCCCACACGGGGGAGAAGCCGTTTTCTTGCCCTGAGTGCGGCAAATGTTTTTCACAGAAGTCCCACCTTTCCAGTCATCTAAACTCCCACACAACGGGAGCGTGGCTACCTCCAGCCGTGATTGAGAAGAGTCCCTGCTAGAGCCCCAATCATTTTCATCCATCCTGCAGACAGACTGGTTCCTTGGCCACCATAAACCATACAGGCGTGGTGGACCCCATACACAACTTATCCACGAGCATGAATTGGCACCAATAGGCAACTGAGCGGCTTAAAGAGTTTGCATGACCAGACCGCCATGAGGTAGGCCTCAGGGACCGCTATGAGGTAGGCCTCAAGGACCCTGTCCTAAGGAAAGCCAGACAGAAAAGTGCTATTAAGTTATGAAAATACCACCATCGACATTTTTCTTCAGTTCTCGATGGAGTTACAAAGCAGAGAGCCTCGTTTGTAGAGTTTAAACACAAGTTCCGAGACAAAGGTAGGGTATGGTCCAATGCATGCCCCAAGAGACTACCTGTCCTGGACAACGGGAAACCATCTTTCTTTACCACCCATGGACTGGCTGTATACTAATCAGAGGCTTACCACCTACCAGAGGTCATTCCATTCTTTGTTGGCTCTTATTGTTGGGTTTGATGGTTTTGCTCACTATCTTATCTATACTTTATGAATGAGGTGATGTCCTAAACCCCATCAGATATCTCCCACCACTAAGCTAACCCTTTGATTCTAGTGGAGCTGTTCCTTTCAGACATTTCAGCCCACAGATGTTTAATATGTACTTGATGTTCGTTAAAGGGCTTCTGCGCTGATGGCCTTAACGTGATATTGACCCTTTGTCTACCAAACTACATTTTATAAACGTCCTGGTAGTCAATGGGTCAAGGCTGCTGCTTCAGCAAACTCTTTGACTGTCATGAAAAAGTGGTCCGGGAGGCTTTATAGCCACCCAATCACTTTTACAGCTTATTGAATGGCCTGCCTCAGGAAAAATTTGAAAACCATTTATAATTTTGCCTTCCTTCCTACCCGATTTCTCCACTGACCTATCTGACCTGTACATTGACCTACCTGATTCCCACACTGACCTACCTGACCACTTCATTGACCTACCTGATTCCTACACTAACCTACCTTGCCACTACACTCTCCTATCTGATTCCTACACTGACCTACCTGACCAGTACATTGACCTACCTGATTCCTACACTGCCCTACCTTGCCACTTCACTTACCTACCTGATTCCCACACTGACCTACCTGACCATTAAACTGACCTACCTGATTCCTACACTGACCTATCTGACCACTACACTGACCTACCTGATTCCTACACTGAGCTACCTTGCCGCTACACTGACCTACCTTGCCGCTACACTGACCTACCTGACCACTACACTGACCTGATTCCTACACTGACCTACCTGACCAGTACATTAACCTACCTGGTTCCTACACTGACCTACCTTGCCACTACACTAACCTACCTGATTCCCACACTGTCCTACCTGACCATTAAACTGACCTACCTGATTCCTACACTGAGCTACCTGACCTTTACATAGACCTACCTGATTCCTACACTGACCTACCTTGCCACTACACCTACCTACCTGACCACTACACTGACCTGATTCCTACACTGACCTACCTGACCACTACATTGACCTACACTGACCAGCCTGACCACTACACTGACCTACCTGATTCCCACACTGACCTACCTTGCCGCTACACTGACCTACCTGACCACTACACTGACCTGATTCCTACACTGACCTACCTGACCAGTACATTAACCTACCTGGTTCCTACACTGACCTACCTTGCCACTACACTAACCTACCTGATTCCCACACTGTCCTACCTGACCATTAAACTGACCTACCTGATTCCTACACTGACCTACCTTGCCACTACACTGACCTACCTGACCACTACACTGACCTACCTGACCACTACACTGACCTAAATCCTACACTGACCTACCTGACCACTACATTGACCTACACTGACCAGCCTGACCACTACACTGACCTACCTGATTCCCACACTGACCTACCTTGCCGCTACACTGACCTACCTGACCACTACACTGACCTGATTCCTACACTGACCTACCTGACCACTACATTGACCTACACTGACCAGCCTGACCACTACACTGACCTGATTCCTACACTGACCTACCTGACCAGTACATTAACCTACCTTGCCACTACACTGACCTACCTTGCCACTACACTGACCTACCTGACCTGATTCCTACACTGACCTCCCTGACCACTACATTGACCTACCCGATTGCTACACTGACCTACCTGACCACTACACTGACCTACCTGATTCCTACACTGACCAATACATTGACCTACCTGATTCCTAAACTGACCTACCTGACCACTACACTGACCTAACTGCTTCCTACACTGACCTACCTTGCCACTATACTGTCCTACCTGATTCCTACACTGACCTACCTGACCACTACATTGACCTAACTGATTTCTACACTGACCTACCAGGCCACTCCTGCCAATCAGGAGGAGATTAGGGAACATCCAATCCCCAATTTACTCCGCAGTAGAACCTGGAAACGACAAGGATTTTGTCACTTCCGGGTTCACTGGTTTCATTCCCCAGCTACAGTAGCTAGGGAAGCAGATAATCAAGCATCATCTGTGCTTGATTAGCTGCAGATCTTTAAGACCCCCCGATGTCCTTATACCGAGGACCTGTCACCTGCCCAATGTTATCACATAGTGGGCTTGTTAGCCTCCTTGTGATAACAATAAAGTTACATATAAAAAAAAATAAAATAAAAGAGTGTTAAAAAAATAAATGTAATTAAATAAAAATAATAATTAAAAAAAATTAAATTAGCTCGCTTGTGATAGCAATCAATTAAAAAAAAAAAAGTATAAAAAATTGAAATGTAATTAAAAATTATGTAATTAAAATTGATTAAAATTTTTTTTAAATCACCTGCGTGGCCTGGGCACTCTTCTGAATAAAGGGCGTGCACGTTAATATAAATTGCGGTTGCGCCACACATATGAGTTATCCCCATGATCTGTAAAGATGTTTTGTAGTTTTTTTTTTTTTTTTTGCCATTTCAATTTTTAGGGTTTGAAATGCCGGGTATCATTTTACTTGGCGCAACCCCATATTTCACATTTATTTTTCGAAAAATGCATTATCATGTTTGTATGTACTATAACTAATTTTAGTGTATTTTTTTTCTTTCTTTTTTTTTCAGAAAATATGCTTTTTTTTGATAAACAGTTGCGCAAATAGTGTGCGACATAAATAAAATAAAAAAAATTAAACCGCATCCATTTTATTCTCTAAGGCCTCAGCTTTCAGAAAATAAATAATTGCTTAGTGGGGTTTTTTAGATAATTTCTAGCAAAAAAATGCAGAATTAAATGCGTTTGTGAAAAATTTAAAAGCTGCCCCCGGGGTGGACAAGTGGGCCTCACTTTTTAAAGTAAAGACTTACCTTAAGCCTCGGTTCACATTTATGCGATGCGGGAAGGCTGCGAATCCGCAGCCTGTTCCCGCATCGCACACGCACCCCCGGCAGTTCACACTGCCATATGCGATACGCTGGGGGTGTCAATGTAATGTTAACGACACCCCCAGTTTGATTGCATATCGCAGTGCGATCGTGCAGTTCGCACAAGATCGGATCGCACAAGTGTGAACCGATCCTGATGCGGCTGCCAAAAAGGGTCCCTGTGCGTGTTTGCTCCGGTGCGAATTTAGCCATACAAACTGTATGGCTAAACTTGCACCGCACAGCCGATCGCAAGTAATGTCGGAGCAGTGCGCTCCGACATTACATGCGAACCCCGCACACGCACAAGTGTGAACCGGGGCTTACAGATGCTAATTCTTGTTCAAAAGTTATTCTTGCCTCTGGCTTCCACTGTTTTCCTCAATGCTTGCTGTACTTTCTGGTTTTTGGGTGGCCTTTCCCTTGAAGTTCTTTAAGCCTAAAGCCTCGTACACACGCACCCATTGTTGGCCGTCTTTTGTCCAGTGTTGTTGTGTTGGGTTGAAATGTGCTCTAGACTGCACACAAATTTTCTCGGCCAACAACAACCAACTTCAGAAGTGATGTCATGTTCTGGTCTACTTTTCGTGTGTTTTTTTCTTCTCTGAGGATGCCCAGTCTTGCTCATCTGACTTTTGTCGGCCGAAATCTGTACTGACTGACGAACAATCGGCCGTTCCGGTGACGGCCAACGAAAATTTTATAGCACGCACACCATATTTTGTTCGGCCGAAAAGTCGCAGTCGGTTGTCAGAAGCATCATACTAACGAGCCGACAATCGGACGTTGGCCGAAAATTTACGGCCAACAATCGATGCGTGTGTACGAGGCTTGAGTCATTAAAACCATTAGGCAGATATCACCCAAGCCAACAGCCCATTAGCAGTACTCTTATGGCACTTTTCCACTGCAAGTACCGGCTAGTACCAGCTCGGCTCTACTCGGCCCTGCTTGGCCCGGTTTGCTTTTCCACTGCGGTACCGCATGGTATAGCGTCGGAACGGTTCGGTACGGTACGGTATAGGTTTGCTTTTCCACTAAAGTAGTACTAAAGTTAAGTGGGTGGGATAACAACGGGGTGGGTGTGATTCTCTGACCAATCAGTGGCTAGTAGTGACTGCATGCAAAGGATTGTGGGATATGGTACCAGTTTGGTACCTGTTGGAACCACAATCGAGTAGGTACTGTTTTTTCAGAGCCGTACCGTACCGTACCGTTCGGTTCCATGCAGTGGAAAAGCAAACCTATACCATACCGTACCGAACCATTCCGACCCTATACCATGCGGTACCGCAGTGGAAAAGCACAAAAGAGAGAGCCGGTACGGTTCTATGCAGTGGAAAAGCGCCATTAGGCTCCATGTACACGGGACGTTGTTAAAAGTCCCTTTGAATGCTGGAATTTTTAGGACGTTTGAAACGTCCGTTCGGTCGCGTTTGTACCCGCGTTTAGCAGCGTTTGTGGGCGTTTGCGTTTAGAAGCGTTCCTAGAGGTCAAAAAAATTATTCCCCTTTAAAATGGAAAAACGCGAACGCTAAACGCGGGTCATTGCGTTCGGACGCATTTGAACACACGTTCAAACGCAAATAATTGCGTTCTAAAAACAGTCCCTGAACGCAACTGCCTGCAAATGACTGTAAACGACCCGGTGTACATGGACAGATAAGATAAAATGTAGATGGGTTCAGGGGCTTCTGAAAAAAACGCCCAACTGCTCCTAAACGGCCATTTCCAGCATCCCGTGTACATGGAGCCTTAAAGTTATCAGAACAGTAAATTTTATAAATGATAATTAGCTATTCTAAATATCATCAAGAGAGGGCCTTGAAAAACCATTTACTTTTTAATGGCTATCGTAAAAAGATTCTTATTCTCCAGGCCTAAGTTATTAAAACCATTAGGCAGATGTCACCCAAGCCAACAGCCCATTACCAAGGCTTTATGGCATATTATAAATATTTTAATTACATTTTTATTTTAATTATCACAATTTATATTCAGCCATTAAATTATCTGATTAAACAGCCAGCTAGGAGACATAGAGAGGGCTTCCGTCAGCATTGCCCAAGCCGGTGACCCCTTCCACGGCAGAACATAATAAAAGTGATACACGAACAAGAGACCTTTTATTTAAGCTTCAAAGGAATATTCTAACCAGGCCATTATGACTTCATAGCAGTAATCTAAACAATCGTTATCAGTAAATCTTCTTAATGGTCAATAGCCGTGATAAATATCATTAAGACAGGGCCTTGAAGAACCAGATACTTTTTAACCACTTTAGCCCCGGAGGATTTGGCTGCTCAAAGACCAGGCCCTATTTTGCGATTCGGCACTGCGTGACTTTAACGGACAATTGCACGGTCCTGCGACGCTGTACCCAAATGAAATTGACGTCCTTTTTTTCCCACAAACAGAGCTTTCTTTTGGTGGTATTTGATCACCTGTGCGATTTTTTGTTACTTTTTGCGCTATAAACAAAAAAAAGAGCGACAATTTTGAAAAAAATAACAATATTTTTCACATTTTTTTTATATGAAATTCTCCAAAAAAGAAAATTTAAAAATCAAAATTTTTTAACATTCTAGGCCAATTTGTTTTCTGCTACATATTTTTGGTAAAAAAAAAATCGCAATAAGCGTATTCTGATTGGTTTGCACAAAAGTTATTGCGTTTACTAACTACGGGAAAGATTTATGTCAATTTTATTGTTTATTTTTTAACGAGTAATGGCGGCAATCTGCCTTTTTTTTGCGGGACTGCGACATTGCGGCGGACAGATCAGACCCCTAACTGACACTTTTGGGGGTACCAGTGACATTACTACAGTAATCAGTGCTATAAATATGCACTGTTACTGTAAAAATGACACTGGCAGGGAAGGGGTTAACTTGGTGACCAGTGAGTTAAATGTATCCCTAGGGGCGTGATTCTAACTGTGGGGGGGGCGTGGCTTGTGATCTAACCACAGAGACATACGATCCTACATAGCAGGATCGTATCGTCTCTGTACTTACATCAGGGAGAATGACAGACGGCTGTGTTTACATCAGCCGCCTGCCTTTCTCCCTCTCCAACACGAGATTGCGAGTGGCCGGTGGATATCGGAGCGGACGGTCACTCGCGCAGGGATGTCAGGTAACGAGCGGGGGCGGGAGCACGCCTCAGGGGGCGTGTGCTTGTCCCCTACAGGGTCGCGGGCGAGTGACGTACCGGTACGTCACTTTGCCCAGGAGAGGCTGACCGCCGCAGTATATAGTCGTGCGGGGGTCGGCAAGTGGTTAATGGTTTTCTAGTTCTCCAGGGCTAAGGCAGGCTATAGACGGTGCAAATTTCTTTCTGCTACCGCCCTCCTCATGGTCCACAAAAAGTGAAGGTAAATACAGCTTGAGAACTTTCCATTTTCCATCAATACCAAGCATGTATGCATGAGTCATTCTGAAGGCCAGTGACTCTACACGATCGGACTTACACTGAAATTATTGACTTTTCTTAACTACTTTCCCTCTTTATTCCCATCTCTTTTAATGTTAATTGTACTTTGTATTTTGCCTTACCATTTTCTATAAACATATTTTGCTTGCAGCAGTTTATCCTTTTGTTTTCCTGGCTTCAATAAATGATACTTAAAAACCATTAAGCCTTCTCTCTAATGCACTATACACCAGAACTTAAAGAACTCCTGTCTCTGATGACGTCATTGGTTGCTAGGAGGCCAGCAGCCACACATTCATTGGTTGTTGTGGTGCACCAAAGCAACCATTGACGTTTTGAAAAAAAAAACGTTGTGGGGTTCCCATCAACAAAATATTCCAGACCCTTATCTTTGAAGTTCCGATTTTTACGAGGGCCCCTACATAAGAAAAAAACAAAAAAAAAAAACAAATGAAAGACCTAGGTTTGCCCCAAAAGGGGGGCACCCAATGCAGAAAATGAAGTGCCCCCCAAATTCTAGGGCGGACCCTGCTCTGGCCAAGAAAGGGGGGCAGAAATCAAGTGTCCCCTCTACGGAATCATACCAGGCCACATGCCCTCAACATGGGGTAGGTACCCTAGCTGGCAAAGCATCCTCCCCACACTCCTGGCCCATTGGATCTGGGGTCTGCAGGGGGGCCCCCAGATATCCAGCCCCCCCCCCCCCCCCACATGCATGAGTAAAGAATACACAGTGAAAAAAATTCCTTATTGAAAAACCCTACAAAAGAAAAGGTGATGTCTCATTATGCAAATCCATTATCAATCAGTTCATCCAGCAATGAAGGTTTCCATTACCGATGATGAACAATGTAAGCAGACCCCCGAAAAAACAAAACATGCTGCTCAGTATTTTTGTGCATCAAGGTTCCCCTTAAAACCCATACCAGCCCTGAAGGAAATTTTGTGAGGGACCCCACTTCATTTTTTTTTTTTTTTTTTTTTTTTACGGGGTCCCCCGTTTAAAACCCATAGTAGACACCCATCTAGCAAAAAGTGTCCAGTGCGGTTTTTGTTGGGATTCCAACATTTTTTTTTTTTTTTACAACGTTATTGGTTGTTATGTTGCACCATAGCAACCACTGACTGTGGAGCTGTAGGCATCCTAGTAACCAATGATTCCATCGGTTGCTAGGCAGCCAGCCCGCACAACATCCTAAATGAATGTCTTCATGAGGTAGCCCGGATAGTCATTGTGCCGGGCAGAGGAACAGGCTACTCAGTTCACTTGTTTGGCAAACTGCTAACAGCCAGAGTTCAGAGAGGACCCTGTTTAGCCCCGAACTCAAACCTCTTCCTTACGTGACATGTAACACACAGTCCAAAAGGGGTAATTTGTTATTCTGTGCCTCTTCCCATGTAAATTGGTTGTTTAAATGTCCACTTATGCCTCGTACACACGTGCAGATCGTCGGCCGAACGATCGGCCATCTTTTGTCCCCGGGCTGTCGTGTCTGTTGAAAAGTGCAAAAGACTGCACAAGAATTTTGTCCGCCGACTGCAGAAGTGATGTCATGTGATGGTTGTCTTTTTTTCTTTTCTGAGCATGCCCAGTCTTGCAAATCTGCTGTCGGCCGAATTCTGTATTGACTGGCGAACAATCGGCCGCTCTGGTGTCGGCATACAAAAATTTTAATGCTTGCACGACAGATTCTTTTCGGCCCAAAGTGCGCTGTTGGCTGTCGGAAGCATCATACTAACAAGCCGAAAATCGGCCGATCGGTCGTCGGCCGAATCTTTTCGGCCGACAATCTGCACGTGTGTACGGGGCATAAGTTTCTGTGTTCATTAAAAGCCTAATATTGACCCTCAAATTGTCCACATACAGTATCTGAACCAATGACTTGGTGGTTTTCCCTGAAAGAGTTCATTACCTCCATGTACAGGTTAACTAAACTAGGGAACACAGGTGATCGCATGTTTCTGCCTGTAGAAGTCATCCTTGTACTTGAAATTCCCCTTCCACTGCAGAGGCGCATTTGTTTCCAAATAGAAGACCGCTATCTTTGTGAGAGCCCCAAACTTTTCCCATCTAAGCTTCAACTCCCCATACTGAAAGTAGCCTGGCTTGCGTGGTTGGAGGTGAAAAAATGATCCTCCTATAATGACCTTCCAGCTGATTTATCCATATAGGACAACTCCATCTTCACACAGCCTTAAGCCTCGTACACACGCAACGGATTTCCGCTGACCGGTCGTCCGTCTTTTGTCCAGAGTGGTGTCTGTTGGTTGGAATGTGCTCTAGACTGCACACGAATTTTCCCGTACGACAGAATTCTACTTCAGAAGTGACGTCATGTGTTGGAGTGCTTTCTATGTGTTCTTTCATCTCTGAGCATGCCTAGTCTTGCTCATAAGATTTTTCCCCATCGAAATCTGTACTAATGAGACGAAAATCGGACGTGTTTTGACGGAGGACAAAAATTTTAATGCCTGCACACCAGGATTTTTTCGGCCGAAAAGTCAGAGTCGGTTGTCGGAAGCACCATACTAACAAGCCGAAAATCGGCAGATCGGTCGTCGGACGAAATTTCCCGGCCAAATTTCTTCTCCTGTGTACGGGGCTTAAATCTATACTGGCCACCCTGTTCTGGAAAATGCATGGTATAGCGATACTTTCAGATATCCACCACGAGTGAACATCACTTTCTTTTTCACGGCTTTAAAAGAAGCGTGAACTGCGGTCAATGGTGACCTGCCACCTTGCTATGGTCATGAGGTGCAAATTAAAGACTGGGGGGGGGGTATTTTTAATTAGCAGTTGTTTAAAAAAAAAAATATTGGGGTTTTTCAGCAAGTAGAACGCTCATACATGGTTATAGAAAGTGGTTAAAAAGCACAAAAATAAAAAGAGGAGTGTCCGAATCGTGCCAATCGAAAGAAACAGCGATACCAAAACAGGTAGTATTGTCAAGGGCATCAGTTCCTCAGCCAATAGGTGGCCAATATTGCCGGGTAAGCGGCAAAAGAAAAAACAATTGGTGTGTTCATTGGGGGAAAGACTAGCCAAGAGGTAGTCAGGAAAATAAGAGGCTAAATAAGAGGAAGAGAGGTGGAAGTAATGGCGAACAGAGCAGGTTCACCCTGAGCACATGTGACAGATGTGAAAGGGTCTGGAGAAGCCATGGAGAACATTATGCTGCCTGTAACATCGTTCAGCATGACCAGTTTGGTGGTGGGTCAATGATGGTCTGGGGAGGCATATCCATGGAGGGACACACAGACCTCTACAGGCTAGACAATGGCAACCTGACTGCCATTAGGTGTTGGGATGAAATCCTTGGACCCATTGTTAGACCCTACATTGCTGCAGTGGGTCCTGGGGTCCTCCTGGTGCACAACAATGCCTGGCTTCATGTGGCAAGACAAGAGTATGCGGCCAGTTCCTGGAGGATGAAGGAATTGATATCATAGAATGGCCCTTCACGCTCGCCTGACCTTAATCCAATAGAACACCTCTGGGACATTCTGTTTCGGTAAATCCAATGCCGCCAGTTTGCACCTCAGTCTGTTCAGAAGCTCAGTAATGCCCTGGTCCAGATCTGGGAGGAAATACCCCAGGACACCATCCGTTGTCTCATTAGGAGCACGTTGTCAGGCATGCATACAAGCACGTGGGGGCCATACACACTACTGAGGACCATTCTGAGGTCCTGCAATGACATTTCAGCAAAATGGACTCGCCTGCTGCATCATTTTTTCATTTTGATTTTCGGGGGGGGCTTTGAATTCAGCCCTCTGTAGGGTGATAATTTTCATTTCCATCAAACGATGAGGCATCCTTTCCTACCTAACACATTACCCAGTCCATACCAGTATAGATCCTAACACATTACCCAGTCCATACCAGTATAGATCCTAACCCATTACCCAGTCCATACCAGTATAGATCCGAACACATTACCCAGTCCATACCAGTATAGATCCAAACACATTACCCAGTCCATACCAGTATAGATCCAAACACATTACCCAGTCCATACCAGTATAGATCCAAACATATTACCCAGTCCATACCAGTATAGATCCTAACACATTACCCAGTCCATACCAGTATAGATCCCAACACATTACCCAGTCCATACCAGTATAGATCCTAACACATTACCCAGTCCATACCAGTATAGATCCCAACACATTACCCAGTCCATACCAGTATAGATATCAGCATGATATTTGTCCCCATTGAGATCTGATGTGTTTTCATAATGTTCCTTTAATTTTTTTAAGCAGTGTATTTATCATGTGATCAGTTCATGATTATGCTTTAAAAAGATACTCATGGTCGGTATCCAGTCCATTGAGAGGTCCTCAGCCAGTAGGTGGCCAATATTGCCGGGTAAGCGGCGAAATGAAAACCAATTGGTATGTCGGGAGACAGACTACGAGGCTGTATCACAGAAAAAAAAAAACAGAGGAAGAAAAGTAGCCAAGAAGAGAAAGAATCTAAATCAGAGGAAGAGGGTTGAAGAGGTGGAAGTAATGGCGAAAGTGGAGCTGAAAAAGATTAGCAAGTCCTGTGGGCCCAACTCCAGCCATGTCTGTTGGGAGCCAGGTGATTTGTCATATCGATAAATGTGCACTTTTTCGAGAGGAAGGTGTCTGTTATAGTCCATAGGCCCCACATTTTTCAAATATTTATTATGAGGAGATCAGTTTGTGATTACACTTGAAAAAAGGTACTTATGGCCGGTATCCAATCCATTGAGAGGTCCTCAGTCAGCAGGTGACCAATATTGCCATGTAAGCGGCATAATTAAAGCCAATTGGTATGTTCATTGAGGGAGAGACTACGAGGCTGTACCAAAAAAAAAAAAAAAAAAACAGAGTAGGAAAGATAGCCAGGAGGAGAAAGAGGCTAAATTGGAGGAAGAGGGGTGGGGAGGTAGAAGTAATGATGAAAGGGGAGTAGGTAGGGATTAAAAAATACTGTGGGGCTCATCTCTAGCGTGTCCATTGGGAGCCAGGTGATTTGTCATATCGATAAATTGGCACTAACGAGACGAAGGTGTCTGTTATAGTCCATGGGCCCCACATCTTCAACTTATGGCCGGTATTCGATCCATTGAAAGTACCTCAGCCACTAGGTGGCCAATATTGCCGGGTAATTGTCCAAATTAAAACCAATTGGTATGTTCATTGGGAGAAAGATTACAAGGCTATACAGAGAAAAAAAAGAGAGGAAGAAAGGTAGCCAAGAAGAGAAAGAGGCTGACTCAGAGGAAGAGGTGGAAGTAATGGGGAAGGTTTAGAAAGTCCAGTGGGACCCAACTCCAGCGTGTCCATTGGGAGCCAGGTGATTTGTCATATCGATAAATGGGCACTGTCGAGACGAAGATGTCCGTGATAGTCCATGGGTCCCACATCTTCAAATATTTATCATGCGGAGATCAGTTCTTAATTATGCTTAAAAAGGGTACTTATGGCCGGTATTCGATCCATTGAAAGTTCCTCAGTCAGTAGGTATCCAATATTGACGGGTAAGCGGCCAAATTAAATCCAATTGGCATGTTCATTGGGAGAAACACTACGAGGCTATACAAAAAAAGGAAGAAAAGTTGCCAGTAGCTGAACATGCGATCTGTCCCTGTGTCACTCGGTCACCTCCCCTCACACACTTTAGTAAGCACCAGGCATACATTAACCCCTCCCTCTCCAATAAAATTAACCCCTTCCCTGCCAGTGTCATTTTTACAGTAACAGTGCATATTTATAGCACTGATTACTGCAGTAATGTCACTGGTACCCCCAAAAGTGTCAAAAATGTCAGTCAAGGGTCCGATCTGTCCACCGCAATGTCGCAGTCCGCAAAAAAAATCGCAGATCGCCGCCATTTAAAAAAAAAACACCAAAAATGACAGAAATCTTTCCCTTAGTTAGTACACGCAATAACTTTTGCGCAAACCAATCAAAATACGCTTATTGTGATTTTTTTTTTTTTACCAAACATAGGTAGCAGAAAACAAATTGGCCAAAAATTTAAAAAAAATTTGATTTTTACATTTTTTTTTGGGGGGGGGGGGGGGGGGGATTTCATATAAAAAAATGTGAAAAATATTGTTATTTTTTCAAAATTGTCGCTCTTTTTTTGTTTATAGCGCAAAAAGTAAAAATCGCACAGGTGATCAAATACCACCAAAAAAAGCTCTGTTTGTGGGAAAAAAAAGGACATAAATTTCGTTTGGGTACGGCGTCGCACGACCGCGCAATTGTCAGTTAAAGTCGCACAGTGCCGAATCGCAAAAAAGGGGCCTGGACGTAAGACAGCAAAATCCTCCGGTGGTAAAGTGGTTAAGAAGAGAGGAACCCAATAACGGTGGAATCTGATTTATTGTATCTGCCATTTTTCTGCCAGCTGAAGAGGAAGACTTGTGGTGCCCCGAAACACGTTGGCAGTTTGTTGTCCTGTTCGTGCTCATTTACTCTTGGATCGTTTGATTGGCGCTCATTCTGGTGCAACTGTATATAGACTACTTGTAAGTGGGCACCTGATTCTCCAGTGGCAACAACCATATTTGGTGGTTATGAGTAAGCGACCTACAGCATCGTGAAACGCGTCAACCGGACACGTTTGTTCTGTACACTGTCTGTCTACTTTATTTGTGAGGAATAAAGAAACCTTTGATTTCATCATAATACCCTGAGTGCGGTCTTAAACTTGGATTTCTTCTACTCTTGGATGACGGATCTGACCTGCACCGGGTTTGGAACACACACCTGAGCGGCTCTTTTCCTGCTTTCTCATTAACAACCATATTGACCCCTCCCATTGTCCTCTTCCTTAGGAATGAGATAGAGTATGCACACACCTGTAACTGGGAGAAAACTCCACTATCTTTGGTCACTTACATGCTCCAGGCCTTTGGCCCACCTCCAGGAACAAAGAATGTCCACACGTTCAACCTTTCAACAATTTTACTATATTTGAAGTATAATGAAAAGTTCTTTACAAGATGAGTTTCACCTCCGTTTCTCCAGACCCAATATGTATATATACTGTATATTCCACACAATGCAAGTCCAACATAAAATGAGAATAATCACCCACATCTTCCACTGTCCTCCCTGCAGGTCTTCCATACGTGAGTTCTCCAACCGAGTCTGCTACGGGCCTACCCAGAGGGGTTCACTTCTGAAGGCTACAGGCTTACATATCAGTATACCAGGGGGTAGTCTTTTCCCATCACCTTCAGGTTCTTTCGGCTCAAGAATATATAGGATAGACTAGGCCCGCCCATTAGATCTGCCCAGGTGAGGTGTTCCTTAAAAGGGGTAGAAAACCCTGCTTTCAAACTCGATTTGGGTGACCCTTTTGTTTGAGGTGCCTCTGTTTATTTTTGGAGGTCCCTCATAGGTGGGTTCTCCAAACGAATCTGCTATGAGCCTATCCCGAAGGGTTCACTTCCTAAGGCTTACATATCCAAATACCAGGGGTAGCCTTATCCCATCAGCCTATACCACAGGCTATCCCAGTTCAAGATTTTATAGGGTGGACTAGCCCAGCCCACTATGTCTGCCCAGGGGAGGGGTTTCCTTAAAAGGAGGACGAATCCCTGCGTACATACTCAATTTGGGTGACCCTTTTTTTTTAGATCTCCAAAGGTGGATTCTCCAACTGAGCCTACGGCCTACCCTGAAGGGTTCACTTCCTAAGGCTACAGGCTTACATTTTAGTATACCAGGGGTAGGCTTTTCCCATCACCCTGTTCCCAAGGCTCTCCCAGCTCAAGATTTTATAGGGTGGACTAGCCCCACCCACTATGTCTGCCCTGCTTACATACTCAATCCGGGTATATCTATTATATAGGACAGACAAGCCCCACCCACTATGTCTGCCCAGAGGAGGTGTTTCCCTAAAAGGGGTACAACCCCTGCTTACATATTCAATTTGGGTGGCCCTTATGTTGCTTATTTTTTTGAGGTCCCCCATTGGTGGGTTCTCCAATTGAGTTTGCAATGGGCCTTCCCTGAAGGGTTCTCTTCCTAAAGCTACAGGCTTTTCCTATCACCCTCAGGCTCTTTCTGCTCAAGATTATATAGAACACATGAGGCCCACCCACTATGTCTGCCCAGGAGATTGGTTTCCTTCAAAAGGAGTACTAACCCCTTCATACACACTCAATTTGGGTGACCCTTATTTTTTAATTTACCCCATTGGTGGGTTCGCCAATTGAGTTTTCCAGGGGCCTTCCCCGAAGGGTTCTCTTCCTAAGGCTACAGGCTTTTCCTATCACCCCCCAGGCTCTATTTAGGATTATATAGGACACACTAGGCCCACCCACATTGTCTTACCAGGGGAGGGGTTTCCCCCTCAAAGGAGTACTAACCCTTTCTTACACACTCAATTTGGGTGACCCTTATTTTTTAGTTCCCCCATTGATGGGTTCTCCAATTGAGTTGGCCAGGGGCCTTCGCTGAAGGGTTCTCTTCCTAAGGCTACAGACTTTTCCTATCACCCCCAGGCTCTTTTTGCTCAAGATGATATAGAACACACTAGGCCCACCCCTTCTTACATACTCAATGTGGGTGACCCTACTTTTTGAGTTCCCCCATTGGTGGGTCCTCCAATTGAGTTTGCTATGGGCCATCCCTGAAGGGTTCTCTTCCTAAGGCTACAGGCTCTTCCCATCACCCTCATGCTGTTTCTGCTCAAGAATATATAGGACACACTAGGCCCACCCACTATGTCTGCCCGGGGGGGGGGGGGTTTCCCTCAAAGGAGTACTAACCCCTTCTTACATACTCGATTTGGATGACCCTTATTTTTGACTTCCCCCATTGGTGGGTTCGCCAATTGAGTTTGCCAGGGGCCTTCCCCGAAGGTTTCTCTTCATAAGGCTTTTCCCATCACCCTCAGGCTCTTTCTACTCAAGATTATATAGGACACACTAGGCTCACCCACAATGTCGGATCAAGGGAGAGGTTTCCCTCAAAAGGAGTACTAGCCCCTTCTTACATACTCAATTTGGGTGACCCTTATTTTTGAGTTCCCCCATTGGTGGGTCCTCCAATTGAGCTTTCTACGGGCCTTCCCTGAAGGGTTCTCTTCCTAAGGCTACAGGCTCTTCCCATCACCCTCAGGCTCTGTTTAAGATTATATAGGACACACTAGGCCCACCCACATTGTCTGCCCAGGGGAGGGGTTTCCCTCAAAGGAGTACTAACCCCTTCTTACATACTCAATGAGTTCCCCCATTAGTGTGGTCTCCAATTGAGTTTGCTATGGGCCTTCCCTGAAGGGTTCTCTTCCTAAGGCTACAGGCTTTTCCCATCACCCTCAGGATTTTTCTGCTCAAGATTATATAGGACACACTAGGCCCACCCACATTGTCTGCCCAGGGGAGGGGTTTCCCTCAAAGGAGTACTAACCCCTTCTTACACACTCAATTTGGGTGACCCTTATTTTTGAGTTCCCCCATTGGTGGGTCCTCCAATTGAGTTTGCTACAGGCCATCCCTGAAGGGTTCTCTTCCTAAGGCTACAGGCTTTTTCTATCTTCCCCCAGGCTCTTTCTGCTTAAGATTAGATAGGACAGGCTAGGCCCACCCACTGTCTGCCCAGGGGAGGGGTTTCCCTCAAAGGAGTACTAACCCCTTCTTACATACTCAATTTGGGTGACCCTTATTTTTGAGGTCCCCCATTGGTGGGTTCTCCAATTGAGTTTGCCAGGGGCCTTCCCCGAAGAGTTCTCTTCCTAAGACTACAGGCTTTTCCCATCACCCTCAGGCTCTTTCTGCTCAAGAGTATAAAGGACACACTAAGCCCACCCACTATATCTGCCCAGGGGAGGGGTTTTCCCTAAAAAGAGTACTAACCCCTTCTTACATGGTCAGTTTGGGTAGCCTCTATTTTTGAAGGGCTCCCACTTCGTGGAGAGCTGCCAAACCAAAGCCATTTGGCTCCACTAATGGCTTCATTTCTGTTGGCGGAGGTTCAATATCCAGTGCCTCAGCCCAACTTGGTTAAAACTATGTGGCGGGTTCTTCTGCCGACTGTGCCACTAGAGGAGTGCGGTGATATTTTTTTTCTTCTCGTACTTTGGTTTCACCAGATGTCAACAAAAGACTTATGCAGTTGTTCATTACCCACCAGACGTATATTTCCCGTCCACCTGCACAGGACGGAATGCTGGTCTACCACAAAACTGTTAGAGGTGTAGTCAACTACCTCAACTCCAGAGCTAGGGGATGCTCTAGGTAGTTAGTCTCACCTTTCTTCTTCATGCTTTAGCCTCCATTCATCACCTGTACTGTATCCTGCTGGAACTAGACACGCTATGATACTTTTAGACCTGGTACGATCTGCACAAGTTTTTGGATTAAAAAGCCTTCTATGATCTGCAAGATGTCATTTGGATGGAGTCATTGTCTGCCAAGCTACTGAGACTGTAAGTTAAAGCTATCTCACCACATCTGGATCAGTTATAGAGATCAGATCACACTTTCAGTGCTTGGATGGGGAGGCAGAACCGAGTTGTGAAGTCTTATTTCAATATAACACAAGTAGGGAACTCAGGCATGCGATTTCTGAGATGGACGTCGAGGTGTCCTCTCAATATTAACCATTTCCCATCATCAAAGTGCTAGAGCGTTCAGCTCTGAAGCTGATTCACGTAGAAAACATTTATCACACCTGGAACGCTTTCTTTCTGGGCTGCGTGCGACCTCAGATGCCTGGTGAGATCAAAACTTTTTGAAAAACATTTCCTGCATTCGGGGCACGAGTATGGCTTCTCCCCCGTGTGGGATCTTTTATGTACGGTGAGGTCCGTTTTATACACGTAACTCTTCCCGCACGCAGAGCAGGAATACGGCTTTTCACCCGTGTGGTATCTCTGATGATCCGACAGATAGGACTTCCGCGAAAAGCGCTTCCCGCAATGAGAACAGGAAAACGGCTTCTCTCCCGTGTGAATTCTGTGATGCCTTTCAAGATCCGGTTTCCGTACGAAACTCTTCCCGCAGTCGGGGCAGGAAAACGGCTTCTCCCCCGTGTGGTGTCTCAGGTGACTCGAAAGATGGGCCCTTTGTGAGAAGCTTTTGCCGCACTTGGGGCAGGTGAACGGCTTCTCCCCCGTGTGAGTCCTCTGATGTATGGAAAGGGCTCCTTTCTTTTCGAACCTTTTCCCGCACTGGGGACAAGCGTGCATCTTCTCCGCCTTGTGAATGTCCTGGTGCTCGATGAGGTTCATTTCATCTAGAAAAACCATTCCGCAGTCTAAACAGGTATGAGACTCATTATCGTGAGACCTCTTGTGGACAGCAAGGCCACTTGTACTTTTAAAGCTTTTCCCGCACTGCAAACAGATGTACGACTGCCTGTAGGGCTTCTTCAGTGCGCCAGGGAAGGAATTGGAGTTCTCTCCTGGATGTGTGAAGTCCTCGTCTTCTAATTCATAGTCTAGAGACAAACTGAGACAATCCTCTGAGGCCTCCCCGACGTCCCGTCCATGTACTAAAAAAAGAAGAACAAAACGAATATTACTAGACAGGAGCAGGTAGGTGCACCTAAACCAGAACTCCGCCCATATTGGGCGCATTTGTTGCAGGTGGGTGGTTCTGAGGATCTTATGTTTGAATCCTCTGGATCTTCTAATTCACAAAGCAAGGTCCATAAAGACATGGATGAGCGAGTTTGGGGTGGAGGAACTTAATTGGTCCTGACCTCAACCCGATAGAACACCTTTGGTGTCCAACATCAGTGCCTGACCTCACAAATGCACTTCTGGAAGAATGGTCAAACATTCCCATAGACACTCTCCTAAACCTTGTGGACGGCCCTCCCCAGAAGAGATAAAGCTGTTATAGCTGCAAAGGGTGGGCCAACTCAATATTGAACCCTACGGACTAAGACTGGGATGCCATTAAAGCTCATGTGCGTGTAAAGGCTTTGCTAATGCCCCATGCAGTAGTACTCCCAGCTCTGCTGTTTCTCTGGTTTGCTGATCCTCCTCTCTCCGGTCCCCGCTCACCTTCCACTATATTGCTCCCACGCTGCTCATCTCGTGTGACATTGCTAGTTTCCCCTGCTCTGGTCCCCCAGCTCTGCTGATCCCCTGCCACTCAGTCCTCTCTCTCTGGTCCCCTGTCACCTTCCTCTAGGAGGTGGGTAGGGGCAGAACCAATGGTGAGTGCTCAGAGGTGGATAGGGGCGGAAACAAGGGTCAGTGCTCGGCGGTGGGTAGGGCAGAACCAATGGTGAG
The DNA here is from genome assembly GCF_965119305.1 of Pelophylax lessonae. Classification (NCBI taxonomy): domain Eukaryota; kingdom Metazoa; phylum Chordata; class Amphibia; order Anura; family Ranidae; genus Pelophylax; species Pelophylax lessonae. The sequence continues at coordinate 268,001,179 of NC_138776.1, read as the reverse complement.
TGCTCAGAGGTGGAAAGGGGCGGAAACAAGGGTCAGTGCTCGGCGGTGGGTAGGGCAGAACCAATGGTGAGTGCTCAGAGGTGGAAAGGGGCAGAAACAAGGGTCAGTGCTCAGAGGTGGAAAGGGGCGGAACCAAGGATCAGTGCTCAGAGGTGGGTAGGGGCAGAACCAATGGTGAGTGCTCAGAGGTGGGTAGGGGCAGAACCAATGGTGAGTGCTCAGAGGGGGGTAGGGGGCAGAATCAATGGTCAGTGCTCAGAGGTGGTAGGGGCAGAACCAATGGTGAGTGCACAGAGGTGGGTAGGGGGCGGAAACAAGGGTCAGTGCTCAGAGGGGGGTAGGGGGCAGAATCAATAGTCAGTGCTCAGAGGTGGGTAGGGGCAGAACCAATGGTCAGTGCTCGGAGGTGGGTAGGGGCAGAACCAAGGGTCAGTGCTCAGAGATGGGTAGGGGCAGAACCAAGGGTCAGTGCTCAGAGGTGGGTAGGGGCAGAACCAAGGGTCAGTGCGCGGAGGTGGGTAGGGCAGAACCAAGGGTCAGTGCTCGGAGGTGGGTAGGGGCAGACCAAGGGGCAGTCCTCAGAGGTGAGTAGAAGCGGAACCAAGGGTCAGTGGGTAGGGGCAGAACCATGGGTCAATGCTCAGAGGTGGGTAGGGGCGAAACAAAGGGTCAATGCTCGGAGGTGGGTAGGGGCAGAACCAATGGTCAGTGCTCAGAGATGGGTAGGGGCGGAACCAATGGTCAGTGCTCAGAGATGAGTAGGGGCGGACCCAAGGGTCAGTGCTCAGAGGTGTGTAGGGACAGAACCAAGGGTCAGTGCTCGGAGGTGGGTAGCGGCAGAATCAATGTTCAGTGCTCAGAAGTGGGCAGGGGCAGAACCAAGGGGCAGTGCTCGGAGGTGAGTAGGGGCAGACCAAGGGGCAGTGCTCGGAGGTGAGTAGGGGCAGAATCAAGGGTCAGTGCTCAGAGGTGGGTAGGGGCGGAACCAAGGGTCAGTGCTCAGAGGTGGGTAGGGGCAGAACCAATGTTCAGTGCTCAGAGGTGGATAGGGGCAGAACCAAGGGTCAGTGCTCAGAGGTGGATAGGAGCAGAACCAAGGGTCAGTGCTTGGAGGTGGGTAGGGGGCGGAGACACAAAGTGACTTAGAAGGGGGGGGGTTCCAGCACCCATATAAAAAAAGCCCTGCTCCTCTATTAACAAGCAGGTGGTGGTGTTCACACACACACACAGGAGCTGCACCAGAAGGATGAGAGGGAGAGAGAGCACAGCCTGCACCACCTCTCGGCTCCCCGCAGAAGAGCCAGGAAAGAGCCATGAGTGGAGGGGAGAGCCATCAACACAAGCATGTGCTCAGTATTAAACTTGAGCTGCACAGTGATTTTGACGAGTGATTGACTGCTGGGCATGGGATCCCTGAAGCACATCACGAACGAGGGGGCGCATTTTGGCATCTTTGCCCTGGGTGTTGGATGACCTTGTCATCAGGCATTGCTCCTGATCTGTATGCTTGGTTCCAGGTCATTGACTCAAAGTACTGAAGCCACAAGGTTAGCCTGACCTCTAGTATTTTCAGCAGGTGGTCCAGCAAGGGCCGCCCTCTTATCTCAGGTGTCGTTTAATGCACTGATAAGGCCGTAGGTCAACTTTAAGGAGAGAGGAACCTATTAGATGTGTATCTGTGTTAGTTGTTTCCAGTATACAAGCTAAGTTTCAGGCTAGTTTTGTATGACTGCGGCTGGGATTTGATATCTATGTTCACGACTGCGAGTAAGCCGTATACTGACGGAAGACCACAAGTACAGTGTGGGTCTGAGGTTCCGTTACAAGGCCGTAGGTCAATTTTAAGGAGCGAGGAACCTAATAGATGTGGAATCTGATATACTGTATCTGTGTTACTGTACCATGGAATGAAAAATGATTTGCTGAACCCCAGAATCTCCATAAATCCAGTCTAGAGACATAAATTGTGTCTGCAGCACAGAGAAGGAAGATTATCCGAGAGAAATACAGGAATACAGGACGGGGAACTTAGCTCAGGAAAGTGACCAGGGTATTACATGCTGATATCACCCAGTCCCCGCCCTACTCTGGACCAATCAGTGAGCAGTATGGGTTGAAGAATGTATTTAGTGTTAATGACCCACCTGTGCTGATCTCTGTAGGAGTGTCCTCCTCTATAAATGTCCCCGTTATTCCATCCTCCTCCATAGACTGCTGATCATCCCTCACATACGTCTCCTCTTCTTCGTCTTCTTCCTCAACTTTTATATCTATCAGAGCTTCACCCTAAATCAAGAAAATGAGAGAGAATATCATCTGTAATGAAGTGAGGGGACATAGACAAATTTAATCTCGCAGCCTCCATACATCGTCTCCACGTTCGTGTTCTAGAAGCTCCTTCACACCAACCTGATAATGTTGTGCGTAATTGTGATCTTCCTGTGAGGAATCCCAATAGAACAGAGGATGGGGACCTCTTTCTGGTGGGTTTCTGTAGCTGGATGACTCCTCCATGGTGTCCTGGTACAGATCTTTTAGGAACTCTGACTCTTCCATCACTCCATCCTCATCATCTTCATCATGGTCCTCTTTTATCTCTTCTTTAATAACAATTTTTAAATCACTCAGGTTTCCACTCTGAATATATAATAAAAATGACATCAATGGTATCAATGCAGATAATGTACAGATCCTAATGATACTATCAGTGATTGTTCCTCATCTACCTGATGATGGTGGGGGATGGTGTGATCTTCCTGTGTAGAATCCCGGGAATACAGAGGACAGGGACATCTCTCTGGTGGGTTCCTGTTGTTAGATGGTTCCCACAACTCCTTGTGTCCTCCTGAAAGCTCCTCCATCACACCGTACTCCTCATCCTCCTCTGTAAACTCTTCTTTAACAATAATATTATAATCCAAGAGGCTTCCACTCTAAATATATAATAAGATATTCGTTGTAACAATCATACATGTATATATATATAATAGCTATCAGTGATTGTTCCTCATCTACCTGATGATGGTGAAGGATGGTGTGACCTTCCTGTGTGGAATCCCGGGAATACAGAGGACGGGGACATCTCTCTGGTGGGTTTCTGTAGCTGGATGACTCCTCCATGGTGTCCTGGTACAGATCTTTGTGTTCTTTCTCTATCACCCCATCCTCCTCGTTTAGTTCAACTTTAGAATCTCTCAGGTTTCCACTCTGAATATATAATAAAAATGACATCAATGGTAACAATGCAGATAATGTACAGATCCTAATGATACTATCAGTGATTGTTCCTCATCTACCTGATGATGGTGAGGGATGGTGTGACCTTCCTGTGTGGAATCCCGGGAATACAGAGGACGGGGACATCTCTCTGGTGGGTTCCCATTACTGGATCCATCTGTAGGAAACACACACACTGACTGAATACATTGTTTCTATGTGTTTATCAGATGATGGGGGATCTAGGTGGAGCCTCCGTACTGCTCTCTCCTTTACAATAAAGTCTCCTCTTACCCGGTGATGTGAGGGGCGGCTGATTCTCCATCATGACGTCCTTGTAGAGATCCTTGTGTCCTTCTAAATACTCCCACTCCTCCATGGAGAAATAGACAGTGACATCCTGACACCTTATAGGAACCTGACACACACAATGATACAGTCACCATCCAGACACATCCCTTGTCTGTTACTGGATAATGTCCCAGAATTCCCAGCACCGCTCACCTCTCCTGTCAACAGCTCCATTATCTTCTTGGTGACTTCTAGAATCTTCTCCATGTTGTGTCTCTCAAGTTTTAGGGAGTCACATGGAGGCACTGTGATGGTCATATGGTCACCTGACTTCAGAAGAGGAAATCTCTGTATTGGAGAACCAATAGGAATATCATGTTAGAATCCCAGAATCCTCCTCACCTCTCCAGTCAGGTCTGTGTTTTATTAATAGAGATAAGAGTGATGTCATGTGACCTCCCAGAATCCTCCTCACCTCTCTGGTCAGGTCTGTGTTTTATTAATAGAGATAAGAGTGAAGTCATGTGACCTCCCAGAATCCTCCTCACCTCTCCGGTCAGCAGGTAGATGACCTCCAGGGTGAGGTTTAGTATCTTCTCTGTCATGTGACTCCGGTCCTCCTCCATCCTCATTGATGCGGGTTTCTCTGTAGATGGATAATGGAGAATTATCTCGGACTGTATTGGTCATACAATATTAGGATAAGAATGTACAGGGGTGTAGGGTTGCCACCTCATCCCTTTAAACCAGGACACATATTAATTACACAGGTTCTGTGGCTGATTAGGGTGGCAATTAAACTCACTTGTTGACTTATGTGCATTATATCAGCCTCAGAACCCGTGTAATTCATAGGTGTCCTGGATTGAAGTTCAAAACACAGGCCGAGGTCTCAACAGGCAAACAAGGATCCAGAGACAGGTGAAAGACAAGCCAAGACATGGGAAGGCTCCATCTCCCTCATACCACTCCGTGTCATCACATCCCCTGTCAACTTGAAAAAGCGGTGGAAGAGACGCCCCATTTTCAGCTCGATCTCCACCAGGTTTGAGACAATCTCCATCTATTTGTGTCCTATTGAGGAGATTTCCCTTCAGATCTGGTCCTAGACACGCAACGGGAAGTGAGAAGAAATATCTTCAAAGTGAGGGAAATAATGGTACAGGTATCCCCATTGGAAAATTACCCTCTGTCTTCCTGTTCTGGTAAAAATTGAAACATTTTGGATTTCCCATCACTTTCAGTGCCGAAAAATTGCCACCAGGACAAGTATAGAGGATCCTGTCCCTGTCCTTGCCTTTCAATTCGGTACCTCGCTGCCTGGCTGTTGACAACCCTAATGCCTCGTACACACGCAACGATTATCGGCCGACCGATCGGCCGTCTTTTGTCCAGTGTTGTTGTGTTGGTTGAAATGTGCTCTAGACTGCACACAAATTTTCTCGGCCAACAACAACCAACTTCAGAAGTAATGTCATGTGCTGGTTTACTTTCCGTGTGTTTTTTCTTCTCTGAGCATGCCCAGTCTTGCTCATCAGATTTTTGTCTGCCAAAATCTGTACTGACTGACGGAAAATCGGCCGTTCTGTTGACGGCCAAAAAAATTTTTATAGCGTGCACACTAGATTTTGTTCGGCCGAAAAGTCGCAGTCGGTTGTCGGAAGCATCATACTAACAAGCCGAAAATCGGCCAATCGGACGTTGCCCGAAAATTCACGGCCAACAATCGTTGCGTGTGTACGAGGCATTAGCTTGTGTTCTGGCTATGGACCTGCCTTCTGATCAGGTGCTGCTTGCAACATCGCCCTCATGCCATGTCCTCACATCCCCTGTCACCTCGGACAAGTGGTGCAAGAGAAGCCCCCCTTTTTAGCTCGATCTCCACCAGGTACGTGACGATCTCCATCTATTTGTGTCCTATTGAGGAGCTTTCCCTTCAGATCTGGTCCTAGCCACCCAACAGGAAGTGAGAAGAAATCTCCTCAAACTGGGTGGGGGGGGGGGGATGAGGGAACAGGTCTCCCCATTGGAAGATGACCCCCCCTCTTTTCTTGTTTTGGTAAGAATTGTCACATTTTAGGTTTTCCATGACATTCAGCCCTGGAGAATGACCACCAGGACAATTATAGAAGATTGATCTCCCAAACGGGGACACAGACAGCAATAAAAACCCGACAGAGGGGTTTTAATCCTTCCACACACCACCCAAAATGAAAAAAAATGTTTTTTTGATATTCTATACACTTTTAAGGCTAAATCCGCCCCACCCACCAAAAAAAGGTGTGTCCTCTCCACCCAATAAAAAAGGTCACAAAATACGTTCGATACAAGGATGAATTTCGAACCAGAATCTCCATGTTCTGACAGAGTGACAGTGTGGATCTTCTGACAGCATCGTTAAGTATTTACAAAATATATATATATATATTTCAGTGTAGCCATATCTTCTGGTGATAGAAGGAGACCCAACGAGGGGGTTACTGGGTGTAAGTCGAAAATAAGATCTTATTACCTCCTCTGCTGCCACTTCCAGCAATGTCTCCTCTCTACTTCCTCCCAACTCACCCTTCACCCCTAACCTCCTATTTATACTCTGACCTCACTTCCTGTCTTCCATAGAGACTTCCTGTCTGGGTCGAAGTGAGATTACCATCTTGTGGAGCTCAGAGGAACCTCAACCATGACGTCTCGTAGTGTGAACACGGCATTGTGCTGTGTGTGTATGTACTGTATATCCTTATAGATGGAGGTCATCTCCACTCCCACCAACGGGGATAAAAAATTCACTAGATTACCCGCCGCCTGCCGTTACACACACATGAACTTTAATGGCATCCCAGTCTTAGTCCGTAGGGTTCAATATTGAGGTGGCCCACCCTTTGCAGCTATAACAGCTTCAACTCTTCTGGGAATGCTGTCCACAAGGTTTAGAAGTGTGTCTATGGGAATGTTTGACCATTCTTGCAGAAGCGCTTTTGTGAAGTCAGGCGCTGATGTTGGATGAGAAGGCCTGGCTCCTAGTCTCCACTCTAATTCATCCCAAAGGTTTTCTATCTGGTTGATGCACTCTGCGCAGGCCAGTCAAATTCCTCCACCCCAAACTCGCTCATCCAAACTATATTGCCAAAAGTATTAGGCCACCCTTCCAAATCATTTGGTGGAGGGGGGGTTTTGGTGTGGGGTTGTTTTTCAGAGGTTGGGCTTGGCCCCTTAGTTCCAGTGAATGGAACTCTTAAGGCATCAGCATACGAAGTCATTTTGGACAATTTCATGCTCCCAACTTTGTGGGAACAGTTTGGGAATGGTCCCTTCCTCTTCCAACATGACTGCACACCAGTGCACAAAGCAAGGCCCATAAAGACACAGATGAGCAAGTTTAGGGTGGAGAAACTTGACTGGTCTGCACCTCACCTAGATAAAACACCTTTGAGATGAATTAGAGCTGAGACTGCGAGCCTGGCCTTCTCATCCAACATCATTGCCTGACCTCACAAATGCGCTTCTGGAAGAATGATCAAACATTCCCATAGACACTCCTAAACCTTGTGGACAGCCTTCCCAGAAGAGCTGAAGCTGTTATAGCTGCAAAGGGTGGGCCAACTCAATATTGAACCCTACGGACTAAGACTGGGATGCCATTAAAGATAATGTGTGTGTAAAGCCAGGCGCCCCAATACTTTTGGCAATGTAGTGTATATTACTAATCGGGATCAGTGAAGTGTTTTGGTTTATTTGACCTTGCAGCCAAACTCATTACGGGTTTAGTCATAATTAACCTCTAATATTTCACAATGTGATGTTATTTAGGAGAAATGTGCTTGAAAAGCAACCTATCTACCTAATGAAAACCTTCCTATGGGACTTTGCAAGCCCTTACATCCCAATAGAGCTGTTGGTGCGATTTATGAGCGTCGAGGCTCGGTGGGATGAAGGCCTTGTTAATTGTGGAGTGTTTGTTTGTTATGGTTGATCACACCTCCATCTTTTCTATGTCCCGTGTCCCTCTAAACAAGAGGATCAGCATAAATACAAACAGCCCAGTCTTGTGAGGAGTCAAGCCATGTTTTTGGAACACCAACTACGTTCTCCTTCCCATCTATCATTCCTCCTGTAATTGCTCCTTCACACCATCACCACCTCTAACCACAAGATCATCTTTCTTCCTCACTTTCACATCACATCTAACGTAGAGAAACCCCCCTCCATCTTTTCTATGTCCCTTGTCCCTCTAAACAAGAGGATCAGCATGAATACAAACAGCCCAGTCTTGTGAGGAGTCAAGCTGTGTTTCTGGAACACCAGCTACATTCTCATTCCCATCTATCATTCGTCCCGTAATTCCTCCTTCGCACCATCACCACCTCCAACCACAAGATCCTCTCTTCCTCACTTTAACATCACATCCATCTAGCGTAGAGAAACCCCCCTCCATCTTTTCTATTTCCCGTGTCCCTCTAAACAAGAGGGTGAGCATGAATACAAGCAGCCCAGTCTTGTGAGGGGTCACGCCGTGTTTCTGGAACACCAACTACATTCTCATTCCCATCTATCATTCCTCCCGTAATTCCTCCTTCGCACCATCACCACCTCCAGCCACAAGATCATCTTCCTCACTTTCACATCACATCTAATGTAGAGAAACCCCCCTCCATATTTTCTATGTCCCGTGTCCCTCTAAACAAGAGGATGAGCATGAATACAAACAGCCCAGTCTTGTGAAGGGTCACGCCGTGTTTCCGGAACATCAACTACATTCTCATTCCCATCTATCATTCCTCTCGTAATTCCTCCTTCGCACCATCACCACCTCCAACCACAAGATCATCTTTCTTCCTCACTTTCACATCACATCTAGAGTAGAGAAACCCCCACCATCTTTTCTATGTCCCTTGTCCCTCTAAACAAGAGGATCAGCATGAATACAAACAGCCCAGTCTTGTGAGAAGTCAAGCCTTGTTTCTGGAACACCAACTACATTCTCATTCCCATCTATCATTCCTCCCTGTAATTCCTCCTTCGCACCATCACCACCTCCAACCACAAGATCCTCTTTCTTCCTCACTTTCTTATTACATCTAATGTAGAGAATCCCCCCTCCATTTTTTCTATGTTCTGTGTCCCTCTAAACAAGAGGATCAGCATGAATACAAACAGCCCAGTCTTGTGAGAAGTCAAGCCTTGTTTCTGGAACACCAAATGCATTCTCATTCCCATCTATCATTCCTCCCGTAATTCCTCCTTCGCACCATCATGTCCCTCTAAAAAAGAGGATCAGCATGAATACAAACAGCCCAGTCTCCGCATATGCCTGGCGGATGCTTTTCAAGGGAGAACCTAAAAGAGCCAAAAGAACTACTGGTACTAGAGCATAATATATGCTACATTTTTGGATTTTTTAATAAACTGGTAATGCACAAGGTTGGTGCACCCTTCTCTTGTTGTTGTTGTTGGTATGGTGTCAGGGTACCAGGAAACCAGACCACATGGGGATGCAGGTAAAATAAAGTGGTTTGTTGGAGCAAACAACAATAAACGCACAGCACGAGTGAGGAAGTGGGAGCAGGGTCAAGTCCAGAAGCAGGTAGTCTGTGGATGACAAAGCAGGGTCAAGAGCCAGGAGAGTCATCAGTTAAGCCAGTTTATACACGGAGGAAGGGCAAGGACTGCAACCCATCAGGTGATAGATATAGTCAGGTGTGAAGCATTATCACTGTGTGACACCCAGGCAGCAGGCAAGTGATGATGCAAGCAGAGTTTTTAAGGGGCAGCAGTCTGCATGTTCAAGATGGATGACCACAGGAGGGAAAGGTAAGATCTTGACATTTTGGAAGAAATGTGTAAATGTGCCTCTTAAGGACTAGCTGGGCCTTGGCTTTTAGGCTGGGTGAGCTAGATTGTCTTTGGCCTGGCAGCTGAGTGGGCTAGCTGGTTCTTGGTTTGAAAGCTTGGTAGGCTAGCTGGGCCTTGGCTTGGAAGCTGGGTGGGCTAGCTGGGCCCTGGCCTGACAGCTTAGTGGGATAACTGGCTCTGGGTTTGAAAGCTTGATGGGCTAGCTGGGTCTTGGCTTGAAAGCTGGATGGGCTAGATGGGCCTTGGCCTGACAGCTGAGTGGGCTAGCTGGACCTGGGTTTGAAAGCTTGTTGGGCTAGCTGGGTCTATGTTTGAAAGCTAGGGGGGCTAGATGGGCCTTGGCCTGACAGCTGAGTGGGCTAGCTGGCTCTGGGTTTGAAAGCTTGGTGGGCTAGCTGGGCCTTGGCTTGAAAGCTGGGTAAGCTAGATGGGCTTTGGCCTGGCAGCTGAGTGGGCTAGCTGGTTCTTGGTTTGAAAGCTTGGTGGGCTAGCTGGGTCTTGGCTTGAAAGCTGGATGGGCTAGATGGGTCTTGGCCTGACAGCTGAGTGGGCTAGCTGGCTCTGGGTTTGAAAGTTTGGTGGGCTAGCTAGGCCTTGGCTTGAAAGCTGGATGGGCTAGATGGGCCCTGGCCTGACAGCTGAGTGGGCTAGCTAGCTCTGGGTTTGAAAGCTTGGTGGGCTAGCTGGCTCTGGGTTTGAAAGCTTGGTGGGCTAGATGGGCCCTGGCCTGACAGCTGAGTGGGCTAGCTGGCTCTGGGTTTGAAAGCTTGGTGTGCTAGCTGGGTCTTGGCTTGAAAGCTGGATGGGCTAGATGGGCCTTGGCCTGACAGCTGAGTGGGCTAGCTGGCTCTGGGTTTGAAAGCTTGGTGGGCTAGCTGGGCCTTGGCTTGAAAGCTGGGTAAGCTAGATGGGCTTTGGCCTGGCAGCTGAGTGGGCTAGCTGGTTCTTGGTTTGAAAGCTTGGTGGGCTAGCTGGGTCTTGGCTTGAAAGCTGGATGGGCTAGATGGGTCTTGGCCTGACAGCTGAGTGGGCTAGCTGGCTCTGGGTTTGAAAGTTTGGTGGGCTAGCTAGGCCTTGGCTTGAAAGCTGGATGGGCTAGATGGGCCCTGGCCTGACAGCTGAGTGGGCTAGCTAGCTCTGGGTTTGAAAGCTTGGTGGGCTAGCTGGCTCTGGGTTTGAAAGCTTGGTGGGCTAGATGGGCCCTGGCCTGACAGCTGAGTGGGCTAGCTGGCTCTGGGTTTGAAAGCTTGGTGTGCTAGCTGGGTCTTGGCTTGAAAGCTGGATGGGCTAGATGGGCCTTGGCCTGACAGCTGAGTGGGCTAGCTGGCTCTGGGTTTGAAAGCTTGGTGGGCTAGCTAGGCCTTGGCTTGAAAGCTGGATGGGCTAGATGGGCCCTGGCCTGACAGCTGAGTGGGCTAGCTGGACCTGGGTTTGAAAGCTTGGTGGGCTAGCTAGGCCTTGGCTTGAAAGCTGGATGGGCTAGATGGGCCCTGGCCTGACAGCTGATTGGGCTAGCTGGACCTGGGTTTTAAAGCTGGGTGAGCTAGATGGTCTTTGGCCTGGCAGCTGAATGAACCAGCTGGCTCTGAGTTTGAAAGCTTGGTAGGCTAGCTGGGCCTTGGCTTGAAACCTGTGTGGGCAAGATGGGCTTGGCCTGACAGCTGAGTGGGCTAGCTGGGCCTGGGTTTAAAAGACTGGTAGGCTAGCTGGGCCCTGGCATGAATGCTGGGTGGGCTAGATGGGCTTGGCCTGACAGCTGAGTGGGCTAGCTGGGCCTGGGTTTGAAAGCTTGGTGGGCTAGCTAGGCCTTGGCTTGAAAGCGGGATGGGCTAGATGGGCCCTGGCCTGACAGCTGAGTGGGCTAGCTAGCTCTGGGTTTGAAAGCTTGGTGGTCTAGCTGGCTCTGGGTTTGAAAGCTTGGTGGGCTAGATGGGCCCTGGCCTGACAGCTGAGTGGGCTAGCTGGCTCTGGGTATGAAAGACTGGTAGGCTAGCTGGGCCCTGGCATGAATGCTGGGTGGGCTAGATGGGCTTGGCCTGACAGCTGAGTGGGCTAGCTGGGCCTGGGTTTGAAAGCTGGGTGGACTAGCTTGGTCTTGGTTTGACAATTGAAAAGGCTAGAGGGGTCTTGGCTTGAAAGATCAATGAGCTAGCTGAACCTGGGGTTGACTGGTGAACAGGCTTGCTGGGCCATGGCCTGACAACTGTGTGGGGTAGCTGGACCTAGGTTTGAAAGCTGGATGGGCTAGCTGGGTATGGGCAACATTACGAGGGTAAAAATCCAATATGTTTCTCATGCACAAAAGTCTCTTAAATCTTTCCTCAGGGGAATAGCTTTGGAGGATAGCCTCCGTAACCCTAACATTGAGGTCCTTACCAGACTTATTGTGTTTTCCTGCAAACTGCCTGGGTACATTATGTTCTGTTTTATTGTCCTCCATCTACAGTGCTCACCAAACCTTGATCTAAGAGACCCAATGGTTTGATGTAAACAGGACACTACAAATTCCATTGAGTAGTGGTAAAATGCCTCGCCTTATATGTCTTGATGCCATTGGAAAAAGTGTTTTGTCCATGTCTAATATATGGACAGGTGAGGCATTTTTTCTTTTTGCTCTGGAATACTCCTATCAAATACTAAAAATTTGGGGTGGGTAATAAGTGACAGTTGGCATCCTTCTCGGCACGAAGGTTGAGCGCAGGCAGGGAAGGAAGATAGAAGAGGAGATAGTAGATGGGACTGCACTCTACAGAGAACATTTTTGCCCTAGCCACCCTTCTCCAGATCCACCACCAATGTACCGCTGCTCCCAGGGAAGACCCAAGTTGCAACAGTTCTGCAGGCACTGCCCAGGTCACTCTCTTCACTCAGGAGAAGGATCAGTCTAGTAACAGACCTATACATACAGTATCTGACAAAAGTAAGTACATCCCTCACATTTTTGTAAATATTTTATTCTATCTTTTCATGTGACAACACTGAAGAAATGACACTTTGCTACAATGTAAAGTAGTGAGTGTACAGCTTGTATAACAGTGTAAATTTGCTGTCCCCTCAAAATAACTCAACACACAGCCATTAATGTCTAAACCGCTGGCAACTAAAGTGAGTACACCCCTAAGTGACAATGTCCAATTTGGGCCCAAAGTGTCAATATTTTGTGTGGCCACCATTATTTTTCAGCACTGCCTTAACCCTCTTGGGCATGGAGATCACCAGAGCTTCACAGGTTGTCACTGGGTCCTCTTCCCCTCCTCCATGACGACATCATTGAGCTGGTGGATGTTAGAGACCTTGCGCTCCTCCACCTTCTCTTTGAGGATGCCCCACAGATGCTCAATAGGGTTTAGGTCTGGAGACGCTTGGCCAGTCCATCACCTTTACCCTCAGCTTCTTCAGCAAGGCAGTGGTCATATTGGAGGTGGGTTTGAGGTCATTGTCATGTTGGAATACTGCCCTGCGGCCCAGTCTCCGAAGGGAGGGGATCATGCTCTGCTTCAGTATGTCACAGTACATGTTGGCATTCATGGTTCCCTCAATAAACTGTAGATCCCCAGTTCCGGCAGCACTCATGAAGCCCCAGACCATGACACTCCCACCACCATGCTTGACTATAGACAAGACACACTTGACACCATCTGAACCAAATAGAATTGTCTTGGTCTCATCAGACCACAGGACATGGTTCCAGTAATCCATGTCCTTAGTCTGCTTGTCTTCAGCAAACTGTTTTTCTTGTGCATCATCTTTAGAAGAGGCTTCCTTCTGGGATGACAGCCATGCAGACCAATTTGATGCAGTGTGCAGCGTATGGTCTGAGCACTGACAGGCTGATCCCCACCCCTTCAACCTCTGCAGCAATGCTGGCAGCACTCATACGTCTATTTCCTAAAGACAACCTCTGGATACGACGCTGAGCATGTGCACTCAACTTCTTTGGTCGACCATGGCAAGGCCTGATCTGAGTGGAACCTGTCCTGTTAAACCGCTATATGGTCTTTGCCACCGTGCTGCAGCTCAGTTTAAGGGTCTTGGCAATCTTCTTATATCCTAGGCCATCTTTACTGTATGTAGAGCAACAATTCTTTTTTCAAATCCTAAGAGATCCTCCTCAGCCGCTGGAATACCTATAAAAAAACCTATATTCTAAAAGGACATACAGTACATTCACACACAACACAAGGCCATGTTCACATTTCTCGGGGCTGCAGATCCTCTGACCTCCACAAGGTGCCGATCTTCTCACTTCTACCGAGACAGGATGTCTCTATGGAAGCCTCTATGGAAGAAAGGAAGTGATGTCAGCTACAGACAGGAAGTGATGTCAGGTATAAATAGGACACTCCTGGTGAGAGGTGAGTCGGGACGAAGTAGAGAGGAGACATCGCTGGAAGAGACAGCAGAAGAGGTAATAAGATCTTATTTTCTATTTACACCCAGTAATCCCCCGTCATGTTCCGTCCTCTTCCTCCATAGTCACTGGGACGTCTTTTATCTCCAGCAGATGATGATACACACATATATAGTATGGAAACGTAGATTACCCCTTCAGGGTCAGAACATTTCCCCACTTAGGGGGCTGGAATATTGTCTTCATTTTGGAGACGTGTCACCTTCTCACCTTAGAAGTCTCTTGTAAACAAAGAATGAGATTTGCAGTTTGGTTGTACCAAAACTTGACCCCAATTTCTAGGATTCGAGTCCTGAAATCAGCCAATAATGGGGGAGGAGGTGGATAACCCTGCCCCTCACTATAACAAGGGCTTCAAGCTCATTGTGGATTGTTCCAAATTTAGAGCACGCAAAATCTACCAAAAGTTCCTGTTTTTCCTTGGACACGAATCCCGGGGATTCACCTTGAATCCAAGGTCGAGGCAAACCTGAATCTCATTTCTTTAAATCTGCATTGATCTGTCCCGATTATTGAGTGTTTTCTGTCTGTTCACTATGGATGATCTCACACCCCTCTGGGCTTGGGGAAAGACCCTGAGAAGCCTGTAGCTTCTGACTCTGCTTTTAGGCCTATTGGTGCTTCATACAAACATGGATGTCTCCAGTCAAAGTACAAAACAGTCAGGACAAAGGTTTGCAGTGGTCAAGAAACACAACAAACACCAAATAACCCAAACTACAGTACATGTTCTCATTCCCACTTGAGGAAGAACGCTTATTATCCACTTATATCATCCTAATATCGTACAACCAATACAGTCCAGATAAATCTCTGCTATTCCTCTACAGAGAAACCCACATAGATCGCCTGACCACATCAATGAGGATGGAGGAGGACCGGAGTCACATGACTGAGAAGATACTAAACCTCACCCTGGAGATCATCTACCTGCTGACCGGAGAGGTGAGGAGGATTCTGGGAGGTCACATGACATCACTCTTATCTCTATTAATAAAACACAGACCTGACCATAGAGGTGGGGAGGATTCTGGGAGGTCACATGGCATCACTCTTATCTCTATTAATAAAACACAGACCTGACCGGAGAGGTGGGGAGGATTCTGGGAGGTCACATGACATCACTCTTATCTCTATTAATAAAACACAGACCTGACTGGAGAGGTGAGGAGGATTCTGGGATTCTAACATGATATTCTTATTGGTTTTTTAATACAGAGTTTACCTCCTCTGAAGTCTGGTCACCATATGACCATCACAGTGCCTCCATGTAACTCCAAAAAACCGAAGAGAAATAATATGGAAAAGATTCTAGAAGTCACCAGCAAGATCACTGAGCTGCTGACTGGAGAGCTGAGCAGTGATGGGAATTCTGGGAAATTCTCCATGGAGGAGAGGGAAATGCTAGAAGGACACAAGGATCTCTACAAGGACGTCATGATGGAGAATCAGCCGCCCCTCACATCACCGGGTAAGAGGAGACTTTATTGTAAAGGAGAGAGCAGTACGGAGGGTCCACCTAGATCCCCCATCATCTGATAAACACATAGAAACAATGTATTCAGTCAGTGTGTGTGTTTCCTACAGATGGATCCAGTAATGGGAACCCACCAGAGAGATGTCCCCGTCCTCTGTATTCCCGGGATTCCACACAGGAAGATCACACCATCCCCCACCATCATCAGGTAGATGATTTTCAATTATTAGTAGTTATGATTTATACACAGCATGTTTGTTACAATGAATGTTTTATTATGTATTTAGAGTGGAAATCTTGGGGATTTTAATATTATTGTTAAAGAAGAGTGGACAGACGAGGATGAGGAGTACGGTGTGATGGAGGAACTTCCTGAAGGACACAAGAACCTCTACCAGGACATTATTAAAAAGCCACCTAATAAGAGAAACCCACCAGAGAGATGTCCCCGTCCTCTGTATTCCCGGGATTCCACACAGGAAGATCACACCATCCCTCACCATCATCAGGTGGGTGGAGTTGAGGGTCGGGAACATAAAGTGATTGAACACTCTGACATGTGGAGACGATGTGTGGACTCTACAAGATGATATTTTCTATGTGATCTCACATCATAAATACTTCTATGTTACAGATGTTATTTTCTTCCATTCTGTTGGTTTAGGGTGAAGATCTGATGAAGATGAAAGTTGAGGATGGAGTTGAAGAGATGTATGTGAGGGATAATCAGCAACATGCGGGGGAGGGCCCTTCTACAAAGAAAAGCAAAAGTAAGTCATAATATATTCTTCTCTTATCGCTGCTCTGTTACTGCACACTGATTGGTCCAGAGTAGGGCGGGAGCTGAGTGATATCAGCCAATAATAGGTCACCTCCCTGTACTGATACCCGTCCTGGGGTTCAGCTGGCAGTATTAGGTTGTGTGTCACTCCTAGTTACAGTAGCACAGATATGAGAACACAGATTGAACCTTTCTTAGGTTGGTCCCTCTTCTTCCAGCAGACTTATAGCTAAATGTTACCATAAAACTCTATTACCAGTCTTGCTGGGATAAAAAATGGAAGTAACATAAAGACTGAAACATTTTTCCTTATCTTGCCACTGCACGCTCCCTCCAGTGCTGCATATCACCAGAAGCCTAGGCCTATGGTCAATTTTTCTATGGTAAAGGGTCTTCAAGTCGAAACTTTGACTTTTTTTTTTTTATCAGAGGTCAAATGACCCAGGGCCTAGGCTTGTGGTTGTGTTAAGAGCATGGGCCTCCCAGTCCCCATTGGTTCCTGCTCTTCTGACAAGGCTGTGTAAATGTAGAAGTGATCTGGGAGGAGGACCAAAGGCCCTTTGACTGAAGAGGGGGGAGAGTCCCAGCTGGTTGGGACATCCACAGAGAACATCTGCTCACTCATACCTACCTGATCCAGATGGAATCTTGATGGAAGTGAACTAACCCTCTCAGATCTATTGATGATGTTTTTATATTTTTCCAGGACACGCCATGGAGAATCCCTCTAAGGATCGTCTCACTTTATCTCCAGGTTGTAAAATGGAAGATAAGGATATCACAGGAGATTGTGCCGGACAAAAGAAAACGACCTCAAATGTGGATGGTGGACTTCCCAGTGTGGATAGATCATCTAGATCCTCTGAATCTAACCAGCCTCGTACTGAGTGGAACAATTGTGGAATTCGGGGGGATGAGAATTTTTCCTGTCCTAAATGTGGGGAAATTTTTTACTCTGAATTAAGTCTTTCTATACATCAGAGATCTCACACTGAGAAGAAGCAGTATTACTGCTCCGAGTGCGGGAAATGTTTTTCAAAGAGTTCTCATCTAAGCTCGCATCAGAGGTTGCACACGGGTGAGAAGCCGTATTCCTGTTCGGAGTGCGGAAAACGTTTTTCCCATAAATCCAATCTTACTTCACATCATAGATTGCACACGGGTGAAAAGCCTTTTACCTGCAATGTGTGTTGGAAAAGTTATACGCGGAAAACCGAACTTGCCATACATCAGAGAACTCACACGGGGGAGAAGCCGTTTCCCTGCCCCGAGTGTGGGAAATGTTATATTCGGAAATCAGATCTTCTCACGCATCGTAAATCACACACGGGGCAGTTGCCGTATTCCTGCTCTGAGTGCGGGAAATGTTATGCGCGGAAGTCAAAACTCGCTGTACATCAGAGATCTCACACAGGGGTGAAGCCATTTTCCTGTGCTCAGTGCGGGAAAAGTTATTCACTGAAATCAGATCTTCTTGAACACCAAGTTTCCCACATGGCGGAGAAGCCGAAATGAATGCGGCAAATGTTTTTCAGAGAAGTCTGGTCTTACCAAACGTTAGAGAACCCACACAACCCTCGAAACGCAATAATGTCCCAAGTGCAGGAAATGTCTTCTGTATGAATCCTATTTTGCCGTACATCAGAGATCTCACACTGGGAAGAAGCACACCTTGATATACACCTCGGAAAACACGTGGCTGAGCGCTCCTCTGATCTTTATCATGGAAGATAAACTTTATAAGGAAATCAAAGATCACTAAAGACTTCAAAGCTCTGTCTGGCTTACTCTGCTAGGAGAGAGAAGGAGGAGTTGTCACTGCTGGTTGGGTCCCTCTAGGAGAGAGAAGGAGGAGGTGTCACTGCTGGTTGGGTCCCTCTAGGAGAGAGAAGGAGGAGGTGTCACTGCTGGTTGGGTCCCTCTAGGAGAGAGAAGGAGGGGGTGTCACTGCTGGTTGGGTCCCTCTAGGAGAGAGAAGGAGGGGGTGTCACTGCTGGTTGGGTCCCTCTAGGAGAGAGAAGGAGGGGGTGTCACTGCTGGTTGGGTCCCTCTAGGAGAGAGAAGGAGGAGGTGCACTGCTGGTTGGGTCCCTCTAGGAGAGAGAAGGAGGAGGTGTCACTGCTGGTTGGGTCCCTCTATGAGAGAGGAGGAGGGGGTGTCACTGCTGGTTGGGTCCCTCTATGAGAGAGAAGGAGGGGGTGTCACTGCTGGTTGGGTCCATCTAGCAGTGTAGTCTGATCTTCAGCAGAAGTTTCAAAGGAAGACATCATGGTGGGATAGAGGTTACACAGGTATACAGTGCCTTGAAATTTCACACATTTTGTTATTATACAATCTGACAGAGCTTGAGATATTCTGCAAAGAAGAATGGGCAAAAATGTCCTCTCTAGATGTGCAAAGCTGGTAGAGACATCCCCAAAAAGACTTGCAGCTGTAATTGCAGGAAAAGGCCGTTCTACAAAGTATTGACTCCGTGGGGGGGGGGGGGGGGGATTCGGTTGTCACATAAGAAAATGTGGAGAATTTCAAGGGGTATGAATACTTTTTCAAGGTGTTGTATTACTTATGGACGAAGGGGAGATCAGACTACGTGACATTTAAGTAGTCATCAACCTGCACAGACGGCTTAATTAACTTGGAGAGGACCACCTGCCAGTTAAAAGTTTAAAAAAGTACGACATTTTCTGATGTAGCTTTTTTTTTCACATTTCCATAATAAAATGCAAATTTATAGTTAAAGAGAAATAAAAGTTTCTTTTACTAATAGTTAAATAACTTCTATGCTAATGTTGGCCTCCCTATATAGGTCCAGATTGTAAAATGACTTTGCATATGACATGTTATGCAGATGATATGTGATTAAAGGCAAATGTTCCTTCTCTGGAAAGCCTTGTGGTGTTTGTATAAGAGAGTTTCCTTCTATTCTCCAGCCAGAGTCTAGGTCACCGCTGTTGGTGGTCGGCTTGACCCTTCCTTCTTGTAGCCCCTGGCTACCCTGGTCAGTCAATTCTGTGCAAGAAGACGTCTGGGAGGTCAGTTTCACCCAAGGAAAAATAGACACGGAGACATGTAGTAGGTGAAACCAATCTCTGTTGTCTTTATTGTGCTTAAGGGTTTTATACACACAAGCAGGGGGGAAGGTGGTCAGGAAAGAAGCTGAGGTGGGCACATTCTATAGGCTAGTACAGCTGGCAAACAAACCGAGGTCATTTTGGAGAAATAGAAACTTGAGAAATAAGCATTTTCAATGAAATAGGGAACTTTTTAAGCCTTGTACACACGAGTAGAAATTAGGCCGGGAAATTTCGTCCGAAGACCAATCTGCCGATTGCCGACAACCGACTTCGACTTTTCGGCCGAAAAAATCCTGGTGTGCAGGCTATATAATTTTTGTCGACCGTCAAAACACATCCGATTTTCGTCTCAGTACAGATTTCGATGGGGAAAAATCTTATGAGCAAGACTAGGCATGCTCAGAGATGAAAGAAAGCAATCCAACACATGACATCACTTCTGAAGTAGAATTCTGTCGTACGGGAAAATTCGTGTGTAGTCTAGAGCACATTCCAACCAACAGATACCACTCTGGACAAAAGACGGACGACCGGTCGGTGGAAATTCGTTGCGTGTGTACGAGGCTTTAGTTTTTATACGTCACTAGATGCTGGGAACAAAAAAGGTTTGCAACAGTATTCAATTTTAGAACATAAATGGTAACAAATAAGTTCTTATAGGTCAGAACAAGATAAGGAAATATACTTGCTTTATTGTTTCTTCACTATGTGCTACGGGACAGACAGAGGGGAAGGAATGTTACTGAGAAGTTTTGCTGAAACATCAAGGCTACGTGACGCTGAGGAGTTCTGAAATGGAAACGACGGATTACGCAGAATGAAGGAGCATTACAAAATGGAGTCATAGAGGATCCTTCAACCACCAACCTGATGAAGCCCCAAAACACGATCCTAAAGAACAAGTGGGACTTTAACCACTTAAGCCCCGGAAGATTTTACCCCCTTCCTGACCAGGGCAAATTTTGCGATTCGGCACTGCGGGACTTTAACGGACAATTGGGCGGTCGTGCGACGCCGTATCAAAAAATGTGTAGAAACCTGCTCCCTGTGGGAACGCTGATACAATATACCAAATAGGTAACAGTGGTCTCTGTTTAGCACAGTCTATAGGTCCCCCCCCCCCGAAGCCCCCTGCCCACAACCTCCCATCTACCTCCCCACACAGCACATAGTGAGTAGGGGGCGCAATTAAATTCTGGGGGAATGCAGCCCACCCCAGCACCCCCCTAGATACCGCCATGCAGCATTTACTTGCCCTGCCACTATCGGGAGTCCCTGTATTCACTGCTGCTGGTGCGGGTAACCCCGGTATCCCTCCAACCGTGCATGTGCCTGGATTCTAAGTGTCGGCTATTGTCCCTCCAGACATGCCTAGGCTACATGATAAACTCTCCTGGGCCACATGCGGCCCTTGGGCCAAACATCCCTGATCTACGTCAATCGCAATACAGGTTGCATCAACTGACCTGAAGAACTTTATAAAACTCTGGTCTGACCACATCTGGAGTATTCTGTCCAGTTCTGGTCGCCAGTCCTCAGGAGGGATGTGTTGGAGCTGGAGAGAGTCCAGAGAAGGGCAACTAAACTAATTAGGGGATTGGAGGACCTTAATTAATGAAGAGCGTCTACAATCGCTTGATTTATTCTCCCTGGAGAAGAGAGCCCCAGAGGGGACATGATAGCAATTTATAAATATCTCAATGGTGATCTCAGCATAGAAAAAAAGCTATTCAGTCGAAAGGATTGCATGAGGACTCGAGGGCATACAATGCGATTAGAGGAGAAGCGTTTTAACCACAGGCAATGTGGGGGGTTCTTTACTGTTAGGGCTACAAGATTGTGGAATTCTCTACCACAAGAGGTGGTTTCTGCGGGTAGTATGGTGGATTTCAAAAGACTCTTAGACGTACATCTCAAGGATCAGAACATTCAGGGGTATGAGAGATGATTACAGCCATACACACCTACACAGGTTGAACTGGATGGACTATTGTCTTTATTCAACCTCACTGACCATACGCTCCTGCTCCGCTGCCTCTCTGCTGATGTCGGAGTTCTACTTTCACTGTCAGAAAGGAGATCACTCCACTCAACAGTCTGGTATTATTGCTCTCATCTTACCTATCCCGCCGCTTTATCAGTGTCACTTACAATTCCACTTTCTCCTCTCTTCTTCTCTATCAGGGTCCTCCAAGGTTCTGTTCTTGGACCTCTCCTCGTCTCGATCTACACCTCCTCCCTGGGTCAGCTAATAGTCTCCAAGGCTTTCAAAACCGCTTCCACCCCAATGACATCCAAATCTATCTCTCTACCCCTCAACTCAGTCCATCAGTCTCCTCACACATCGCTAATTTACTAACAGACATATCAGTTTGGATGTCACACCACTTCCTCAAACTCAATCGATCCAAAACCGAGCTTATAATATTTTCTCCCCCACATGCCCCTTCCCCTGACTTCTCTGTCAAGATCGATGGCACAACTATCAACTCGTCCCCACATGCCAGGGTGCTAGGTGTAATCCTGGACTCTTAAAGCGGAGTTCCGGGCACAAAATCGATATTTTTTTTTTGTGCCCGTCCGCTAGTTCAGCATAACCTGAAAAGGAATTGGATAGTTAGGTTTTTTTTTAAAAAAAAAACTCACCTTGTAATTGACGATCGTAAATACTCACCTCAGGGTACTTCCTCCCTCAGCGCCGCGGCTCCGCTGTCACTTCCTGCGCTGCGATGATTCCTGGGAGCTGAACGTCATCGCTCCCAGGAATCAATGCGACGGCACCGGCCCCGCTCGTCACTTCCGGGCGACGCCGCATTCCCCTGCTAAAGAGCTTCTGGGCATGCCCAGAAGCTGTTTAGGAATGTGGCGCCGCACCGGAGTGACGAGAGGGGCGGTTCAGGCGCAATCTGGGACAAGAAGACGCGGAAAAAGACACAGAAGAGGACCGCGCCGGCTTCAGCTGCCCACAAGAGAGATGGAAACGCTGTGGAAGAAATTTTATAAGCAAGTATTTCTTCTAAAAGGTAAGTGCGAACCGGGACAGATCAGAGGCTAGCCATTGTGGAATGTGCTAGCCCTGACTGTCCCGGGGGTATGTTCAGTGAAAAATGACTTCTGTGCCCGGAACTCCGCTTTAACTATCCTTTCAGCCCCACATCCAATCACTGTCCAAAGCTTGCCTCCTCAACCTCTGCAACATCTCTAAGATACACCCTTTCCTAACCAATGACACCACAAGCTTCTAATTCACTCCCTGGTCGTCTCTCGCCTCAACTACTGCAACTCCCTCCTCGTTGGCTTAACTTTACACAGGCTCCTCCCCCCTTCCGTCAATTATGAATGCTACTGCAAGACTCATCCACCTTACATCAGTGTCTGCCACCCCTCTCTGACAATCCTTCCACTGGCTTCCATTCAGTGCCCTCCACCCCTCCATGCCAATCCCTCGACTTGCCTCTATTCAGTGTCCTCCACCCCTCTCTGCCAATCCCTCCACTGGCCTCCATTCAGTGTCCTCAACCCCTCTCTGCCAATCCCTTCACTGGTTTCTGTTCAGTGCCCTCCACCCCTCTCTTCCAAACGCTCCACTGGCTTTTATTCAGTTTCCTCCAGTCCACCCTCTCTGCCAATCCCTCCACTGGCTTCCATTCAGTATCCCCAACCCCTCTCTGCCAATCCCTCCACTGGCCTCCATTCAATGTCCTCCACTCCTCTCTGCCAATCCCGCCATTGGCTTCCATTCAATGTCCTCCACCCCTCTCTGCCAATCCCTCCACTGGCTTCCATTCAGTGTCCTCCACCCCTCTCTGCCAATCCCTCCACTGGCTTCCATTCAGTGTCCTCCACCCCTCTCAATCAATCCCTCCACTGACCTCCATTCAGTATCCTCCACCCCTCACTTCCAATCCCGCCACTGGCTTCTACTCACCCAACAAATTAAATTATAATAATACTAACAACAGCTTACAAAGTCTTCCACAACTCTGCCCCCAGTTACATCACTAACCCAACTTTAAATACCAACCTAATTATACTCTTCATTCCTCCCAAGACCTTCTGCTATCTAGCTCTCTTGCCACCTCCTCCCATGCTCACCTCTAGTTCTTTTCACAAGACTCTCCCATCCTATGGAGCTCCCTACCCCAATCTATCCAACTATCTCCTACTCTGTCCACTTTTAGGTGATCCCTAAATAAAACATTTCTTCAGATAAGCCTATCCTGCTTCCACCTAAAAATTGTGTTTCCACTTTTTCCCTCAGCCCATCCCCCATAGTTATTACCTTTTGTATCACTTGACTTGGATTGCCACCTCATCCCTTTAAACCCAAACACATATGAATTGCACAGGTTCTGAGGCTAATTTATTGCAGATAAGGCACTAAGTGAGTTTAATTACCACCTTAATCAACCAAAGAACCTGAGTAATTAATATGTGTTCTGTGTTAAAGGGATGAGGTGGCAACTCTATATTTGACCTTTCAGATTGTACGCTCTAACAAGCAGGATAATCGAATTCCTCCTGTATTGAATTGTATGGTAACTGTGGTGTCCGCCCTCATGTTGTAAAGCGCTGCGTAAAACTGTTGTCGCTTTATAAATCCTGTATAATAATAATTGCAGTGCGTGGTGATGGGAACCAGAGAGTTTTCCAGCAGACATCACCTTACTGCCACTCTGGACAGAGTCCTGGAACCTGAGGGACTTGGACATGATGAGATAGAAGACTAAATAACGAGACTGTCTTGCAGCATCAAGGACACTTGGCAACAATGACAAGGCCGTTGTAACGTTAAAAAACCCTACCTCGTGAAAATTCCCTACCCTTGTCACTTCCTGTGCACATACGTCATGGAACAGCTGAGCAGCTTCCCACTGCGCATGCTCATAGCTGCGGAGGGTAGGGAATTTTTCATGCGGTAGTGTTTTGTAACGTTACACCGCATCAGCTGTTGCCGCGGGTACATTAAATCATCTCCGCTGCAACCCCTCTGACTTCCCTGATCTCGGCTCCAAAAAGTAAAAGCGACGGCGGGTCTATGAAAATATAAATCACTGAGATTTTGGCTCTGTGATTTATATTTTCATAGATCCGCCGCCGCTTTTACATTTTGGAGCCGAGATCAGGGAAGTCAGAGGGGTTGGAGCGGGGATGATTTAATGTTGCAGCGGAGATGATTTAATGTACCCGCGGCTAATATAAGGCAGGTAAGGCACTAAGTGATTTTGATTACCACCCTGATCAGCCACAGAAGCTGTGTAATTAATGTGTGTCCTGGTTTAAAGGGATGAGGTGGCAACCCTACCCACGGCAACAGCTGATGTGGTGTTCCGTGAAAAAAACCCTACCCCATAAAAATTCCCTACCCTCCGGAGCTGTGATCATGCGCAGTCGTAAGCTGCTCAGCTGTTCAATGACGTAGGTGCAC
This sequence comes from Pelophylax lessonae, assembly GCF_965119305.1. Lineage (NCBI taxonomy): Eukaryota > Metazoa > Chordata > Amphibia > Anura > Ranidae > Pelophylax > Pelophylax lessonae. The sequence goes on along the minus strand of NC_138776.1, from coordinate 267,976,651 downwards.
CGGAAGTGACGAGGGTAGGGAATTTTCACGGGTAGGGTTTTTTCACGGAAAAACGTGTTTACACTACGAGATGTTTCTCAGGGCTGCAGTTCTTCTGAGCTCCACAGGGTGGTGATCTCACTTCTACCCAGACAGGAAGTCTCTATGGAAGACAGGAAGTGATGTCACATACAGACAGGAAGTCCCAGGTTAAAGGTGAGTTGGGAGGAAATAGAGAGGAGACATTGCTGGAACTGGCAGGGGAGGAGGTAATAAGATCTTATTTTCAGGGAGGTGGACGAGGTGTCCCCCTCGCCGCTTCCCGGTCGTTTTCCACGCTTACCAGACCCGCAGAAGTTGCCTAGAGTTGGGCTTTAAAGGTTTAAAAATACATTAAAATGAAAACAAACCTTTAAAAAAAAAAAAAATTATATTTTTAGAAGGACCACAATACCATGAAGGAGAGGATTCCTCACCACGATCAGGTAGATGATTACCAATTATTATTAGTTGTTAAAAAATACATATATATACCTTATATGCAAGCTTAGTAGTTTAGTACAATGAATTTCTTATATATTCAGAGTGGAATCCTCTGGGATGATAATAATGGTATTAAAGTAGAGTATAAAGAGGAGGACGAGGAGTATGGAGCGATGAAGCTTTCTACAGGACACCAGGGCATCATGATGGAGAATCAGCCGCCCCTCACATCACCGGGTAAGAGGAGACTTTATTGTAAAGGAGAGAGCAGTACGGAGGCTCCACCTAGATCCCCCATCATCTGATAAACACATAGAAACAATGTATTCAGTCAGTGTGTGTGTTTCCTACAGATGGATCCAGTAATGGGAACCCACCAGAGAGATGTCCCCGTCCTCTGTATTCCCGGGATTCCACACAGGAAGGTCACACCATCCCTCACCATCATCAGGTAGATAGGACTAAGCATGTCCACCTTAAAAACCTTCTTGGCAAGTAATCTCTTATTCCACTTTACAAACATATTTTATCATTTTTTGGGATTTAGGATGAAGAAGTAAAGGGCGTTAAAGTTAAAAAAGAAGAGGAGGAGTCATTTGTGAGGGGAGATCTTCAGTTTATGGAGGAGGGGGGTCCTCTGCATTCTTTGGATTCCACACAGGAAGGTCACACCATCCCCCACCATCATCAGGTAGATGAGGAACAATCACTGATAGTATCATTAGGATCTGTACATTATCTGCATTGTTACCATTGATGTCATTTTTATTATATATTCAGAGTGGAAACCTGAGAGATTCTAAAGTTGAGGTTAAAGAAGAGATAAAAGAGGAGGATGATGAGGATGGGGTGATGGAGGAGTCAGAGTTTCCAAAAGGACACAAAGATCTGTACCAGGACACCATGGTGGAGTCATCCAGCTACAGAAACCCCCTAGAGAGATGTCCCCGTCCTCTGTATTCCCGGGATTCCACACAGGAAGGTCACACCATCCCTCACCATCAGGTAGGTGATTGACAATCACTGCTGGTCATGCAGGGGCCTATGTACAAGGGTCACCATTGCGACACAGCCTCATGCTCCAGGGGGCACCCAGAACGCCTGTATAGGAGGGTGGCGGGAGCTGCGGCATGTAGAGGAACCGATTCCTCCATGGAGCCACTGAATGCCCCCCTTCTCCTCCTTTCCCTCCCGCAGCCATTCTGCGACTACATGGAGAGATCGGTTCCTGCCGCTTTCCTATCCTTGTCCTGCTGCCCCTAGCCCCTGTGTGCTTCCCTGCCCCCACCTGTGTCCTTTACCGGCCCCTTCCTCGTTCTAATGAATAGAGTCAGTGATTGGTACTGATGACTGACTGTAGATTTTTTTTTTATTCATTCATAGATGGGGCATAGTAAACTATGTTTACTATGCCTCAGTTTATGAATAAAGGAGAAGCCTCTGTACAGAGCTATTCCTGTCCATTCATTCTGTGCAGCTGAGGCTACAAAGATAAATCTGTCCTGGTTCCATTTCTCGGTTTTAAAAAATTAGACATCAGGGGTCTGTTTACGCCCCTGATGTTTGACCAAAGTCCTAAAAAAGTATGCAAACCATAATAAAATATAAAATTGTAAATAAAATATATAAAATAGTAAAATAAATAATAATAATAAAAAAATACTGATACCAGTGGTGTAACTACTAGGGTCGCAAAGGTCGCACTTGGAACTGAGCTCTGGCATTCCGCCACCGTGGGGGGACCCCAAGACGGCAGGAAGGTGGCCCACTGTAGGACTATAATAAAGGGTCCCATGGTGGGAGTAAAGGGCCCCAGATCAGTGGGAAGGGCCCCAGTTGAGGGCCAGGAGGGGGCCGTTCATGGTTTCTTGCACCAGGGACCCTAGGTTTTCCTTTTGTGGTTATGATTTATATGAAAGCATATTATAATGAATGTCTTATTCTATATTCAGAGTGGAAGCCTCAGGGGTTATAATATTGTTAAAGAAGAGTATAAAGAGGACAATCAGGAGTATGGTGCAATGAAGGAGCTTTCTGAGGGACACAGGGATCTCTACAAGGACATGAAGGGCGATCCAACTAGTAACAGAAACCTACCAGAGAGATGTCCCCGTCCTCTGTATTCCCAGGATTCCACACAGGAAGGTCACACCATCCCCCACCATCATCAGGTGGGTGGAGTTGAGGGTCGGGAACATAAAGTGATTGAACACTCTGACATGTGGAGACGATGTGTGGATTCTACAAGATGATATTTTCTATGTGATCTCACATCATAAATACTTCTATGTTACAGATGTTATTTTCTGCCATTCTGTTGGTTTAGGGTGAAGATCTGATAAACATGAAAGTTGAGGATGAAGAAGAAGAGACGTATGTGAGGGATGATCAGCAATATACGGAGGAGGCTGGAATGACGAGGACATTCATAGAGGAGGACACTCCTACAGAGATCAGCACAGGTGACCCATAATATATTCTTCTCTTATCTCTGCTCTGTTACTGCACACTGATTGGTCCAGAGTAGGGCGGGAGCTGAGTGATATCAGCCAATAATAGGTATATAATGGTCACTTCCCTTTACCGATCCCCGTCCTGGGGTTCCGCTGGCAGTATTAGGTTGTGTGTCACTCCTAGTTACAGTAGCACGGATATGAGAACACAGATTGAACCTTTCTTAGGTTGGTCCCTCTTCTTCCAGTTGCAATCTCCCTCCAGTGCTGCATATCACCAGAATCCTAGACCTATGGTCACTTGTTCTATGGTAAAGGGTCTGCAAGTCTGAACATTGACCCTCTTGTCTATCAGAGGTCACATGACCCAGTGCCTAGGCTTGTGGTTGTGTAAAGAGCATGGACCTCCCAGTCCCTATTGGTTCCTGCTCTTCTGACAAGGCTGTGTAAATGTAGAAGTGATCTGGGAGGAGGACCAAAGGCTCTTTGACTGAAGAGGGGGGAGAGTCCCAGCTGGTTGGGACATCCACAGAGAACATCTGCTCACTCATATCTACCTGATCCAGATGGAATCTTGATGGAAGTGAACTAACCCTCTCAGATCTATTGACGATGTTTTTATATTTTTCCAGGACACGCCATGGAGAAACCCTCAAAGGATCGTCTCACTTTATCTCCAGGTTGTAGATTGGAAGATGAGGACATCACAGGAGATTGTGGAGGAGAAAAGACAATGAGCTCCACTATGGATGGTGGACTTCACAGTGTGGATAGGCTATCAAATTCCACTAACGAACCTCATATTCTGAGGGATGGGGCTAGAAGTCCTCATAATTCAGTACTTATCATACACTACGGGTCTCATGCAGAAGAGAAGCCATATTCCTGCCCTGACTGCGGGAAAGGTTTTTCACGGAAGTCGCATGTTTCTTTACATCAGAGATTGCACACGGGTGAGAAGCCGCATTCCTGTCCTGAGTGTGGAAAATGTTTCTCATTAAAGTCCAATCTTGCGCAACATCAAAGATTGCACACAGGGGAGAAGTCGTATTCCTGCACCGAGTGTGGAAAATGTTTTTCACAGAGGTCTCATCTTTCCATACATCAGAGAATGCACACGGGCGAGAAACCATATGTCTGCCCTGAGTGCGGGAAGTGTTTTCCACAGAATTCAGCCCTTGTTAAGCATCAAAGAACTCACACCGGGGAGAAGCCGTTTTCTTGCCCTGAGTGCGGGAAATGTTTTTCAAGGAAGGGCAATCTAATCACACATCAGAGGACTCACACTGGGGAGAAGCCGTATTCTTGTCCTGAGTGCGGGAAATGTTTTTCATGGGATACCAGTCTTGCTAAACATCAGATATGCCACATGCGGGAAACGCAGTTTTCCTGTCCTGAGTGCGGGAAATGTTATTCACGGAAATCAGATCTTGTCAAACACCAAATTTCTCACACGGACAAGCCGTATCCATGCTCTGAGTGCGGGAAATGTTTTTCATGGAAGTCTGTTCTTACCAAACATCAGAAAACCCACACCACCCTTTAGGTGTATTAGTGTCCTGAGTGCGGGAAACGTCTTCTACACGAGTAAAATTTTGCAGTACATCAGAGATCTCACGCTGGGAAGAAGCACACCTTGATATACACCTCAGAAAACACATGGCTGAGCGCTCCTCTGATCTTTATCTGGTTGGGTCCCTCTAGGAGAGGGAAGGAGGGGGTGTCACTGCTGGTTGAGTCCCTCTAGGAGAGAGAAGGAGGGGGTGTCACTGCTGGTTGGGTTCCTCTAGGAGAGAGAAGGAGGGGGTGTCACTGCTGGTTGGGTCCCTCTAGGAGAGAGAAGGAGGGGGTGTCACTGGTGGTTGGGTCCCTCTAGGAGGGAGAAGGAGGAGGTGTCACTGCTGGGTGGGTCCCTCTAGGAGAGAGAAGGAGGGGGTGTCACTGCTGGTTGGGTCCCTCTAGGAGAGAGAAGGAGGGGTGTCACTGGTGGTTGGGTCCCTCTAGGAGAGAGAAGGAGGGGGTGTCACTGCTGGTTGGGTCCCTCTAGGAGAGAGAAGGAGAGGTGTCACTGGTGGTTGGGTCCCTCTAGGAGGGAGAAGGAGGAGGTGTCACTGCTGGTTGGGTCCCTCTAGGAGAAAGAAGGAGGAAATGTCACTGCTGGTTGGGTCCCTCTAGGAGAGAGAAGGAGGCGGGTCACTGCTGGTTGGGTCCCTCTAGGAGAAAGAAGGAGGAGGTGTCACTGCTGGTTGGGTCCCTCTAGCAGTGTAGTCTGATCTCCCCTGATCCTCACAGGAGCTTCAAAGGAAGACATCCTGCTGAGAGAGGAGCTAGATATGGATGAAGATAAGGGGAGATCCGCAATCAACCAGAGCAGACAGCTCCATTTGCTTGAAGATCACCACCTGTGGATATAAGATGTAACATTTTCTAATTTCTATGATAAAAATGCAAATATATTGGTAAGAAAATAAAAAGTTTAATAAAGGTTACAATATGACAATATGAAGTGCTTATATGCTAATGCTGGGCTCTTTATATTATAACAGGTCCAACGCTGGAATGACTTTGCAGATGATATGCTAAAAGAACCAGTTGTTCTTCTTCTGGGATGTCTTGTATCTGTATAAGACAGGTCTCCTAATGTTTTCCAGAGTCTAGGTGGCCATCAAGGTGATAAGGTGTTCCTAAATAACAGAAATTAATGTTTCCTTTAATGGTTAATGTGCGACTTGTGCAAATTGTGTGTGGGTTAACATGTAAGATTTATTAGGAGGTCGTTCATAACAGCTGTCCAGGGTTGGAGGCTAAAAATCTTCCTGTTTGACGAAGACATCAAACGTCGTAATCTTTTATAGAGTAGATATAATGGTCCTGTGTGTTAGCTGGGGGCAAAGCAACCATACTTATGCTGCCATGGATAGGCACCAAGAAAGGGAATTTACAGAAAGGTAAGTATTCCATTTTCCGTTTTAGTGTTGTCCAATGGTAGAGTCCTCCTTTCAACTCTGAGCTAGATAGGGGGAGACCTGTGGATGTGGTGTATCTGGATTTTGCTAAGGCATTCGACTCAGTTCCCCACAAACGCTTAATCTATCAGCTTGATGGTTACCATCAAGCTGATAAGGTGTTCCTAAATAACAGAAATTAATGTTTCTTATAATGGTTAATGTGCGACTTGTGCAAATTGTGTGTGGGTTAACATGTAAGATGTATTAGGAGGTCCTTCATAACAGCTGTACAGGGTTGGAGGCGAAAAATCTTCCTGTTTGATGAAGACACCATTTGGTTAAATGGCAATATTAAGTGCTTATATGCTAATGCTGGGCTCTTTATATTATAACAGGTCCACTGCTAGAATGACTTTGCAGATGATATGTTAAAAGAACCAGTTGTTCTTCCTCTGGGATGTCTTGTTGTATCTGTATAAGACAGGTCTCCTAATATTGTCCAGACTCTAGGTCATCATCAAGCTGATAAGGTGTTCCTAAATAACAGAAATTAATGTTTCTTATAATGGTTGATGTGCGACTTTATGCAAATTGTGTGTGGGTTAACATGTAAGATTTATTAGGAGATCCTTCATAACAGCTGTCCAGGTTTGGAGGCGAAAAAGCTTCCTGTTTGACGAAGACATCAAACGTCGCTGTCTTTTTATAGAGGAGATATAATGGTCCTGTGCCTTGGCTGGGGGCAAAGCAACCATGCGTATGCTGCCATGGATAGGCACCAGGAAAGGAAATTTGCAGAAAGGTAAGTATTCAATTTTCTGCTTAGGCATTCGACTCAGTTCCCCACAAATGCTTAATCTATCAGCTTGATGGTCACCATCAAGCTGATAAGGTGTTCCTAAATAACAGAAATTAATGTTTCTTATAATGGTTGATGTGCGACTTGTGAAAATTGTGTGTGGGTTAACATGTAAGATTTATTAGGATGTCCTTCATAACAGCTGTCCAGGGTTGGAGGCTAAAAAGCTTCCTGTTTGATGAAGACAGCCAACGTCGCTGTCTTTTATAGAGTCATCATTGTCCTGTGGGTTGCTGGGGGCAAAGCAACCATACTTATGCTGCCATGGATAGGCACCAAGAAAGGGAATTTACAGAAAGGTAAGTATTCCATTTTCCGTTTTAGTGTTGTCCAATGGTAGAGTCCTCCTTTCAACTCTGAGCTAGATAGGGGGAGAGCTGTGGATGTGGTGTATCTGGATTTTGCGAAGGCATTTCGACTAAGTTCCCCACCAAAGCTTAATCTACAAACTAAGGTCTGCAGGCATCGACCTCAAGGTTTGTTCTTGGATAGAAAACCGGTTATATAGGCGTGTCCAAAGGGTGGCGATAAATAATGCGTACTCAAACTGGAGTGGTAAGTGGGGTCCCCCAAGGCTCAGTCTTGGGACCAATTTTGATCAATTTATTCATCAATAACATCGAGGACGGGATCAGTAGCTCAATCTCAGTTTTCGCGGGTGACACAAAAATAGGCAGGGCAATAACTTCTCATCAAGATATAGAAATTTTACAGAATGACCTGAACAAAATAACAGAGTGGGCAACTACGTGGCAAATGAGGTTGAATGTAGAGAAATGTAAGGGGCAAAAAACATAAATGCAAATTATGCTCTGGGGGGGAACCTCTGTGGGAATCCAGGATGGAGAAGGATCTGGGGGTCCTAGTGGAAGATAGACTAAGCAATAGCATGCAATGTCAAGCTGCAGCTGCCAAAGCAGGCAGAATATTAGCATGCATAAGGAAGGAGATGTATTCCAGAGATAAATCTTTAATCCTCCCACTTTATAAATCCCTGGTCCGCCCACATCTGGAGTGTTCTGTCCAGTTCTGGTCGCCAATCCTCAGAAGGGATGTGCTGGAACTGAAGAGAGTCCAAAGAAGGGCAACTAAACTAAGGGGATTGGAGGACCTTAACTATGAGGAGCGATTACAAGTGCTTCATTCATTCTCCCTGGAGAGGAGACTGTAACGGAACCGCGACCCACACTGTGTTTGTGGGCTTCCATCAGTATACGGCTTCCTCCAGTCTTGAACATAGATAGATATTCCAGCCGCCCTACATAGAAAATTAGCCGACAACTTTAGCTTCTATGTATCGGAAAACAACGAACTACTTTATTGACAGTTTCACATAATATATATAAACACACATGAGAACCTCCCCCTCCTGATCAGATTAGCACACACAGGTCAGGGGTTGCCTGATTACATTATCATATGCAGATGAAATTGTATACAGAAATAGAATTAACCTGAACTAATTCTCTAGCCATCTGCACAGAAACAATATGCAAGTTCATTAACAATGGGACAGACAGGCTTAACAGAATCCACATCACACCTCAATACACACACAATAGGAAGAGACCGCCAGTGACAAACTGTCCATCTCTGACATTGAAGAACATGGAACAGAGGCCAGTGTGATTAGCTCTTTCAATGAACATGTTCAGAATCAAACAGGTCAGGAATAGTCTTCACACATCTCCTGAGATATATGGCTGACAAATATTACTGTCCCATTTGAAGTAATTCCAACCATATTCTCCATTAAGTAGCTGTCCATCATTTCCTTGGTCACCCTTTGTCCCTAATAGACACAGGGTGACTTACACATAAGAGGGGCCTAAAGAGCTGAGACAGGGATTTCCCAACCTCTCTAAGGTAAGCTGGGTTCCACAGGCCCCCCCAACCAAAGTGACTCCCGTCACAGAGATGCCTAAAAAAGGGGACATGATAGCGATATACAAATACCTCAATGGTGATCCCAGCATAGGAAAAAAATTATTTAGTTTCAAAGAGTGCAAAAGGAGACATGGCCACACAATGAGATTAGAGGAGAGGTGGTTTAACCTTAGGCTGCGTAGGTGGTTCTTCACTGTAAGGGCGGTGAGAATGTGGAACTCTCTTCCACATTTGGTGGTTGCTGCGGGGAGTACACATGAACAGGTTGAAATGGATGGACTGTTGTCTTTATTCAACCTCAGCTACTATGTAACTATATGTAAATCTTTGCTACAGGCCTTTTAACTGGAAAGTGTGTAGCCCCTTCCTATTGAGTTGTATCCCTTCCCACTTTCTTCTTATATCAATTTCTATGAGGGATGCAGTTCTGCCTCTAGCAAAAAAAAGCAGGTTTACAAAGAGCCCCTCCTTAAATCCACTTTATTTATTTTTTTAATCCGCGGTGGTGCAAAACTACAACAACAAAAACCCTGATAAGTGAACACATAAAAGGTGCATGTGAACACACACAAAAAAGTGCACTTAATGGTGTGCTTTGTAAACCCCCCCAAAGGAGTAGGACCTCTTCCCTGATCCCCAGGGCGCAAGGCTCCTGACAGGGACAAAGGGTTTCCAATGGTCTGCCTAGCCAGAAGGCATGGCAGACCCCGTTCTTCTGGGCAGCCAAAGCCGCACCCGAATATTAGGTCGAGGAGCTCTCTCGAAGAGAGACCCCCCCCCCCCCCGGGACAGAGGAGGAAGGAACTAGAAGGCCACACATCCTCCCCCTAGACTTCAGGGCAAGCCCGAGGACTCACACCCTCCATCCTAGTGAGAAGAAAACACACACACATAAGTGAAAGGTGACAAATGTGGGAGAAAATAAATAAGTAGCCGTGCACGGTGCACTGGCTGGGCCCTGAGGCCTGGTAAAAAAAAATGCCCTGGACTTTAGCCAAAAGGCCTAGCCCTAGAAGGCGCAGTGCAGAAAATATGTTTGGAGATTGTGACCATGTGTCGGTTCACACATTGGGGTCCCACACCCAAGTGTTACTAAGAGCACCTCTGGGTGACCACTCCCAGAGGGCAGAGACACTGCGGACTCTCTGCCTTCCCAGCCCATGGCCAGACATGGTAGCACGTCAAATCAGGAGGTAATGGACCCTTCCAGCTTTCTCGTGGTAAACTTACTACCAACCCCCAATTACGCTCAGGCACTCCGGTTTCAGTTCCTGCCGATACTAACCTTCCAGGTCCCCATCACTCCAGCAGGTTTGCATAGCCGCCACCCAACCTTGGTCAGGCTCACATGACAGCACAGCGCCCCCACTGGATCACTGATAAGAACAGATACTACACTTGATCTTAGCCAAAAGGCCACTTGTGGCCCAGAAGAGTGCCCTTGTAGATCCATTAGTGCCCAGCAGAGTACACCCTTACATCTATGTGTGCCAGCAGAATCCCTTTTTACATATACTGTATGTGTGCCCAGCAAACACCCCATTACATAAATATATGCTCATTAGAGCCACCCTGACACCCATGTGTGCTCAGCAGAGTCCCTCCTTACCATTCAAATAGCAGAGAAGCAGAGTGAAAGCCCAGAAGGTAAGCTGACCTGGATGGAGGACACCTGGTCATTCTGTAATTTCTGAGTCCAGGATGAACACATCAGTGGTTGCTAGTGTAGCACCCTACAGATAGGTGCTAGGTAAATTATAGTGGGCTTTGGCTGCCTAACAGCAGGGCCATGATTTCAGCTGGACTGTCATGTCTCCCAGGTGTGTCTGCTGAAAGGGGAGTCTCCCCACTGGCTCCATGAGAGGATTCTCATTGGACAGTGGAGGAAACCCAATCAGAGACACATTCAGGCCTGTATCTACCCCTGAAGACAGATTCTGCCGCAGAGGATTCTGGAAGTGGGTATACGTTTTGAGGGAACGCATGACGCAGCGTCTTTGGCGGGAAGCAGAGTCCCAGGAGGGAGAGTACAGCTGTCTCTCCTCCTGTCAGAAGGATCGGGAGTCTCGGTTTGCTGCCTGAGGGTCGCAGAGTGAGCTGAGCTGGGCTGCAGAAGGGATCCGTTGTGCCGAGGACCAGTGGAGGAAGAGGGGTTCAGTTCTAGGAAAACCTTCCAAGGTCATGAGTACTGTGAACTGCCCCAAGGGGTCTGCCTAGTGTAGAGGGGACCACTCCAGTGAAGGTCCCAGGGATCCAGGAGTCAGCTAGCTGTGAAAGGGGGTGCCTAGTCAGAAGGACCCTGAAGTGTTAGAGGGGGTACCTAGTCAGAGGACCCTGAAGTGTTAAAGGGGGCACCAGTGGTTGGGCCCTGAAGAGTCAGTGTGCAGTGTACAGAGTTAAGAGTTGCAGCAGCACAAGCAGTGACAAGGAGCTACCTCAGTCAGTGAAGGGCTGGAGGGAGCTGTTCAGTGACTTTTGAGCTAAATCTAGTATCAGGAGTCAAGTGTTCTACAGTCCTGGATCTTAAGTTAACAAACGAGTTCCAGCACAAGTTCAGTTTCACAGTAACTGTAAGCGCCAGGAAACATTGGCCGGCATTCAGCTGGCGCCAAGACAGAGCCATGGGGCATTTTTCTGTATAGTGTCCCAGTCAAACCTAGTTGAGCCAGAGGAGTATCCCACTCATTGCCTTCTCCCATCCCCTAAATACAATAAACACAACAAACCAAAGATGCCGGAATGGTCATTGTCTCAGTTCTCACACCTGGGTTCACAACTTAAATGTGTTGGAAGTGTCTCCGGTAACAATGGCAAACCCACCTCAGGCCCAAGGCCTGGAAATATTGCTACAGTAGGACACTGGCAGTCCTGGAAACAAACCATGACAGAGGGAAGGTGGACTAGGGACGGGGGGAAGGCCATGGTTGGCTGTCAGTGGATGCATAGGTCTCTGTAATACGATACTGTACACAGGCCGGTGTAACGTTAGAAAACCATACCCCGTGAGAAATCCATACCCACGTCACTTCCTGTCAGGAACAGCTGATTAGCGTAGCAGTGCGCATGCTCACAGCCCCGGATATGTCATTGAACAGCTGAGGAGCTGACTAGTGCGCATGTACGGAGGGTATGGATTTTTCACGGCAGTGTGTGTAACGTTACACCGCATCAGCTGTTGCGGCGGTTACATTAAAACAGCTCGTCAGCAATATGAGTCATCTCCGCTCCTACCCCTGTCACTTCCCTGATCTGGGCTAGTAAATATAAAAGCGGCGGCGGGTGTATGAAAAGATAAATGACGGAGATCTCGGCTCCAAGATTTATCTTTTCATACACCCGCTGCCGCTTTTATATTTACTAGCCCAGATCAGGGAAGTGACAGGGATAAGAGCGGAGATGATTGATGTTGCAGTTGAGCTGTTTTAATGTAACCGCCGCAACAGCTGATGCGGTGTAACATTACACACACTGCCGTGAAAAATCCATACCCTCCGAGCATGCGCACTAGTCAGCTCCTCAGCTGTTCAATGACGTAGGTGCTGACGTAGGTGCACCGGAAGTGACGAGGGTATGGATTTTTTACGGGTATGGTTTTTTCACGGAACACTGGCACGTCCATAGCAAGCCAGGGTATTTTCACAGAGAGTTGCTTTATGCCCCCAAAAATCTTGCAGATAGCCGGGTGTAGCCTGTGTGTCGTAGTTTGGAGACCCCTGCTCTAAACAACGGGAACAGCTGAAGATGTGTAATTTATCAACAAATGCAATCTTATTTTCCAATATGTTTAAAGGACAGCACAACTGAGAAAAAAACTAAAGAAAGAAAGAAAAGAAAAAGCAACAAGCTTTAAGCCACAATATTTCTCTCCGCCTTGGCGAGAGTGGAGATGACCCCATCTATAAGGATATACAGTACATACACACACAGCACAAGGCCGTGTTCATTATATTAGCCTCAGAACCTGTGTGATTAATATGTGTCTTGGTTTAACGGGATGAGGTGGCAACCCTAATCACAAGGCCGTGTTCACACTACGAAACGTTTCTCAAGGCTTCTGGTCCTCTGAGCTCCACAAGGTGGTGTTCTCACTTCTACCCAGACATAGGGTCGCTATGGAAGACAGGAAGTGATGTTAGGGGTCAGAGGTGAGTCGGGAGGAAGTAGCGAGGAGACATTGCTGGAAGTGGCAGCAGAGGAGGTAATAAGATATAATTTTATATTTATACCAAGTAACCTCCCGTCATGTCCGTCCTCTTCCTCCATAGTCACTGTGATGTCTTTTACCTTCAGCAGATGATGATACACACATATATAGTGTGGAAACCTAGATTATTCCCTTCAGGTTCAGAACATTCCCCCACTTATGGGACCAGAACATTCTCTTCATTTTAGAGATCTGCAGAGGATAGAAGCTTTGTTAGAAATAAAGGTGAATGGTAAGAGGATTCCGGACACCAAAAAAAATCATAAACAAATATGTCTGTGTGTAATTCCACTGGGGGTCGTTCTTCCATGATAGAAACCCTCATATTATCCCCCATACATCCCCATCCTATTATTGTACAACCAGTGCAGTCCAGATAATTCTCTCATCAATTATTGGGCTACAGGAAACCTGTATAGATCACATGACCAATGAGGATGGAGGAGGACCAGAGACACATGACTGAGAGGTTATTACGCCTCACCCTGGAGATCATCTACCTGCTAACCGGAGAGGTGAGGGGGATTCTAGGAGATCACATGACATAACTCTTATCTCTATTAATAATACACAGACCTGACCGGAGATGTGAGGAGGATTCTGGGAGGTCACATGACATCATTCTTATCTCTATTAATAAAACACTGACCTGACCGGAGAGGTAAGGAGGATTCTGGGAGATCACATGACATCACACTTATCTCTATTAATAAAACACAAACCTGACCGGAGAGGTGAGGAGGATTCTGGGAGGTCACATGACATCACTCTTATCTCTATTAATAAAACACAGACCTGACCGGAGAGGTGAGGAGGATTCTGGGATTCTAACATGATATTCCTATTGGTTCCCCAATACAGAGATTTCCTCTTCTGAAGTCAGGTGATCATATGACCATCACAGTGCCTCCATGTGACTCCCTAAAACCTGAGAGACACAACATGCAGAAGATTCTAGAAGTCACCAAGAAGATGATGGAGCTGCTGACAGGAGAGGTGAGCGGTGCTGGGAATTCTGGGACATTATCCAGTAACAGACAAGGGATGTGTCTGGATGGTGACTGTATCATTGTGTGTGTCAGGTTCCTATAAGGTGTCAGGATGTCACTGTCTATTTCTCCATGGAGGAGTGGGAGTATTTAGAAGGACACAAGGATTTCTACAAGGACGTCATGATGGAGAATCAGCCGCCCCTCACATCACCGGGTAAGAGGAGACTTTATTGTAAAGGAGAGAGCAGTACGGAGGCTCCACCTAGATCCCCCATCATCTGATAAACACATAGAAACAATGTATTCAGTCAGTGTGTGTGTTTCCTACAGATGGATCCAGTAATGGGAACCCACCAGAGAGATGTCCCCGTCCTCTGTATTCCCGGGATTCCACACAGGAAGGTCACACCATCCCTCACCATCATCAGGTAGATGATTGACAATCATTATCAGTTAAAATTTTTAGACACGCATGTTTGTTACAATCTATGTCAATATCTATTCAGAGTGGAAACCTTGGCGATAACATAGATGTTAAAAAAGATTATAAAGAGGAGAATGAGAATTATGGTGTGATAGAGAATCTCTCTGAGGGACACAAGGCTCGCTACATTGACATCATGATGGAATCACCCAGTAACAGAAACCCACCAGAGAGATGTCCCCGTCCTCTGTATTCCCGGGATTCCACCCAGGAAGATCACACCATCCCTCAACATCATCAGGTAGATGATTATTAACTATTGCCATTCATGATTTATACGCAAACATTTTTGCTACAATGATTGTTTTATTATATATTCAGAGTGGAAACGTCTGTAATTTTAATATTGGTATCAAGGAAGAGTATAAAGAGGAGGATGAGGTGTATAATGCGACTGAAGAGGTTTCAGACGAACCCAAAGATATGATGGAGCCATCTAGTATGGAAAACCCACCAGAGAGATGTCCCCGTCCTCTGTATTCCCGGGATTCCACACAGGAAGGTCACACCATCCCTCACCATCATCAGGTAGGTGGAGTTGAGGGTCGGGAACATAAAGTGATTGAATACTCTGACATGTGGAGACGATGTGTGGACTCTACAAGATGATATTTTCTATGTGATCTCACATCATAAATACTTCTATGTTACAGATGTTATTTTCTGCCATTCTGTTGGTTTAGGGTGAAGATCTGATGAACATGAAAGTTGAGGGTGAAGTAGAAGAGACGTATGTGAGGGATGATCAGCACTCTACGGAGGAGGCTGGAATGACGAGGACATTTATAGAGGAGGACACTCCTACAGAGATCAGCACAGGTGACTCCTAATATATTCTTCTCTTATCTACTCTGTTACTGCACACTGATTGGTCCAGAGTAGGGCTGGAGCTGAGTGATATCAGCCAATAATAGGTTGATAATGGTCCCCTCCCTGTACTGATACCCGTCCTGTGGTTCAGCTGGCAGTATTAGGTTGTGTGTCACTCCTATTTACAGTAGCACAGATATGAGTACACAGATTGAGTCTTTCTTAGGTTGGTCCCTCTTCTTCTAGCAGTAAGCCCCCTCCATATGTCTATCACCAGAAGCCCAAGCCTATGGTCATATATTCTGTTCTAAAGGGTCTGCAAGTCTGAACTTTGAAGCTCTTGTTAATCTGAGATCACATGACCCAGTGCCTAGGCTTGTGGTTGTGTAAAGAGCATGGACCTCCCAGTCCCCATTGGTTCCTGCTCTTCTGACAAGGCTGTGTAAATGTAGAAGGGATCTGGGAGGAGGACCAAAGGACCTTTGACTGAAGAGGGGAAGAGTCCCAGCTGGTTGGGACATCCACAGAGAACATCTGCTCACTCATATCTACCTGATCCAGATGGAATCTTGATGGAAGTGAACTAACCCTCTCAGATATATTGATGATGTTTTTATATTTTTCCAGAACACGCCATGGAGAAACCCTCAAAGGATCGTCTCACTTTATCTCCAGGTTGTAGAATGGAAGATGAGGACATCACAGGAGATTGTGGAGGAGAAAAGACAATGACCTCCACTATGGATGGTGGACTTCACAGTGTGGATAGACCATGGAGTCCCTCTGACTCTGAGCAACCTTGTACTGTGAGGGAAGGTTCCGGAAGTCAGGGGGAGGAGACATTTTCCTGTCCTGAATGTGGGGAAAGTTTTCGCTCTGAACTAAGTGTTTTCTTACATCAGAGATCTCACACAGGTGAGAAACAAAATTCCTGTTGTGAGTGTGGGAGATGTTTTCCTCGTAAATCAGAACTCATCATACATTACAGATGTCACACGGGAGAAAAGCCGTATTCCTGTGCTGAGTGTGGGAAAAGTTTTTCACAGAAGAACAATCTTTCCAGACATCAGAGATTACATACTGGGGAGAAGCCGTATGCCTGCCCTGACTGTGATAAATGTTATCCACAGAAATCAGAACTTGTTATTCATCAAAAATCTCACACGGGGGAGTGGCCATTTTCCTGCCCTGAGTGCGGGAAATTTTTTGCAAGGAGGACTTATCTTTCCAGACATCAGAGATTACACACAGGCGAGAAGCCTTACACCTGCCCTGAGTGCGGGAAATGTTTATCAGATAAGACCAGTCTTTCAAGACATCAGAAACTGCACACGGGTGAGAAGCCCTATTCCTGCCCTGAGTGTGGGAAATGTTATACACAGAAAACAGAACTTGTTATACATCAGAGATCTCACACAGGAGAGAGGCCGTTTTCCTGCCCTGAGTGCGGGAGAAGTTTTTCACATAATTCCAATCTTACCAAACATCGTAGACTGCACATGGGTTAGAAGCAGTAGTCCTGTCCTGAGTGTGGAGAGTTTTTTTTCATGAAAGTCTACCTTACTGAACATCAGATATACCACACACACAAGAAACGCTTTTTCCCTGCCCTGAGAGTGGGAAATGTTATCCATGGAAATCAATTGGGAGAAATAGTGCCTCATCATTGATGCCATTGGAAGAAATAGTGCCACATCAGTGGTGTCATTGTGAGGAATAGTGCCCCATCAATGATGTCATTGGGCAGTATAGTGCCCATTTGTGGGTGTCATTGGGGAAAAAGTGCCCCATCATTGGTGTCATTGAGGAATAAGTGCCCCATCATTGGTGTCATTGGGAGAAATAGTGCCCCATCATTGCTGTCATTGGGTGGTATAGTGCCCCATCATTTGTGTCTTTGGGAGGAATATTGCCCCATCATTGGTAATAGTGGACGGAATTATCATTGGTGTCAGTGGGAGGAATAGTGCCCCATCATTGGTAATAGTAGAAGGAATCATCATTGGTATCAGTGGGAGGAATAGTGTCCCATCATTGGTGTCAGTGGGAGGAATAGGGCCCCATCATTGGTGTCATTGGGATGAATAGTGCCCCATCATTGGTATCAGTGGGAGGAATAGTGCCCCATCATTGGTGTCTTCGGGATGAATAGTGCCCCATCATTGGTATCAGTGGGAGGAATAGTGCCCCATCATTAATGTCAGTGGGAGGAATAGTGCCCCATCATTGGTGTCAGTGGGAGGAATAGTGCCCCATCATTGGTATCAGTGGGAGGAATAGTGTCCCATCATTGGTGTCAGTGGGAGGAATAGTGCCCTATAATTGGTAATAGTGGACGGAATTATCATTGGTGTCAGTGGGAGGAATAGTGCCCCATCATTGGTGTCAGTGGGAGGAATGGTGCCCCATCATTGGTGTCAGTGGGAGGAATAGTGTCCCATCATTGGTGTCAGTGGAAGGAATAGTGCCCCATCATTGGTAATAGAAGACGGAATTATCATTGGTGTCAGTGGGAGGAATAGTGCCCCATCATTGGTGTCAGTAGGAGGAATTGTGCCCCATCATTGGTATCAGTGGGAGGAATAGTGCCCCATCATTGGTGTCATTGGGAGGAATGGTGCCCCATCATTGGTGTCAGTGGGAGGAATAGTGCGCCATCATTGGTATCAGTGGAAGGAATAGTGCCTCATCATTGGTATCAGTGGAAGGAATAGTGCCCCATCCTGGGTGTCGTTGGGAGGAAAAGTGCCCCATCATTGGTGTCAGTGGAAGAAATTGTGCTCCATTGTTGGTGTCATTGGGAACAATTGTGCTGCTTTGTTCGGGACAGTGGGAGGAATTATGCCCCATCAGTGGTGTCAGTGGATGATATAGCGCCCCAAGGGCCGGATAAAAGAAAGCAAAGGGCCGCAGTTTGGAGACCATTGTACTACATGATAGAAATCGGGAGTAGTATGGCCCTGTACATAAAAGGTGATCCGCCCCTCCCCCGTCCCGGGATAGTATATCTTTTCTACCCTCATCACAGTACTGTATTGTGCAGACCCGAAGCAGAGAATGTATTTTTCTTTCTGTCATGTAATATTCTCTGTCCATCCATCTTTCCGGAGCCTAAATCAGCCAGGATGAGCTGATAAATTAGATCAGGTTGGATAAGGCATGTATTTATTTCCCTACCAAGGCCACCACTCCAGGAGGAAGGTATGGAAGACTAGACTCGTGCTAAACAGAATGTGTTGATCTTCCTCCAATGAATGTGTATATGTGACTTTTTATTGTGTGCGTTATGTAGATCAACCAAGAACCAGGACATTAATTTCTTCCAAATTTCGGTAAGCCATCTCCATGATGTTTCTATTGCTCAGCCAAGAGATTTCAATAAACGACTTGAGTTTTGTGGAGTTCTTACTCACAAGCCTTTCTCTTTCTCTGTGTGTCTTCGTTGGGTTGCCTCAATGTTGATCTAGTTTTGGAGGAAATGTGCCACCTTATGGCCCGTACACACGATCTGAAAATCGGACGAAAATTAACGCTTGTGAAAGGATCGAACGATAATCGGATCGTTAGTACACAGCTTACGAGAGGCGATCACGACAGTTCACCCGATATTATCCGGTCGTGCAAGCATAAAAATTTTGATCGTATTATAACACATCGTACGATAATCGTATTATCAGTATGTTGTTCGTCCGAAAAAAATGGTGAGCAGTAGACCGCGCATGAGCAGTAGACATCATTTTCCCCTCACACGCTACAGCGTGGTTACGCATACCGGAAGCTAAGAATTATCGTCCGAGAAAATTCGTATCGTGAGTAACCTCTCCCGTTAAGCGAACATTATTGAGAGCTGCTAGAATACAAAAAATAACGGATGGAACGTCGCCCGATTTTCGGATCGTGTGTACTGGGCATTAGGGGTTCTTTGAGAGGACCACTTCTCATTGAGAAGTTCCTCCATACAGGTGAGGTGATGAAGAGCAGAACATAGACATATGGGGGACTCATGGGGCTACAGAAATGGACCTTCAGCATCTTCTTCCCTTCTTAAATGGATCATACACCAAGTATTATTTAATTATACTTAATAATTAGTTAATAATTATTGATTATCTTGGGTTGCCTCTGTTCCGATATGGTTTTGGAGGAAATGTGTAAATGCGGCATCCTAAGCAGCGGCAATACAGTTATTTCCATCACGTAATATTCTCTGTCAAACCACCCTTCGTAAGCCTAAATTGACCCTAATCAGCCTAATAGAAGGATCCCATCTATGAGTAAGTGTCACATATCTGGTTGGAGGCCATAGTGACGAGAGGCCTTCCCTTGAGGCTGGATCTGGTGGTGAAGGTAAAAAAGTGGGAGGTGAGGACAGGGAATGCCAGGATCAAAGAAGCATGGGTGCCATATAGGTTGTTCTGCTGAAAGCTGCTTCACAAAGTGTCCAGCAAGGTGGAACTCAGACAGATGGTCAGGAGTGACGGCAGGGACACATGGAACTTCTATGGCAGAGCAGGTCCAAGTGGTGTTTTGGCACCCGTATTCTGACACTGCTTGTTACAAAACTGAGATCCTGGGACAGGAAGTGAGAGTATACCTCCTGGGAACGCCCCATAGGCGTAGGTAAGCTTTGTTAACTTTTGTTAACCCTTTTTCTGCTGGATCAGGCTAGCAGAGCAGGATCAGGCTAGCAGAGCAGGAGCAAGATCAGGCTAGCAGAGCAGGACTGGAGAGGTGTAGTCAAGATCTGAGTTGGAGGATCAAGCTCCTAGCATAGGCAGGAAGAGAGCCAGGATCATGCACAGGAATTAGGAAGAGCAGGTAGAAGAGTGGTCAAGAGGCAAGCTAGAGTTATACATGAATGTCAGAGGCAAATCCTTTACAAAACAAGGGGTCTGAATGAGGGGTCAGGGTCAGGCAGCATGGAAGTTCCAGAGGCAGGCCAAGGGAACAAGGAATCAAGAGAACACAGGAACAAGGAGCACGGGTCAGCTAAAGATCATCCAGCAATCCTCTGTTACTGCTTCTTTCGTTAAATAGGGAGGTTGGTGCCAGATATGGAATTGGTTAGAGGCCGAAGTGATGAGAAGATTTCCCTTTGTGGTAAGCTCTAAACACCCCCGGAGGTGAGGACAGGGATTGCTAGGCTTAAAAAACCTTGGGTGCCATTTAGGTTGAGAGCTGCATCAAGAAGTGTCCAGCAAAGGGTAACTCAGGCAGATGGTCAGGAGGGACGCATGGAACATCTACAGCGGAGCAGGTCTAAAGCCCCATACACACGAGAAGAAATTTGGCCGGGAAATGTTGTCCGACGACCGATCTGACGATTTTCGGATTGTTAGTATGGTGCTTTCGACAGCCGACTCCGACTTTTCGGCTGACAAAATCCTGGTGTACAGGCATTACAATTTTTGTCCTCCGTCAAAACACGTCCGATTTTCGTCTCATTAGTACAGATTTCGATGGAGAAAAATCTTATGAGCAAGACTGGGCATGTTCAGAGATGAAAGAATGCATAGAACGCAATCCAACACATGACATCACTTCTGAAGTAGAATTCTGTCATGCGGGAAAATTTGTGTGCAGTCTAGAGCACATTCCAACCAACAGACACCACTCTGGACAAAAGACGGACGAGAGGTCGGCGGAAATTTGTTGCGTGTGTACGAGGCTTAAGTGGTGTGGTAGCACTTGTGTCAGGAACAGGATCAAATAGCAGAGCAGGACTGGGGAGGAACAGTCAAGATCTGAGCTGCAGTCACAGAGGATCAAGCAGGAAGCGAGGCAGGAACGTAGTCAGGAACAGAGCCAAGGTCATGCACAAGAATCAAGAGGAGCAGGCAAAATAGTGGTCAGGTGGCAAGCCAGAGTCATACATGGGTGGTCAGAAGACCTTTACACGTATAGTTTTGGAGGAAAAAAGGTAAACGTGCCACCTTAGTTGTTGTGTGTGAGGACCACTTCTCATTGAGAAGCTCCTCTAAACAGGTGAGGTCATGAAGAGCAGAAGATGGACATCTGGGAGGACTCCCGGGGCTACAGAAATGGACCTTCAACAGCTTCTTCCCCTCTTCACTGGATTATACACCGATCAGCTGTTACTTTCTGACCACTGACAGGTAGATTGAATAACACTGATTATCTTGTGACAATGCCACCTGAAAGTGGGTGGGATATGTTAGGCAGCAAGTGAACATGTTGTCCCTGATGATGATGATGTGTTGAAAGCAGAAAAAATAGGCAAGTGTAATGCCTCGTACACACGTTCAGATAATCGGACGACTTATCGTTCGCATTTTGTTGCATGATACTAAAATCGAATTCAACAATGCGTACAAACCGCATGATTATGGTCGTACGATTCGGGAAAAGCTTCCTGGTTGCTTAGCTACGTATCAGATGGTGCAAAACAAAAACAATGGCAGCCAGGCTTTTTCCGTGCTATTTTAGTGTTTCTGATCATGCGCGGTCTTTGTCGATCAATTTTTAGCGAACTCATAGTGTGCTGATGAAACGATTGTTGTTCGCGGGGCTATCGTACGACAGAAGTTTTCCTGTTTGTCCCTTCGGATTTTGTTGGACCAACTGTCGTGATCGGCTGTCGAAAGCTGTGTACTAACGATCAGATTATCGTGCGATCAGGTCGCAAGCGAGTTTTATCGTACGATTATCGGAACGTGTGTACGGGGCATTAGGATTTCAGAGACTCTGATGAGGGACAAATTGTAATGTCTAAAAGACTGGGTCAGAGCAACACTTGTGGGATGTTCCCGAACTGCAGTGGTCAGGACCGACCAAAAGTGGTCCAAGGAAGGAAAACCATCCAAATCGGTGGCCATACCAGTTACAGTGTCCCTGGTCACCGTCACTCCATTCACAGTGTCCCTGATAACTGCCCACTCTTTTGTTCTTCCTTTCTTTAGCCCCCTGTATTTCCAAGCCAGTGAACGTGGCATTCCTGGGTCATGACTGGGTCAGAGCATCTCCAAAACTGCAGCTCTTGTGGGATGTTCCTGATCTGTAGTGGGCAGGTGTTCCGTGAAAAATCCATACCCGTGAGAAAACCATACCCTCGTCACTTCCGGTTCCGCTACGGAGGGTATGGATTTCTCACGGTAGTTAAACTTGCGGCGGGTATATTAAAACACTTCGGGTGCAACATAAATCATGTCCTCTCCTATCGCTGTAACTTCCCTCATCTCCGGTAATAAATATAAAAGCGGATCACGGAGCTGCGATCGCCGTCACATTTACGTCTCATACACCCGCCGCCGCTTTTATATTTATTACCGGAGATGAGGGATGTTACAGCGATAGGAGAGGACATGATTTATGTTGCACCCGAAGTGTTTTAATGTACCCGCCGCAAGCATTAAATTTCACAGAGTGCCGTGAGTTTTTCCTAACCTCTGAGCATGCGCACTTCTCAAATTCTTTGATTGTCAATTAGGTATCCGGGGCTCTGAGCATGCGCACTGCTGCGCTGCTCAGCTGTTTCCCACAGGAAGTGACGAGGGTATGGTTTCTCCACGGGGTATGGAATTCTAACGTTACAGGACCGACCAAAAGTGTTTCAAGGAAGGAGAACCAGCCAAACAATAACAGGGTCGTAGGCACTGATGGAGGTGGGGAGAAATGCTCATTGATGGAGGTGGGAGTGGGAGGGGGAGGGGGAGGGGGCGGAGGTGACCCCAGAGGGAGGTGTGCTGGATGTTCAGGTTTTACTCCAGAGTCCCTCTGGGCTCCAATCACCACTGAGACCTGAGATTGTATCCTCTATGAGATGTCTATAGGGGGTGTGGCTTTATGGTTTCCAGCAGATCTCCTGCAGTCTATTAGCATCTATTTCCTTTTTCAGCAGATCTCCTGCAAACTATTAGCATCAATTTCCTTTTTTTTCAGCAGATCTCCCGCAGACTATTAGCAACTATTTCCTTTTCAGCAGATCTCCCGCAGACTATTAGCAACTATTTCCTTTTCAGCAGATCCCCTGCAGACTATTAGCACCTCTTTCCTTTCTCAGCAGATCTCCTGCAGACTATTACCATCTATTTCCTTTTTTTTCAGCAGATCTCCCGCAGACTATTAGCAACTATTTCCTTTTCAGCAGATCTCCTGCAGACTATTAGCATCTATTTCATTTTTTTCCCCAGTAGATCTCCTGCAGACTATTAGCATCTATTTCCCTTTATCAGCGGATCTCCTGCAGACTATTAGCATCTATTTCCTTTTATCAGCGGATCTCCTGCAGACTATTAACATCTATTTCCTTTTCCAGCAGATCTCCTGTAGACTATTAGCATCAATTTCCTTTTTTTTTCAGCAGATCTCCCGCAGACTATTAGCAACTATTTCATTTTCAGCAGGTCTCCTGCAGACTATTAGCACCTCTTTCATTTTTCCAGCAGATCTCCTGCAGACTATTAGCATCAATTTCCCTTTTTTTCAGCAGATCTCCCGCAGACTATTAGCATCTATTTCCTTTTCAGCAGATCTCCTGCAGACTATTAGCATCTATTTCATTTTTCCAGCCGATCTCCTGCAGACTATTAGCAACTATTTCCTTTTCAGCAGATCTCCTGCAGATTATTAGCATCTATTTCATTTTCCAGCAGATGTCCTGCAGACTATTAGCATCTATTTCATTTTTCCAGCAGATGTCCTGCAGACTATTAGCATATATTTCCTTTTTTTCCCCAGCAGATCTCCTGCAGACTATTTGCATATTTTTCATTTTCCAGCAGATCTCCTGCAGACTATTAGCATCTATTTCTTTTTCAGCAGATCTCCTGCAGACTATTAGCATCTATTTCCTTTTCAGCAGATCTCCTGCAGACTATTAGCATCTATTTCATTTTTCCAGCAGATGTCCTGCAGACTATTAGCATATATTTCCTTTTTTTCCCCAGCAGATCTCCTGCAGACTATTAGCATATTTTTCATTTTCCAG
Source organism: Pelophylax lessonae (assembly GCF_965119305.1). Lineage (NCBI taxonomy): Eukaryota > Metazoa > Chordata > Amphibia > Anura > Ranidae > Pelophylax > Pelophylax lessonae. The sequence goes on along the minus strand of NC_138776.1, from coordinate 267,952,605 downwards.
CAGATCTCCTGCAGACTATTACCGTCTATTATTTTTTTTCCTAATGAGCTGCTATTTCATATAAACTATGAGGAATGAGGAATGACCCCATTACAGCCCCCCTGGCTGTAATGGGGTCAGCCAGGGGGGGCTGTAATGGGGTCATTCCTCATAGTTTATATTAAATAGCAGCTAATAATCTGCGGGAGATCTGCTGAAAAAAAAAAAAAAGGAAATTGATGCTAATAGTCTGCAGGAGATCTGCAGACAAGGCAAGACCCAGCTAGCCCACCCAGATTTCGAACATAGGCCCAACCCCCCTACTAAGTTGTCAGAACAATGCCCAGCTAGCCCACTCCTCCATCAACCCCATGCTCAGCTAGGCCACCCAGCTTTCAAGCCAAGGCCCAGTTAGCCCACTCATTGATCAAGGTTAGACAGAGATAGCTCAACCAGCTTTCAACCCAGCGCCCAGCTGTCAGGCAAAGCCCAGCTAGCCCAATTATCTGTCAATCCAAGGCTCTTTGCTTGGTGCGAATACAGGCACTTTAACCCCGTAGATTACTCTGTATCCCACAATTTGGCCTTCTTACAATCGGGACTTGACCAAAATTTGGCTTCATGTACTCTTAAGGGACAGGTTTCGCCCTTGTCCAGTTTATTCCAAATTTCTATTTCTCTGGCTTCGATTTACCTTGCAAAAACAGTTATCCAAGATGTATCCTGGATCGGACCCTCATTACAGCCCCCCGTGCTTCCTTAAGATTTTATTTTGGTCCTCTCCGCCCTGTAGAAACCACACTTTGATCCCGTTAGGGAACTCCCCTTGACCTGTCCTGGAAAGTAGCCTTCTTGGTGACTATCACATCTGTCAGACATATCTTTGACAAGGCAAGACCCAGCTAGCCCACCCAGATTTTGAACATAGGTCCAACTCCCCTACTAAAGTGGGGTACACACTAGTAGAAAATCTGCCGAAAATTCCCACCCGATGTGAAATCGTCCGATTTTCACCTAGTGTGTACACAACTTTCAGCAGCCGATGCCGACATTTTCAACGAAAAAAAAACGGAGGGACAAACACCAAATTTTTTTCGTCCGTCCCCAGACGATTTTCGCTTAATGTGTATGCAGTACGTCCGTGAAAAATCGGATACGAAAGACCGCGCATGATCTGAAGTTGCTGACAACCCAGAAGTCTAGGAACAAATGTGCCAAAAAAAAAGAAAAATCGGACGAGACATTTCGTGAACATTTATGCACTGCCGACTAAAAACGGTAATGAACGCTGAGAAGACAGAGAAAAAAATGGGAGGATATTTTGTCCGATTTTCGTCAAGTGTGTACGGCCCTTAAGATGTCAAGACAATGCCCAGCTAGCCCACTCCACCATCAACCCCATGCTCAGCTAGCCCACTCCACCATCAACCCCATGCTCAGCTAGCCCACCCAGCTTTCAAGCCAGACCCTCATTACACCCCCCCCCCCTCCCCATGCTTCTTTAGAATCTAATTTTGATCCTCTGTCCTGTAGACACAACACTTTGATCCCATTAGGGAACTCCTCTTGACCTGTCCTGGAAAGTAGCCTTCTGGAAAGTAGCCTTCTTGGTGACTATCACATCTGTCAGACATATCCTTGACAAGGCAAGACCCAGCTAGTCCACTCAGATTTCGAACATAGGCCAAGCTCCGGCCCCTACTGAGTTGACAGGACAATGCCCAGCTAGCCCACTCCACCATCAACCCCATGCTCAGCTAGCTCATCCAGCTTTCAAGCCAGACCCTCAGTACCCTAGGGAACTCCCCTTGACCTGTCCCGGAAAGTAGCCTTCTTGGTCACTATCACATCTGTCAGACGTATCTTTGACAAGGCAAAGCCCAGCTAGCCCACTCAGATTTCGAACATAGGCCAAGCTCCGGCCCCTACTGAGTTGACAGGACAATGCCCAGCTAGCCCAATCCACCATCAACCCCATGCTCAGCTAGCTCATCCAGCTTTCAAGCCAGACCCTCAGTACCCTAGGGAACTCCCCTTGACCTGTCCCGGAAAGTAGCCTTCTTGGTCACTATCACATCTGTCAGACGTATCTTTGACAAGGCCCAGCTAGTCCACTCAGATTTCGAACATGGGTCAAGCTCCCCTACTAAGTTGACAGGACAAAGCCCAGCTAGCCCACTCCACCATCAACCCCATGCTCAGCTAGCTCACCCAGCTTTTAAGCCAGACCCTCATTACAACCCCCTCCCCGTGCTTCTTAAGAATCTTGTTTTGATCCTTTCTGTCCTGTATAAACAACACATTGATCCCGTTAGGGATTTCCCCTTGACCTGTCCTGGAAAGTAGCCTTCTTGGTAACTATTACAGTACATCTGGCAGATGTGTTACTGAGTTAGCAGCTCTCTATTGTAGGGATCCCTTCCTAATAACTTCACAAAGATAAAGAAAGTGGCCTTGCACCCAAGTCCCTCTTTTCCATCTAAGATGGTGTAGCACCCTCCTAGGTAGGTGCTAGGTTGGTAAAAGCTTAGCAGCTCTATCTGCTTATCAGGGGAGCCTGATTGTTAGTTCTGCCTGTTGCATGTGTCCAGGGTGTGATTCATTTGGTCTGAGGGAGTGTCCCCACTGTATCCAATGGGAGAGCCTGTTGGACAGTGGAGGAAACCCAGCCAGTGACACACAGGCTTTTGTGGCTGTCCCAGTGGGTTGGCACAACAGTGGTGCATCCTGGGAGAGGTCATAAAAGCCGAGGGGCACATGTGAAAGGGTGTCTTTTGGGCGGGAAGCCAGGTCCCAGGAGGAGGGTGATGGCTGTCTCTCCTGTCAGCAAGGAAGGTGGTCACAGGCGGTCGACCTAGTGGACCAAGTGTGTGATGCTGAGCCGGGATACTGACGAGTGGAGCTGAAGGCAGAGCAACCCAGGAAGAAACAGTGTCCGTGAGTACCGGGAAGCTTGCCAGGGGTCTGCCCAGGAAGGGGACCACTCCAGTGGAGAGTCAGTGGACAAGGGCTAGCATGCAAGGGAAGTGAGAAAGGGGGTGCCAGGTAAGGACCCTGAAGAGGAATTCACTCAGGAACATATCTTCTATTTCACTTCAGTGGCAAGGTGAAGCAGCGGCCTTGTCGCACACATTACAGTCAGTTGTCCTCAGAAATTGTGCATAGTTCAAGTTGGAGTATCTCACTCATCCCTTCTCCTATCCAAGTTCTAAACTGCGCATGATCACAGCTCCGGAGGGTAGGGAATTTTAACGGGGTAGGGTTTTTTCACGGAACACCGCATCAGCTGTTGCCGCGGGTACATGAAATAATCTCCGCTGCCACATGAAATCATCTCCGCTCCTACCCCTGTGACTTCCCTAATCTCGGCTCCTAAATGTAAAAGCGGCGGCGGGTCTAGCCGAGATCTCCGTGATTTATATTTTCATACACCCGCCGCTTTTACATTTAGGAGCCGAGATCAGGGAAGTGACAGGGGTAGGAGCGGAGATGATTTCATGTGGCAGCAGAGATGATTTCATATACCCGCGGCAACAGCTGATGCGGTGTAAAGTTACACATCACTACCCCGTGAAAATTCCTTGTCGCCTCACAGGTCGCCGTAGGTCGCCTTCCATAGAGAAGCTGCGGACCCGTTCTAATAGGAGCGACACAAGTCGCTCCGACTTAGAAAAAGGGTCCAGAGCTTCTTTGGGGCGACCCGGTGCGACCGTCATAGACTTCAATGTTATGAAGTCTGTGCCGGCCGCTCCGAAGTCGCGGCGCGCTGCTCGCACCGCAAGCTCGGAGGTCGCCCCGGGAAGTCGGATCGCCCCAGTGTGAACGGGGCATTAGGAGCCGAGATCAGGGAAGTGAGAGGGGTAGGAGCGGAGATGATTTCATGTTGCAGCGGAAATGTTTTAATGTACCCGCGGCAACAACTTTAAAAAACCCTACTCCGTGAGAATTCCCTACCCTCCGGAGCTGTGAGCATGCACAGTGGTAAGCTTCTCAGCTGTTCCATGACGTAGGTGCACCGGAAGTGACGAGGGTAGGGAATTTTCACGGGTAGGGTTTTTTCACGGAACACCGGGTTTCCCATTAGGCACTGTGGGAATGCAGATTCCAGTTGTACTCCTCCAAGCCCCCCCCCCTCCCCTCCCCCCATGGACATTGTACTCACACAAGTCCAGACAAGAGAATTGTCAGCAGGAAAAGATCTGGGAGGGGGTGCGGGCTATTTGTGGTCTCCCCGCTCCTGTCAGTGGAGCACTCCGTACAGCAGAATACACAGAATCCTCTTAGATCGCACGTGTAGCGCACCTCCTTAGGAGCCACAGATTAACTGGGATGCCCTACCCTGCACAGCCAGGCACACCAAATTTTCACAGGCACTCCAGAGACAGAGAACAGTCTGTGACTTTTTTTTTTTTTTGGTTATTTATTGAGGGTTAATAACTTGCATGGGAGGTTATGGGATGCCCATTTGACTTCAGCAACAAAACCTTGGCAACATCTTCAGGGACATTTTCCTATACACAGTCTCCTTGGCACTCATCCTGAACTTCACTTGCTTGCAGCTTCCAGCTGGATCACTGTTAGTGAATCTGACAGTCACAGTCAAATTTAGCAATGGCCCTTTGCAGGCAGGAACCCAAAGTCCCTTGTTGTGTAGCAGAATACAGTGATCAGCTTGTACTTCTCCTCCTGTGGCTACTGGTCCAAGTACCACCTCTTCAGGCACTGTCAACCCACCTGGCTGCAGCTGCCCCTTCCACTAGCTCTCCAGGCTAACTTTCCTCCACAATCCTCCAGACTGACTCTCACCACCCCACCCGGCTGACTCTAAGGAGATCTACTTGGGAAGGGTTGAAGATTTTAGCACACCGCTGTCTTCAGGGAGAACTGTCTACATGTGGCAATCTCCCCCCTTGTAAGTCCCTAGTAGTGCTGCTCTACTCTCAATGTCCTCTCTCCTTGCTCCTGTGCCTCCAGAAAGGGCTTCCTCCGTGTGATGTGGCAGGATCCTTCCAGCACCCAAGCCCCTCCCCAAGGTCATCCCTTCCAGACTAGGGGGTACCCCAGAGGGCCACGGACAGTCTCCTCAGCACTAATCTCCATCTTCCACTCGACTGCTCCGCTGGCATGGCTCATGCCTATATATGAGGTAAGCCTTGCCCCCTGCCAACCCTTTACTAGATATTGGCAGTTCCTCCTGCATGTTCGTCAAACCATGATTTCACAACACCAGCTGTGGGAATTGGAGCATTATGGTCTTGGTAAACGGCGCTGTCTTCGGGAAACAATGTCTGCACTATGGGATGCACAGGGTCGGCCAAAATGTGTACATCGATGGCAATGACTCGACCTTTGATGGTGATGATGGGGCCTGCAGAATACCAAGATATGGGTGCTAAAACCAAGATCTCCACCATGCTTTACTGTTGACACAAGACAGTCCCGGTTGTAAGCCTGGCCACAGGTGTTGGCCACATATAAACACATCTGATGGTTGAGAACACTGTAAAGCTTGATTTATCAGACCATATTACAGTCTTCCATTGATCGATGGTCTACGATTTATCGGTGTTGCACCACTCTATCATCTTCCGAGCGTCAATATCTGTCATTAGTAGTTTGGAAATTGCAGCTTGCCCGTGAATGATTTGCTTAAGGAAATTCCCTCCGCAAAGTTTTTGTTCTACATAGCTTGCGCACAGAAAAAAGCTGTGAGGGACCCAGTAGGCTCCGCCCATTAGAGACTGCTTGCAGAAAATTACAGGAGGGGGGGTTTCAAACTTTTTAGGTAAAAGGCCTGCAGGAAAGGAGAACTCTACAATGGGGCGACAATAAATCTACACTATAAGAGATAGAAACTGCTGAGATCGGGAAAATTTTTCCTGCGATCATATAATGCTGGGAGTCCTGTTCATTAAGGAAACCATGGACCAGCGATAACAGAAGCTCAGTGACTTTTAGTGTATCCCTATTGCATACAGAATATTAACAGTGTTCGTTGGTTAGGAAATAATAAATACTGTGTGAATGTTGCTATGTATGAAAACTTACATTACCCTCTTGTTGACCACAATACGTATATATAGTTGCAGTTTGCAAGTAGTTTACCAAGGTTATGGCTGAAGCTATCAGCTATAACCCCGGAATTTTTATTTTTTCAACTCTACAATGGGACGACAATAAAGCTACACTATAAGAGATAGAGAGAAACTGCTGAGATCAGGAAACTTTTTCCTGTGACCATATAATGCTGGGAGTCCTGTTCATTAAGGAAACCATGGGCCAGCTATTACAGAAGCTCAGTGATTTTTCAAGTAGTTTACCAGAGTTATGGCTGAAGCTATCAGCTATATCCCCAGGAATTTTTCTTTTTTTAACTCTACAATGGGACGACAATAAAGCTACACTATAAGAGATAGAGAGAAACTGCTGAGATCAGGAAACGTTTTCCCTGTGACCATATAATGCTGGGAGTCCTGTTCATTATGGAAACCATGGACCAGCTATAACAGAAGCTCAGTGACTTTTAGTGTATCCCTATTGCATACAGAATACTAACATTGTTTATTGGTTCGGAAATAATAAATACTGTGTGAATGTTGTTATGTATGAATAATTATAGCACCCGCTTGTTGACCACAATACGTATATATAGTTGCGGTTTGCAAGTAGTTTACCAGGGTTATGGCTGAAGCTATCAGCTATAACCCCAGGATTTTTCTTTTTTCAACTCTACAATTTAACGACAATAAAGCTACACTACACTAAAAGAGATAGGGAGAAACTGCTGAGATCAGGAACTTTTTTCCTGTGATCATATAATGCTGGGAGTCCTGTTCATTATGGAAACCATGGACCAGCTATAACAGAAGCTCAGTGACTTTTAGTGTATCCCTATTGCATACAGAATACTAACAGTGTTCATTGGATAGGAAATAATAAATACTGTGTGAATGTTATTATGTATGAATAATTATAGTGCGCTCTTGTTGACCACAATACGTATATATAGTTGTGGTTTGCAAGTAGTTTACCAGGGTTATGGCTGAAGCTATCAGCTATAACCCCGGAATTTTTCTTTTTTCAACTCTACAATGGGACGACAATAAAACTACACTATAAGAGATAGAGAGAAACTGCTGAGATCAGGAAACTTTTTCCCTGTGACCATATAATGCTGGGAGTCCTGTTCATTAGGGAAACAATGGACCAGCTATAACAGGAGCTCAGTGACTTTGCAAGTAGTTTACCAGAGTTATGGCTGAAGCTATCAGCTATAACCCCGGAATTTTTCTCTTTTTCAGCTGGCAACCAGTTTTCCCATGAAAGCGGTCTGAGCAGTTAATTAGCCACTGGCTCGCTTTTTGAAGCAGAGGGACGGGACGGGACGCCCCCCTCCTCCCACCGTGTATTACAGGCGTGTCTGAGAAACGATCCGATGGGTCGCACGGCTAGCTATTGAGGTTACCAGAGGCCAGATCATCTCTGATCGCCTCTATGGTCTTGAAGGACTGGAGCGACATCATGACGTCTAGGGCGGAAGTAAAAAATTTAAGAAGAGAGATTTGGGGTCTTATTGTCCCCAGATCTCTTCATATAGAAGACCTATCAGTCTTTATTTATATTACAAAAATTTAAAAGGACAGTGTAAAAATAAAATAAATTTGAGAAAATGAAAGTGATACCATCCCTCCGTGCTTGTGTACAGATGCAAACGCATGCGTAAGTCGCGCACACATATGTAAACAGTGTTCACGCCACACATGTGAGGTATCACCGTGAACGTTCGAGCGAGATCAATAATTCTAGCACCAGATCTCCTCTGTTACTCTAAACAAGTAACCTGTAAAAAGTTTTAAAGCGTCGACCATGGAGATTTTTAAGTATCGGAGTTTGTCGCCATTCTACGAGGTGTGAAGTTTTAAAGTATGACATGTTAGGTATCTATTTACTCGGCATAAAACCAGCTTTTATATTTTACAAAAAATTGGGTAATGTATTGTGTTTTTTTTTGCATTAAAATTCCAAAAAGTGTATTTTTTCCCCAAAAAAAAATGCGTTTGAAAAACCGCTGCACAAAACTGATGGACTTATCATTGGAGTCTACTACAGAGGTCCTGAGATTTATGAGAAGGGGGAGAGCCGGCAGAACACTTCACCAGCAAACTCATCATGTGTGTTTCTCTATGCGATTATGAAAGTGAGGGAGAAAGACGATCTTGGGGTTGGTGTTCTAGAAACATGGCTTGACCCCTCTCAAGACTGGGCTGTTTGTATTCATGCTGATCCTCTTGTTTAGAGGGATACGGGACATAGAAAAGATGGAGGGGGGTTTCTCTATATTAGATGTGATGTGAAAGTGAGGAAGAAAGATGATCTTGTGGTTGGAGGTGGTGATGGTGCGGAGGAAGAATTACAGGTGGAATGATAGATGGGTCTATTGAAGTCTACTACAGAAGACCTTCGATTTATGAGGAGGGGGAGAGTCGGCTGTTCCAACAACTACAAGCTGGTAAAACCAAACTACTAAGACACAACTAAAACCTACAGGATGGGCCTTACTTGTAGTGTTGGAAAAAGGAATAAAAGTAAAAGAAAAGAACATTTCATCATACAAATCTGAAGGAAGACTTTTATCCATCAACTTACAACGAATAGCATGAGTTTAAGAACATTTTTAATCTTTATTTGGTACATACTAAAAAAAAAATATGTTAACATAGTTAAAAATAGAAAAAGCATGCTTTTTCAGGTAAATATGAATCATTACATCTGAAAATGTCATATTTTTCACTTTTAGCCAGCAGGTGGCCCTCTCTAAAAAAAAAAAAACTGCCTGTGCAGGCTGATAACTACTGTACTGAAATGGGCAGTCCTGCCATGCAGTCTCACTTTCCCTTCTCTCCATCTATAAGCAAAACCTAGCTCAGTGGTCTCCAAACTGCGGCCTGGGGGCCAAATACAGCCCCTTGCTTGCCCTTCGGACATTTTTTTCCCCCACTGTTGCGGACATTCCTGCCACTGACACTATTGCTCCCCCTAAAACCAAATGGGGCACTAATCCTGCCACTGACACCAGTTATGGGGCACTAATCCTCCCACTACCACCAATGATTGGGTACTAATCCTCCCACTACCACCAATGATTGGGTACTAAACCTCCCACTACCACCAATGATGGGACACTAATCCTCTCACTACCACCAATGATGGGGCACTATTCCTCTCACTACCACCAATGATGGGGCACCATTCCTCCCACTGACACTAATGATGGGGCACTATTCCTCTCACTACCACCAATGATGGGGCACTAATCCTCCCACTACCACCAATGATGGGGCACTATTCCTCTCACTACCACCAATGATGGGGCACTAATCCTCCCACTACCACCAATGATGGGACACTAATCCTCTCACTACCACCAATGATGGGGCACTAATCCTTCCACTACCACCAATGATGGGACACTAATCCTCCCACTACCACCAATGATGGGACACTAATCCTCCCACTACCACCAATGATGGGACACTAATCCTCCCACTACCACCAACGATGGGGCACTAATTCTCCCACTGACACCAACGATGGGGCACTAATCCTCCCACTGATACCAATGATGGGGTACTAATCCTCCCACTACCACCAATGATGGGGCACTATTCCTCCCACTACCACCAATGAAGGGGCACTAATCCTGCCATTGACACCAGTTATGGGGCACTATTCCTCCCACTATCACCAATAATTGGTCACTATTCCTCCCACTACCACCAATGAATGGGGCACTAATCCTCCCACTAACACCAATGATGGGGCACTATTCCTCCCACTACCACCAATGAATGGGGAAGTAATCCTCCCACTAACACCAATGATGGGGCACTATTCCTCCCACTACCACCAATGATGGGGCACTATTCCTCCCACTGATACCAATGATGGGGCACTAATCCTTCCACTACCACCAATGATGGGGCTCCATTCCTCCCACTGATACCAATGATGGGCCACTAATTCTCCCACTACCACCAATGATGGGGCTCTATTCCTCCCACTACCACCAATGATGGGGCACTATTCCTCCCACTACCACCAATGATGGGGCACTAATCCTCCCACTAACACCAATGATGGGGCAATAATCCACCCACTAACACCAATGATGGGGCACTAATCTTCCCACTAAAACCATTGAGGGGGCACTAATTCTCCCACTAACAATAATGATGGGGCACTAATCCTCCCACTGATACCAATGATGGGCCACTAACCCTCCCACTAAAACCATCGATGGGGCACTAATTCTCCCTCAAACTAACACCAATGATGGGGAACTATTCCTTAAATTAACACCAATGATGGGGCACTAATCCTGCTATTGACACCAATGATGGGGCACTAATCCTCCCACTAACAACAATGATGGGGCACTAATCCTCCCACTAACACAAATGATGGGGCACTATTCCTCCCGTGAATACCAATGATGGGGCACTGATACTCCTCATAATACCAATCATGGGGCACTGTTTACTCCCACTGATACCAGGACTTTTTCTTCTCCCACTAGCCATAGTGCGCCCCCCTAAACTCTGAAGGATAGTAAACTGGCCCTTTCGTTTAGAAAGTTTGGAGACCCCTGAACTAGCCTCTCTATTCCCGTTATGTCTTCCTTTGAAGGTTCTCCTAAGGATGAGTGAAGATCAGACTACACTCCTAGAAGAACTTAATCTGTGTGAAATTGTTGATTTTTGATAAGTTCTGATTATTGGGGGAATCATTTCCCTCAATCAGGGCAGAAAAACTGCTTTTCCCATGATAGCCATTACTGATGTTAAGTAAGATTTGATTTTGTTAAAAGCATTCATCACACTAAGAACGGGAAAGTGCCTTCCTTCTCAGGTGAGACCTCTGATGTGTTTTAAGATTGGCCTTGAGTGAAAAACATTTCCCGCACTCAGGGCATGAATACGGCTTCTCTCCAGTGTGAGATCTGATATGTCTGATCAGCTCTGATTTATGGAGAAAATATTTCCCGCACTCAGAACAAGAAAGGGGCTTCTCACCCATGTGCATTCTCTGATGCTTGGAAAGATTGGACTTCTGTGAAAAATATTTCCCGCACTCAAGGCAGGCATACGGCTTCTCCCCCGTGTGAGTTCTGTGATGTCTGAGTAGTTCTGATTTATGGGGAAAACATTTCCCACAATCAGGACAGAAATATGCCTTCTTGCCCGTGTGAGTTCTTTCATGTTTTGATAGGTTTGATTTTATCGTAAAACGTTTCCCACACACAGAACAGGAATACGGCCTTTCACCCGTGTGAGATCTCTGATGTCTGATAAACTCTGATCTATATAAAAAACATTTCCCACAATCAGAACAGATACGAATCTTCTCATTTGTGTGAGGTCTCTGATGTACAGAAAGCCTTAATTCAGAGCAAAAATTGTCCCCATATTCAGGACAGGAAAATTCCCCATCCCCCTGAATTCCAACACCAACCCTCACAATACGAGGTTGCTCAGAGTCAGAGATATTCCATGGTCTATCCGCACTGTGAAGTCCACCATCCATAGTTGAGCTCATTGTGTTGTTTACTGCCCAGGCTTCTGTGATGTCCTCATCTTCTATTTTACAACCTGGAGATAAAGTGAGACGATCCTTTGAGGGTTTCTCCATGGCGAGTTATAAAAAACATAAATACATGATCAATAGATATGAGAGGGTTAGTTCACTTACATCAAGACCAACCTAAGAAAGACTCAATCTGTGTTATCATATCTGTGCTACTGTAACTAGGAGTGAAACACAACCTAATACTGCCAGCTGGACCCCAGGACGGGTATCAGTACAGGGAGGTGACCATTATATACCTATTATTGGCTGATATCACTCAGCTCCCGCCCTACTCTGGACCAATCAGTGTGCAGAAACAGAGCAGAGATAAGAGAAGAATATATTATGGGTCACCTGTAGGAATGTCCTCCTCTACGATTGTCCTCATCATCCCAGCCTCCTCCGTATATTGCTGATCGTCCATCACATACGTCTCTACTTCTTCATCCTCAACTTTCATGTTCATCAGATCTTCACCCTAAACCAACAGAAAATAACATCTGTAACATAGAAGTATTTATGATGTGAGATCACATAGAAAATATCATCTTGTAGAGTCCACATATCGTCTCCACATGTCAGAGGGTTCAATCACTTTATGTTCCCGACCCTCAACTCCACCTACCTGATGATGGTGAGGGATGGTGTGACCTTCCTGTGTGGAATCCCGGGAATAACGAGGACGGGGACATCTCTTTGGTGGGTTACTGGCATTAGGTGTTTCCATCATAATATCCTTGTAGAGATTCTTGTGTACTTCAAAAAGCTCCTTCACCACACCATACTCCTCATCCTCCTCTTTATACTCTTCTTTAACAACAATATTATCATCCCAGATGTTTCCAATCTAAATATGATAAAGAATTTATTGTAACAAACAGGTTTGTGTATAAATCTTAACTTCCAATAATTGTTCCTCATCTACCTGATGATGGTGAGGGATGGTGTGATCTTCCCCTGTGGAATCCCGGGAATACAGAGGACGGGGACATCTCTCTGGTGGGTTCCCATTACTGGATCCATCTGTAGGAAACACACACACTGACTGAATACATTGTTTCTATGTGTTTATCAGATGATGAGGGATCTAGGTGGATCCTCCGTACTGCTCTCTCCTTTACAATAAAGTCTCCTCTTACCCGGTGATGTGAGGGGCGGCTGATTCTCCATCATGACGTCCTTGTAGAGATCCTTGTGTCCTTCTAAATACTCCCACTCCTCCATGGAGAAATAGACAGTGACATCCTGACACCTTATAGGAACCTGACACACACAATGATACAGTCACCATCCAGACACATCCCTTGCCTGTTACTGGATAATGTCCCAGAATTCCCAGCACCGCTCACCTCTCCTGTCAGCAGCTCCATCATCTTCTTGTTGACTTCTAGAATCTTCTGCATGCTGCGTCTCTTAGGTTTTAGGGAGTGACGTGGAGGCACTGTGATGGTCATACGATCACCTGACTTCGGAAGAGGAAATCTCTGTATTGGGGACCCAAAAGGAATATCATGTTAGAATCCCGGAATCCTCCTCACCTCTCCGGTCAGGTCTGTGTTTTATTAATAGAGATAAGAGTGATGTCATGTGACCTCCCAGAATCCTCCTCACCTCTCCGGTCAGCAGGTAGATGATCTCCAGGGTGAGGTTTAGTATCTTCTCAGTCATGTGACTCCGGTCCTCCTCCATCTTTATTCATGCAATGTTTACAGGTTTCTACTTAGAGAGGTAAGGATGATAACTGATAAGAAAGATATATATATATTTATATACAGTATATATATATATATATGTATATAGTGGGAGAAATGTTCTGACCCTGAAAGGGTTCATCTACATCTCCACACTATGTGTGTATTATCATCTGCTGAAGATAAAAGACATCACAGTGACTATGGAGGAAGAGGACGGACATGACGGAGGGGGTTACTGGGTGTAAATAGAAAATAAGATCTTATTACCTCCTCTGCTGCTACTTCTAACAATGTCTCCTTTTATCTGCCTCCCAACTCACCTCTCACCCGGAACTTCCTGCCTGTACCTGACATCACTTCCTGTCTTCCATAGAGACTTCCTGTCTGGGTAGAAGTGAGATCACCACCTTGTGGAGCTCAGAGTAACTGCAGCCCCGAGAAACGTCTCGTAGTGCGAACACGGCCTTGTGCTGTGTGTGTGTATGTGCTGTATATCCTCATAGATCAGCGATGGCGAACCTTAGAACTACATTTCCCATGATGCTCACCTACACTGCAGAGTGCATTAGCATAATGGGAAATGTCGTTTCAAAACATCTGGGGTGCCAAGGTTCGCCATCACTGTCATAGATGAAAACAGGTCAACTTGGGAGATACTCTGTGTTGAGGGTTGTTTCATGCGTATTCCAGAGTTTATGGAGGATCTCCATGAGACGTCCGAGTAAGACCTGGCTAGTAAAAATAAACTACATATACTTGTGGGCTAATATTTTGCTGGGTAGCTTTATTCATCTGCAGCTTCCCCAAATAGTCATTTTTTTGCAGCAAATAGTTATTTGAAGCCCAGAGATGAAATTGAATTTGGACTCGGACTTTCAGGAATCAAACCTTTTTTATTCTCTGCAGCGAAGTGACTTAGCCCGGCTCATGCCCATTTGCCAAGTCCCCAGTAAGCGTGTACATCACATATATAAAACAACAATTACGTCACATATACACATTTCCCTAACTAGCTTGGCAGCAATACATATCCTCCTCCTTACAGATGTTCCCTGTAACATTGGTCTATGGCAATTAACATTCCTGGCTTCGTGTTTATCTGTATTCTTGTTAGTAACAGGAGAACAGAGAGGAAGAGAAAAGTGGGGGCTAAAATGCACAGCTTGACTGCCCTGGTCTCTGTAGTGCCACAGAATCTACCATTTTGTTTTAGAAGGCTAATTATCCACCATTTTAGAAGACTTTCCAGGTGATGCCCCAATTTCTGTTTCAATGTTTGTATTAAAGTATTTCACAATAACAAAGAAAATACAATGAGATAAGAAAAAGAACGTGTCTTCCCCAATTGTCCAACATATATCAAAAATGTCAAGCCCACCAGTTTATGCCAAGAAATCTTCTTGAGACAATGAAAATCTTCCCAAACCGTGGGCTATCTTCTAGTGATGCCCCGATTTCAATTGCTTAATGATTTGTGCCCAGGGATGGCTGCTTAACCAGTTCTCACCTGGTCTATAGCAAAATAACGGCCTGGTGGCGGGACTTTTGTCGATCATATGACGTCCACCCGGTTCGGACCTCGAACGCGGCCACACGCAGGAAATGTCATCGGCTGTGTCTATTGAACACAGCCAATGACTGATCAGTTTCCCAATTCGCTGCTGGTGACCAATCACAGCAGAGCGCATGAGAATTGTACACAATGGATGGATGACGCTATACTGCATTGGTGATAGTATGTAAAAAAAAGAAAAAACTTGTGAAATTTGAAATGATGACAAAAAAATGATAACTTAAGAAAACTGACCACCATGCCTCTTACTAAATACCTCAGACTGTCTACTCTCCACAAAGGAGTAATTTGGGGGGTATTTGTTCTGTCCTGGCATTTCCAGGCCTCAGGAAATGAGATCGGCCGTCAGTCCCTCAGGATTGATCGATTTTTAGATATAGAGGTATGTCTATTAAATAACGAGACTCTGATTCCACCTAGTAAACAAAGCAGTCAGAACCAGTTAAAACTGCATGCGTGGTGACCTTGAACATGTTTGAACCTGCATGACAAGCAGCAACACTCTATGATGTTCAGTTAATTGTGAGTCGCCATTGTTGGCAATAATTCAGACTCGCATAACCTTAGGCATCAAAGTTCCTTCAGATATCTGGGAGCACTCAATGAGACACAGAGACGGCAGGTACGATGTCACAGAATGTTCGGCTTTATTCAAACAATGAAATCATTTTTATATAAGGAAAAAAAAGGGGAAGTCTCTCTTTCAGTATTATACATAAAAATTATATATCAATAGTTTGTGACTCTTCCTCACGCGCTTCAAGTCATGTACTTGTATGCAAGCCAAAACAGATAAGATATAATTGACACTATAGCAAACGTGTTCTCAGGGTCGTTTTGACCACAAAAGCAGAATGTTCTTGTTGAATCACTTTCAAGGGCATTTGCTTAGATAGGCTTTTCTAATTAAGTTGAGTCTAGAGTTTTAATCACAAGATGAAGTCGAAGGCACAAAATGGAGTTGAAAAAACAAAATGGAGGATAAATATTCCCTCAGCCATCTAGTTTGGTTGTGTTTTCTGTAGTGTGCCGAAAAAATGTTAAGTTTGGTTGGAAAACACCGTTATCACCAAGAATGAAAAAAAGCTTGTCAAAGCAAGTCAAAATTCAAAGCCGCGCTCATTGTGTTTTTCGATATCAAGGGTGAAATTTTGAAAGAATGGGTTCCAGAAGGCACAACGGTTAACCAGCAGTATTATAAGGAAGTTTTGATAAAGCCGAGATAAAGAGTCAGAAAAAAACGGCCGCAACTGTGGGAAAATGGTTTCATTTTCGCCATGCCTTCGACCGGTGGAAAACATGACTTCAGCAATGTATTAGTGCAAATGGGGAATATATTGAAGGGGACAAGCATTCATTTTGTAATACATATAAATAAAGGTGAGTTATTTAATCAGTCTCGTTTTTTTATTGGCCATACCTCATATATCCCATAGTTTATGGACTCTGTAACTTTCTTACAGACTAAATAATATACACTGATTTGGGGTATTTTCACCAAAGAAATGTGATAGTTAAGGGACTTTTATGTGTATGGGTCTGCCTCTAGACCAGGATTTCTCAACCAGGGTTCTATGGAATTCTAGGGTTCCTCCAGAGGATGCTAGGAGGTTCTTGAGCAACCTCTGCCTCTCAGATAAGTTCCCACTGTCACCATTGATCTTTTTTGGTATGTGTAAGGGGGGAATTCTTCCCATTGACCACAAGTGTAAAGAACGTTCTTCCTCAACTAGGTTTCCATGAAACCCTAGGGTTCCTCCAGAGGTTGCTAGGGGTTCCTTGATCAATGGGCAATTTCTGCCTCTCAGATAAATTCCCACTGACCCCATTGATGTTTTTAGCTATCTGTAAGAGGGTAATGCTTCCCAATGACCACAAGTGTAAGGAGCATTCTTTCTCAACCAGGGTTCCATGAAACCCTAGGGGTCCTCCAGAGGTTGTTAGGGGTTCCTTGAGCAATGAGCAATTTCTGCCACTTATATATATGTTTCCATTGACACCATTGATCTTTTTATCTATGTGTAGCGGGTAATGCTTCCTGATGACCACAAGTGTAAGGAGCATTCTTTCTTAACCAGGGTTCTATGAAACCTTAGGGGTCCTCCAGAGGTTGTTAGGGGTTCCTTGAGCAATGAGCAATTTCTGCCACTCATATAAGTTCCCATTGACATCCTTTATCTATTTGTAAGGGGGTAATTCTTCCCAATGACCACAAGTGTAAGGAGCATTCTTCCTCAACCAGGGCTCCATGAAAACCTAGGGGTCCTCCAGAGGTTTGCTAGGGGCTCCTTGATCAATAGGCATTTTCTGCCTTTCAGATAAGTTCCCACTGACACCATTAATCTTTTTAGCTATCTGTAAGGGGGTAATGCTTCCCAATGACCACAAGTGTAAGGAGAATTCTTCCCACTGACCATCACATTGTATCATGAGCTGTAGATATAGTATTTTTTAGCCGGGGTTCACTGAGACCAGAAAGTTATATCAAGGGTTCCTCTGTGTTGAGAAAGGCTGCTCTAAATGAATCCTCCTCCAGTGTGACAGCGGCCACAGCAGCCAGTGCCTGCACAACTGTTGCAACCTGGGCATTTCCTAAGAGCAGCGTCACATTGGTGGTGGATCAGAAGGGTGGCTAAGACAAATATGCCCTCTGTGGAGTGCAGTCCCATCTACTAGCTCCTCTTCTGTCTCCCTTCCCTTTCTGTGCTCAGTCTGTGCGCCAAGAAGGATGCCAACTGTCACTTATTATTTGTCCAAAATCAGAGCCTCTTTTTCTAGGCTGCCTAGCCAGCCTATTAGTCTACACAGCTCTCAAGCCCAGGTCAAGCTACCTCACTCAGTTTGCAAAACCAGGCCCAAACTATCCCAACTATCAAGCCACCCAGCTGTCAAGCCAAGGCCTAGCTAGCCCGCCCAGCTTTCAAGTCCACTCATTTGTCAAGCCCTGACATAGCTAGCCCACCCAGCTTTTAATCCAAGGCCCAGCTACCCCACACAACAGGGCCCAACTAGCCCAACCAAGGAGCAACTCATCCTTTAGAGGCACAGCTAAATATGTTAGAGATAGAAAGAAACTGCTACGATCAATAACTTTGTTCCTGTGATCATATAATGCTCATGGACCAGCTAAAACAGAAGCTCAGTGAATTTTAACGTGTATCCTAACCCCACCCCCTTCAATATATTATAACTAGACTGGTTTTCACTTTGTCGTGGGACTTTACATTATTATATTTTTTACTTTGTTTTGGGAGTTATAATATTTTATTTCATTAAACTTGTATTTGCATATATAATAACTTATAGAATTATATAATGTATAGTTTTTTCACACTGAGGTTGGTATAAACCACAGAGCTCCCCTTTGTTTTTCAAAAAAGCTACACTGTTATAGATAGAAAGAAACTGCTACGATCAAGAACTTTGTTCCTGTGATCATTTAATGCTGGAAATCCTGTTCATTAGGGAAATCATGGACCAGCTATACCAGAAGCTCAGTGAATTTTAGCCTGTATCCTAACTCCCCCCCCCCTTGTATATGTGATAACTGAACTGATTTTCACTTTGTCTTGGGACTTTACATTATTATATTTTTACTTTGTTTTTGGACTTTTTAATATTTTATTTAATTACACTTGTATTTGCATATATAGGAACTTATTAAATAATGTATACATTTTTCGCACTGAGGTTGGTAAAAACAGCAGAGCTCCCCTTTGTTTTTCAATAAAGCTACACTGTTAGAGATAGAATGGCAACTTTTTTCCTGTGATCACCCAATGCTGGGAGTCCGGTTCATTAGGGAAATCGTGGACCAGCTATGACAGAAGCTCAATGAATTTTAGCGTGTATCCCAACCCCCCCCCCCTTTTGTATATGTGATAACTGGACTGGTTTTCACTTTGTCTCGGGACTTTACATCGTTACATTTTTGTACTTTGTTGTGGGACTTTTTAATATTTTATTACACTTGTATTTGCATATATATTTTAATACTTTA
Organism: Pelophylax lessonae; assembly: GCF_965119305.1. Lineage (NCBI taxonomy): Eukaryota > Metazoa > Chordata > Amphibia > Anura > Ranidae > Pelophylax > Pelophylax lessonae. The sequence continues at coordinate 267,933,734 of NC_138776.1, read as the reverse complement.
TTTTATTACACTTGTATTTGCATATATAATAACTTATTATATAGTGTATAGGTTTTTCACACTGAGGTTGGTATAAACCATAGAGCTCCCCTTTGTTTTTCAAAAAAGCTACACTGTTATAGATAGAAAGAAACTGCTACGATCAAGAACTTTGTTCCTGTGATCATTTAATACTGGGAGTCCTGTTCATTAAGGCAATCATGGACCAGCTATACCAGAAGCTCAGTGAATTTTAGTGTGTATCCTAACCCCACCCCCTTCTAGATGTTATAACTAGACTGGTTTTCACTTTGTCTTGGGACTTTACATTATTATATTTTTTACTTTGTTTTGGGACTTTTAATATTTTATTTCATTACACTTGTATTTGCATATATACCTTATAATATAAATGTATAATGTATAGTGTTTTCAGACTGAGGTTGGTATAAATCATAGAGCTTTGTTTTTCAATAAAGCTAGACTGTTAGAAATCAAGAGAAACTGCTCAGATCAATAACTTTTTTCCTGTGATCATTTAATGCTGGGAGTCCTGTTCATCAGGGAAATCGTGGACCAGCTATAACAGAAGCAAAGTGAAATATTAGCTTATCCCCATTAAATAACGATTATTATCAGTGTTCATTGCCTAGTAAATGATGGACATGTGTTAACGTATGCATATTTATAGTATTCTATATGTCTTGAGTTGTTTTTACTATAACTGTAAGCAGTTTGCATACACTGAAATCTTGTTTAGAAAAGGCATGTTCATATACAGTAGGTTTGCCTTGGTTTACGGCAGGAATCAGACAGATGGGGAAAAAAAAAAAAAGCAAAATATCTGGTGGTTGGAGGTGGTGATGGTGAGGTGGTTGGAAGTGGTGATGGTGCAGAGGAGGAATTACGGGAGGAATGATAGATAGGTCTATGAACTGATGGACTTATGATTGGAGTCTACTACAGACGTCCTGAGATTTATGAGACGGGGGAGAGTCGGCTGTTCCAAGAAGTACAAGCTGGTAAAACCAAACTAATAACACACAAGATTAAGACTAAAACCAAAACCTACAGGATGGACCTTACTTGTGGTGTTAGAAAAAGGAATAAAGGAGTAAGGGAAAAGAAAAGAACATTTCATCATACAAATCTGAAGGCAGATTTTTATCCATCAACTCACAAAGAATTTCATGATTTTAAGAACATAAATGTTTAATTTTCATTTGTTTCATGTTAAAAAAGTTCTGATCATCGTGAAAAACATTTCCCACACTCAGGGCAGAAAAACTGAAAATTTCCTATCAAATACCTATCGTAATTTTCCTTTCCTGATGGGCTCCACCCTTGTTCCTACCCCATTCCCATAAATTTCCAGGCTGAGCCAGAGGCCGCGTTCCGAAACTAGCCTACTAATGACACTGGGAGGGAACTCCTGCTGCCATGGAGCCCATCAGGAAAGGAAAATTACGGTAAGTATTTGATAACTAAATTTTCAGTTTTCCTGACAGGCTCCATGGCAGCATACGTTTGGGAACTAACTGGACCAAAAAAACAAGGGTGGGATGTCGAAAAAGGTAAGGTTTCCAACATAGCACTTAGTCAACTAACTAACTAACTATAAGGCAGCCACCCTGATCCCAGAGGTAGGAACAGCGGAGAACACCATAATGCTAGGTACACTTTAGAGGTCACCCGTTGTTAGCAACCGACCTGGCGCAACTGCTCGACGTTGGCAGAGCTTCCGTTATTACAGGTGTCAATCTTCTACGCATGTGTGCCATTCACCACCCTGCTGTTAGCTGGTGACTCGGTGTCTACTGGAGCAATCCCGGAAACTTCTGGACACCACAGGATGCTCCCTAAATCCCCACGTCTGTCCCGCATGAGACCTGGTCGCCACATCTTCCAAAAGATAGGGAACTTCAAATGAAATGGTCCTATGAGTGAGGAGGACAAAAAGTGAATGCAGCCTCTTGCTCAGCCTGAAAATGTATGGGAGTGGGGTCCTATGGGGTAGGAGCGAGGGCAAGGTTACCCTAACATAGGCTGCCATGGAGCCTGACAGGAAAATAGCTTTGCGAGATAGATAGCGAGGCCTATCTGGTGTAAAGTAAGACTGGATTTTGTTGAAAGCGTTTTCCACACTAAGAACAGGAATGCGTCTTCTTACCCACGTGAGACCTCTGATGTGTTTTAAGATTCGACTTGAGTGAAAAACATTTTCCGCACTCAGGGCAGGAATACGGCTTCTCCCCAGTGTGAGATCTGTAATGTCTGACCAGCTCCGATTTATGGAAAAAACCTTTCCCACACTCAGAACAGGAAAGAAGCTTCTCACCCGTATGAGACCTCTGATGTGTTTTAAGTTGGGAACTCTGTGAAAAACTTTTTCCACACTCAGGGCAGGAATATGCCTTCTCACCTGTGTGACATCGTTGATGTTTATTAAGGTATGATTTCTGCAAAAAACATTTCCCACACTCAGGGCAGGAATATGCCTTCTCCCCTGTGTGAAATCTTTGATGTTTATCAAGGTCTGATTTCTGTAAAAAGCATTTCCCACACGTAGGACAGGTATACGGCTTCTCACCCGTGTGAATCCTCTGATGAATATTAAGATAGAACCTCTGTGAAAAATATTTCCCGCACTCAGGGCAGGGATACGGCTTCTCCCCCGTGTGGGATCGGTGATGTCTGACTAATTGTGATTTATGAGGAAAACATTTCCCGCACTCAGAACAGGAATGAAGTTTTTCACCCGTGTGAGACCTCTGATGTGTATATAGGTGGGAACTCTGTGAAAAACATTTCCCGCACTCAGGGCAGGAATATGCCTTCTCACCCGTGTGAGTTCTTTGATGTTTTACAAGGCCGGACTTTTGTGTAAAACATTTTCCACACACAGAACAGGAATGTGGTGTCTCACCTGTGTGAGAACTCTGATGTGACTTAAGATATGACTTCCGTGAAAAACATTTCCCACACTCAGGACAACAATATGGCTTTTCACCTGTGTGAGATTTGTAATGTATGACAAGTTCTGATTTATAAAAAAAATATTTTCCACACTCAGAACAGGAATGAATCTCCTCACTTGTGTGGGATCTCTGATGTACAGAAAGATGTAATTCAGAACTAAAACTTTCCCCACATTCAGGACACCAAAATGTCTTCTCCCCCTGAATCCCGGCACCATCCCCCACTGTACGAGGTTGCTCAGAGTCAGAGGGATTCCATGGTCTATCCACACTGTGAAGTCCATCATCCATTGTGGAGCTCATTGTCTTTTCTCCTCCACAATCTCCTGTGATGTCCTCATCTTCCATTTTACAACCTGGAGATAAAGTGAGACGATCCTTTGAGGGTTTCTCCATGGCGTGTCCTGGAAAAATATAAAAACATCGTCAATAGATCTGAGAGGGTTCGTTTACTTCCATCAAGATTCCATCTGGATCAGGTAGATATGAGTGAGCAGATGTTCTCTGTGGATGTCCCAACCAGCTGGGACTCTCCCCCCTCTTCAGTCAAAGGGCCTTTGGTCCTCCTCCCAGATCACTTCTACATTTACACAGCCTTGTCAGAAGAGCAGGAACCAATGGGGACTGGGAGGTCCATGCTCTTTACACAACCACAAGCCTAGGCAATGGGTCATGTGATCTGTGATAACCAAGAGGTTCTGGACCCGCTCTTCTCTGGACCAATCAGTGCGCAGTAACAGGATAGAGACAAGAGAAGAATATATTACAGCTCACCTGTGCTGATCTCTGTAGGAGTGTCCTCCTCTATGAATGTCCTCGTCATTCCAGCCTCCTCCATATATTGCTGATCATCCCTTACATACGTCTCTTCTACTTCACCCTCAACTTTCATCTTCATCAGATCTTCACCCTAAACCAACAGAATGGCAGAAAATAACATCTGTAACATAGAAGTATTTATGATGTGAGATCACATAGAAAATATCATCTTGTAGAGTCCACACATCGTCTCCACATGTCAGAGTGTTCAATCACTTTATGTTCCCGACCCTCAACTCCACTCACCTGATGATGGTGAGGGATGGTGTGACCTTCCTGTGTGGAATCCCGGGAATACAGAGGATGGGGACATCTCTCTGGTGGGTTTTTGTAGCTGGATGACTCCACCATTGTGTCCAGGTACAGATCTTTGTGTCCTTTTTGAAACTCTGACTCCTCCATCACCCCATCCTCCTTTTTTATCTCTTCTTTGAGATCAACTTTAGAATCTCTCAGGTTTCCACTCTGAATATATAATAAAAATGACATCAATGGTAACAATGCAGATAATGTACAGATCCTAATGATACTATCAGTGATTGTTCCTCATCTACCTGATGATGGTGGGGGATGGTGTGACCTTCCTGTGTGGAATCCCGGGAATACAGAGGACGGGGACATCTCTCTGGTGGGTTCCCATTACTGGATCCATCTGTAGGAAACACACACACTGACTGAATACATTGTTTCTATGTGTTTATCAGATGATGGGGGATCTAGGTGGAGCCTCCGTACTGCTCTCTCCTTTACAATAAAGTCTCCTCTTACCCGGTGATGTGAGGGGCGGCTGATTCTCCATCATGACGTCATTGTAAACATCCTTGTGTCCTTCTAAATACTCCCACTCCTCCATGGATATTGTCCAAGAATTCCCAGCACCAGTCATCCCTTCTGTCAGCAGCTCTATCATCTTCTTGGTGACTTCTAGAATCTTCTCCATGTTGTGTCTCTCAGGTTTTAGGGAGTCACATGGAGGCACTGTGATGGTCATATGATCACCTGACTTCAGAAGAGGAAATCTCTGTATTGGAGAACCAATAGGAATATCATGTTAGAATCCCAGAATCCTCCTCACCTCTCCGGTCAGGTCTGTGTTTTATTAATAGAGATAAGAGTGATGTCATGTGACCTCCCAGAATCCTCCTCACCTCTCCGGTCAGTTCTGTGTTTTATTAATAGAGATAAGAGTGATGTCATGTGACCTCCCAGAATCCTCCTCACCTCTCCGGTCAGCAAATAGATGATCTCCAGCGTGAGGTTTAATATCCTCTCAGTCATGTGACTCCGGTCCTCCTCCATCCTCATTGATGTTGTCATGTGGTTTCTCTGTAGACGGATATTGGAAAATTATCTGGACCATATTGGTTGGACAATATTTGGATGGGGATATAAGGGGTTAATAGTTGGGCTGCCCCCAGTGGGAATTGGCAGATGTCGATTAGATTACTTAGTATTTGTTGAGTTTCTTGCTCCCGGCAAACCTGTTATATTTTGTTTGACTTCCTTGATTAGAAATTACATTATGGGGCTGATTTACTAAAATTGGAGCATGAAAAATCTGTTGCAGCTGTGCATGGTAGCCAATCAGCTTCTATCTTCAGCTTGTTCAATTAAGCATTGACAAAAAACTGTAAGCTGATTGGTCTCTATGCAGAGCTTCACCAGATTTTGCACTCTCCGCTTTTAGTAAATCATAAGTATAGTATACTTTGTAGTCTGTACTTTGGCCATGGAATTGTTTGTTCACAGACAGCAAACCCCCCCCCCCCCAATCTACTATTATTTATCTAAATTCTGAAGAAAAGTCTGGGAGTTTCCTCATGTGGTACTTGGTCAGCTGTGACCATCAGAAGTAGTAACATTCTTTTAATAAGAGAGGTTAAGGCTTCAAAGGTGTGTCCATAAACCTAGAACGGGTCTGGGATCAGCCAAAAACTGGGTGGAGGTCATCCATAGTGTCAGTGTGTTGGATTTGGTGATAGCGAGTGGACAAGGAGAGCTCGTTCATAGAGACAGATCAGCGAAGGTCTGCAGGTATCGACAGCAGGGTTTGCTCTTGGATACGGAACTGGCTAAAAGGGCGTGTCCAAAGTGTGGTAATAAACAGCGCATACTCAGACTGGTCTGAGGTGGTAAGTGGGGTCCCCCAAGGCTCAGTCCTGGGACCAACCTTGTTCAATTTATTCATAAACAGCATTGAGGACGGGATCAGTAGTTCGATATCAGTTTTTGCAGATGACACAAAATTGGGCAGGGCAATAACTGCACAGCATGAAGCAGATATCCTACAGAATGACCTGGACAAAATAACAGAGTGGGCAACGACATGGCAAATGAGGTTTAATGTGGAGAAGTGTAAGGTTTTGCACTTGGGGACTAAAAACATAAAAGCACAATACACTTTAGGGGGGGAACCCTTGGGGGAATCAAAAATGGAGAAAGATCTGGGAGTCTTGGTTGATGATAGATTAGGCAATAGCATGCAATGTCAAGTGGCAGCTGCCAAAGCCAGCAGAATATTAGCATGCATAAAGAAAGGGATGTATTCCAGAGATAAGACTATAATCCTTACACTTTATAAAACTCTGGTCCGACCGCATCTGGAGTATTCTTGTCCAGTTCTGGTCGTCAGTCCTCAGGAGGGATGTGTTGGAGCTGGAGAGAGTCCAGAGAAGGGCAACTAAACTAATTAGGGGATTGGAGGACCTTAATTATGAAGAGCATCTGCAATCGCTTTATTTATTCTCCCTGGAGAAGAGACGTCTGAGGGGGGACATGATAGCAATTTATAAATATCTCAATGGGGATCTCGGCATAGAAAAACAGCTATTCAGTCAAAGGGATTGCATGAGGACTCGAGGGCATACAATGCGATTAGAGGAGAAGCGTTTTAACCTCAGGCAACGTGGGGGGTTCTTTACTGTTAGGGCTACAAGATTGTGGAATTCTCTACCACAAGAGGTGGTTTCTGCGGGAAGTATGGTGGCTTTCAAAAGACTCTTAGACGTACATCTCAAGGATCAGAACATTCAGGGGTATGAGAGATGAATACGGCCACACACACCTACACAGGTTGAACTGGATGGACTATTGTCTTTATTCAACCTCACTTACTATGTAACTATGAAGGTGGCTTATAAGGGATGAGATTCAGGTTGGCCTGGGTTGTATGTGGATCCCCGGGATTTGTGTTTGGGGAGAACCGGGAACTTTTAGTACATTTTGTGTACCCTAAATTTGGAATAACCCATAATGAAAACTCATGTGTCATTGCTACAGCTACCTGAAAAAAAAGCCCTTTCTTTCTTGGATAGTTGTTATTTATCTGTGAACGTCCATAAGTTATGATATTTTTCTTCTGTTCAGAAAATGTTAAAATTTCTCTGTAAACTCTAAAATTTCTCAAAACAAATCTATATTTGAAAAAAAAAAAAAAGCCTTTTCTTAAACTGAGAGGTGGGGTTATCCACCTCCTCCCCATTGTATGTTGAGCTCAGACCCCTTCTAATAATACTCTGCTGGCTGCTTTTAGGCTGCTCACCAGAATCAAAGTCTATGCAGGGCATTATGGGTGAGCACCAAAATTCGTCAACCAAAAATTCTGCCAAAATCTTAGTCCTGGATATAGGGGGGGGTCACATTTTTGTATGACCCAAATCTGAATCTCATCTCTCATTACTAGAGACTGCTAAAGTGAGAAGGTGACACATCTCCAAAATTAAGAAAATGTTCTGGCCCCGTAAGTAGGGAAATGTTCCAGCCCCGAAAAGTGGGGGAATGTTCTGCCCCTGAAGGGGTAATCTAGGTTTCCACACTATATATGTGTGTATCATTATCTGCTGGAGATAAAAGAGGTCACAGTGACTATGGAGGACGAGGACGGACATGACGGGGGGTTACTGGGTGTAAAAAGAAAATAAGATCTTATTACCTCCTCTGCTGCCACTTCGAGCAACGTCTCTTCTTTACGTCATCCCAACTCACCTCTTACCTGGAACTGCCTATTTATACTCTGACATCACTTCCTGTCTGTACCTGACATCACTTCCTGCCTTCCATAGAGACTTCCTAACTGGGTAGAAGTTCACCACCTTTTGGAGCTCAGAGGAACTGCAACACCGAGAAACATGGCCTTGTGGCTACTTCCACCAAGGTGGGAAAAAATATATTACTGCCTAGTCCAGCCATGGTTCCTCGAAAGGTTTCTAATAGTTCTTTGAGTAAATACCAAGTTCTGTTTCTCAGTAACAACTGGCATCAATGACCTGTAAGGGAGACACTCAGTTTTGTTGGTTGTTTCCTGGATATTACAGTGGTTGAGGAGGATCTCCATGAGACTACCAAGTAAGAATACCACCTGGCAAGTAAAGGCTAACTGCATTAAATAATAATGGCCTATTGTGGCCCAATTTTTGCTGGGCAGGTTGTCAATTACAAGCCTTCATTTAGCTGCAGCTTCCCCAAATATTCATGTCAATAGCGTGATGATGTGTGCCCAGAGATGGCTCTGCAAGGGGCCTTTATGTGTATGGTTCTGCCTTTTGAATCATCCTCCATCTGAGTGAAGAGAGTGACCTCGTCAGTGTCTGCGCAACTGTTGCAACCTGAGCTTTTCCTGAGAGAAGTGGCACGTTGGTGGTTGGTCAGGAGAAGGGTGGCTGAGACAAAAATGCCCTCAGTGGAGTGCAGTCCTATCTACTGGTTCCTCTTCTGTCTCCCTTTCCTATCTTTGTTATGCCTGTGTGACGAGAAGGATGCCACATGTCACTTATTAGTTGCCCAAAGTCTGAGCCACTTATTCCAGGCTGTCCAGCCAACCAATCAACCTACACAACTCTCAATCCAAAGTCGAGCTACCTCACTCAGCTTACAATTACATGCCCAAACAATCCCAGTTGTAAGCCACCCAGCTTTCATGCCCAGACCCAGCTAGCCTACCCAGCTTTCAACCCAAGGCCCGGATTTGGTACTCAGCTGTGAGGCAAGGCCCAAGCAGCCCAATCAATTGTCAACCCCAGGCTCAGCTTGCCCACCCAGCTTTCAAGCCAATGAGTAGCTTGTCCTTCAGGGGCACATTGAGGAGCATAGAGCCAAGCCCCTCTGATTTTGGGCAACTAACAAGTGACAGTTGGCAGCCTTCTTGGCATACAGGCTGAGCACAGACAGGGAAGAGAGACAGAGGAGGAACTAGTAAATGTTTGTGCAGGAGCATTGTCATGGTGGAGAATCCACTTGTCGGGCCAGACTTTTCCTTCAAATAGATTCCTGTAACCTTTTCAGAATTTCCAAGTAACAATGTTGGTTGACGGTTGTAGCATGTTCTATGGTCTCCAAGTGAACCAACCTCTTGTGATAAAAAAAAAGTACACCAGCATGAGGGTACAAGGGTCCACATTTGCTTCCGTCCTTTGCATTTTTTGCTGCCCACTTCTTGCATCATCGTGGACATATTTCCACTCCTCCTAAAACCACCTCTGCCATTCTAAAGTGAAATGGCTAAAAGCAAACTGCTAAAGTTTCGCTCTGACTATTTATCGATTTTACCACAAAATTTGATGTTAATCTGCTGCTCCAGATTCTTGTCACTCATTTCCTCAAACTACTTCGTAAAGACTGAGTCAAATGGTCTGCAACCCAGGTGAGTGTAAGTTAGAACATATCAGAACATGCTCGAGTGCGAATTGCTGTGAGTCACCGCCATAGTAGGATTCCGGGAATTAAAGTGTCACATCCTAGTATACCCAGTGAAATGACTAGCCTTAGGTTGTACACAGAGATGAAACAAATCCTCCTACCTAAGTTGCACATGTTTATCTGCAGTCATCTTTTCACTACGGCCATTCAAAGTGCAGAATTTATACAGGTTGTCTGTGCTTTCAGAAAGCAGAGGGCAGGGAACTGAAGCTACACTCTGCAGAGCTAAGTGAGGAGAGCTAAGAGCTGATTGGAGGGAAGAACAACACACCCCCTTTACACAGCACACAAGAAAAGAGCTGAGGCTGTCAGTCACAGGCTCTGTGCTGAAGCTCCCTCCCCTGTCACCATTTTCCTCTTGGTGTCAGGAAAACTTGTCAGAAGTGACTCATGCAGATAGCAGAGGAAGGAGGCAGCAGGCTGAAATGACACTATTGGTGCTCATAATTGAGACAAGAACACTATAGACGGATATGCTTTGTTCAGATTTCAGGTCCGAGGTTTACAACCACTTTAATTCAAGTTGAACAAAAACTTTAATTTCAATTTCTCGACAGTCACAAAGAATATCGCACACCAAATGCCTTTCCAAACCAAGTTATTATCTTGTAAATGTTGCAGTGACATCATCACTATGTTGTACGTAGTCAGTGCCGAGAACAGAGCTGCGGGAGGGACCAAGCAGGCTTCACTCACTACAGGATGGGGCTACAAACTTTTTTAGACAAATGGCCTATGCAGAAAAAGCTGATTGGAGGACTCTACTATAGGATAACAATAAAGCTAAACTAGAAGTGATAGACAGAGAGAGTAAGGCAAGATCAAGAACCAGTTTTCCTGAGAGTGCTGAATGTTTGAAGTCCTGTTTCATAAGGAAATCGTGGACCAGCTATAACAGAGGTTAAGTAACTTTTTGTGTATACAGACTATTACTAACGCTTATTGGCTAGAAAATAATAGTTAGTATTTTAATGCTTTAATGCAGGTCTTGACAAAGTTGCTTTGAATCTAGGAGAACGCGAAATTTAGGAGCCAGTTTTTTTTTCTTCTGACTGGTAAGGCTTTGTTTTCGGCGACTTAGATGGCCAACTGTTGATCTCTAAAGGTGGTAGCTGATAAAAGGGGACCTGGATATAATAGGAGGGGCTGTAATATGAAGGGACTCTAATCTAATGGGGAAAGTCTCTAAGGGGGGTGCTAATATAAAGGAAATCTGATCTAATGGGGGGTGCTAACATAAATGTATGTTTAACCGCTTGCCGACCGCCGCAAGTAAATTTTCCTGACGGCGGTCAGCCCCGGCCAGGCAGAGTGACGTTAATTAACGTCACTAGCCTGGGAGGGTCTGGGGAGCAAGCGCGCGCCCGCGGAGGCGCGCTCCCGCGCGGTCACGGACCCCCCCGCGCGTGTGACCGGCTGACCCGATGTCCGCCGGTCACTCGGCGATCATCGGGGGAGAGGGAGAAAGTCAGGCGGCTTGTGTAAACACCTGTCATTCACCTCGGTGTAAAAACACTGATCATTCAGTTCTACTATGTAGAACCGTTGATCAGTGTCCCTTCACTACCAGTGTATTTTTACAGTAACAGTGCATATGTATAGCACTGATTACTGTAGAAATGTCACTGGTAACCCCAAAAGTGTCAAAAATGTCAGTCAACGGTCCGATCTGTCCGCCACAATGTCGCAGTACCGCGAAAAAAAAAACGCAGCTCGCCGCCATTACGGGTTAAAAAAAAAACAACAAAAATGACAAAAATCTTTCCCTTTGTTAGTAAACGCGATAACTTTTGCGCAAACCAATAAAAATACGCTTTTTGTGATTTTTTTTTACCAAACATATGTAGCATAAAACAAATTGGCCAAAAATGTTAAAAAATTTTGATTTTTACATTTTTTTTTGGGGAATTTCATATAAAAAAATGTGAAAAATATTGTTATTTTTGCAAAATTGACGCTCTTTTTTTGTTTATAGCGCAAAAAGTAAAAATCGCACAGGTGATCAAATACCACCAAAAGAAAGCTCTGTTTGTGGGAAAAAAAGGACGTCAAATTCATTTAGGTACAGCGTCGCACGACCGCGCAATTGTCCGTTAAAGTTACGCAGTGCCGAATCGCAAAATACCCCCTGGTCGTTTAGCAGCCAAATCCTCCGGGGCTTAAGTGGTTAAAGGTGCATGCTCTTCTTGTGGATACACATACTCCATTGTATGCTGTTGTCTGGGATTACTTTGCTGCCTCTAGATTAGTTATTCAGTAGGCAGTTGTTTACATGGCCTGGGGACCTGGTAGAGTTTGGCCAGCTCCCGGGCCCCACCTCAGGCTGCCCTTCCTACAGGGCTCGAACAGGTGAGGAGCTCAGTGGGCGGCTGCCCGAAAAGTTGCTTGCTCCTTGCAAGCTCCTGCTTGCTCCTGATGCCACTGACAGCAGTGGATGAGCTGGCAGGAGTCCGGGCGTCGGGACCAGATTTCTGGTCGCCGCGGCGACCTGGCGCCTGGGATTTATCTAGCCGTTTTTATGTGTGCATATTTGTAGCATGTCTTCTGCTGTTCTTCCCGTTAATAGTTTTTAAACACAGCAACAGTGGCGGCTGGTGCATTGGGGGCACAGGGGTGCCGTCCCCCCCTATTCATGCGTCCGGCCCCCTAATCTACATGCAGGGCCCCGGATGCATGAATTCCAATGGGTTTTTTTTTTTTTAAGCACGTGATTAGAGCCAGAGGCTCTAAAAGGCTTCAAAAAAGGGAGGGCTTGGGGCACAGAGCACTGCGCCCGAGCCCAACCAGTTTTGTGACAATAGCGAATGAATATTCGCTATTGTCACATGGATCCTCCTCCTGGCCAATCAGGAAGCGGGTCCTGAAACCCGTTTCCCGATTGGCCGAAAGGAGAAGCCATGCTATTGGCTAAGGTGGAGACACAGAAGAATGAGGGGGAAGCTGCCACCTGTTCACATGTCCAGGGTGAGTGAGCTGGCGATGGGCTTGTGTGCGGGCTGGTTTGGTCTGGATGGGGGGGCTGGTGTGGTCTGTCTAAAGCCCCCCCCCCCCAGCCCATGGAGCACTCATCAGTCCTGTCATGTAGTCCAATCTCCCCCTTCTCTTCATCTACAAGCAATATCTAGCTCCTCTCTCTCGCTATTATGTCTGCTGAAGAGTAGGGGAAATCAGACTACACTGTTAGATTAACTCAAACCAGCAGTAATATGCCCTCCAGAGTAAGCCAGATCAAAATTTATTAGGAAAAAATAGTTTAATAAGGACTAAGTAAAGCGTTTCTTACATTGTAAAGATCAGAGGAGCGCTCAGCCACGTGTTTTCTGAGGTGTATATCAAGGTGGGCTTCTTCCCAGTGTGTGAACTCTGAAATACGGCAAAATATGACCCATATGAAGACATTTCCCACACTCAGGACACTGACACACCTTTAGGGTTGTGTGGCTTCTCTAATGTTTGGTAGAACAAAAAACATTTCCCACAGTCAGGGCAAGAATATGGCTTCTCCATCTTGAGGGATCTTTGATGTTTATCAAGATCTGATTTCTGTTAATAACATTTGGTTGCTCGGTAAGAACTGACTTCCATGAGTTTTACACTCAGGACAAGACTAAGGCTTCCCACCCGTATGAGTCCTCTCATGTCTGTTAAGAAGGGACTTTTCTCAAAAACATTTCCCGCAAACAAGGAAGGAACATGGGATCTCCCCAATGAGATCTTTGATAGATAACAAGGTCTGACTTTCATGGATAACGTTTCCTTCACTCAGGGCAGAACAGCTTTTCCCATGCCTGGCATCTTAAGACTGGATTTTTGTCAAAGCATTTTTCACACTAAGAACAGGAATGTGTCTTCTCTGATGTTCAGCAAGAACTGACTTCCATGACTTTTACACTCAGGACAAGACTAAGGCTTCCCACCCATGTGAGTCCTCTGATGTTTGCTAAGAAGGGGCTTTTTTGAAAAACATTTCCCACACTCAGGGCAGGGATAAGGCTTCTCACCTGTGTGAGATCTTTGATGTCTAACAAGCTGTGATTTCTGTGCAAAGCATCTTCCGCACTCAGGACAGGCATACGGCTTCTCACCCGTGTGAGTTCTTTGATGTTTTACGAGGCTTGATTTTTCTGCAAAACATCTTCCGCACTCAGAACAGGAATAAGGTTTCTCACCCGTATGAGACCTCCGATGTGCGTTAAGATGGGGCTTGTGTGCAAAACATTTCCCGCAATCAGAGCAGGAATACGGCTTCTCACCTGTGTGAGACCTGAGATGTGCGTTGAGATTGGACTTGAGCGAAAAGCTTTTCCCGCACTCAAGGCAAGAATACGGCTTATCCCCTGCGTGGGATCTTTGATGTAAAACAAGGTCTGATTTGTGTGAAAAAAAGTTCCCACACTCGGGGCAGGAGTATAAAAGAGAAGAAAAATGTTTCTCCCAGGGAACTCTGGCACCATCCCCCACAGTACGAGGTTGCTCAGAGTCAGAGGGATTCCATGGTCTATCCACACTGTGAAGTCCATCATCCATAGTTGAGTTCATTTTCTTTTCTCCGGCACAATCTCCTGTGATGTCCTCATCTTCCATTTTACAACCTGGAGATAAAGTGAGACGGTCTTTTGAGGGTTTCTCCATGGCGTGTCCTGGAAAAATATAAAAACATCATCAATAGATCTGAGAGGGTTAGTTCACTTCCATCAAGATTCCATCTGGATCAGGTAGATATGAGTGAGAAGATGTTCTCTGTGGAAGTCGCAACCAGCTGGGGCTCTCCCCCCTCTTCAGTCAAAGGGCCTTTGGTCCTCCTCCCAGATCACTTATACATTTACACAGCCTTGTCAGAAGAGCAGGAACCAATGGGGACTGGGAGGTCCATGCTCTTTACACAACCACAAGCCTAGGCACTGGGTCATGTGACCTCTGATAAACAAGAGGGTCAAAGTTCAGACTTGAAGACCCTTTACCATAGAACAAGTGACCATAGGCCTAGGCTTCTGGTGATACGCAGCACTGGAGGGAGCTTGCTACAGTGTTATCTCCAGGAAAGATAAGTGTTTCAGTCTTTATATCACTCCTTACTTTTCATCACAATAGAGTTTTATGGTGACATTTTAGCTATAAGTCTGCTGGAAGAAGAGGGACCAACCTAAGAAAGGCTCAATCTGTGTTCTCATATCTGTGCTACTGTAACTAGGAGTGACACACAACCTAATACTGCCAGCTGAACCCCAGGACGGGTATCAGTACAGGGAGGTGACCATTATCAACCTATTATTGGCTGATATCACTCAGCTCCTGCCCTACTCTGGACCAATTAGTGTGCAGTAACAGAGAAGAGATAAGGAAGAATATATTATGGGTCACCTGTGCTGATCTCTGTAGGAGTGTCCTCCTCTATGAATGTCCTCATCATTCCAGCCTCCTCCGTAAATTGCTGATCATCCCTCACATACGTCTCTTCTACTTCACCCTCAACTTTCATCTTCATCAGATCTTCACCCTAAACCAACAGAATGGCAGAAAATAACATCTGTAACATAGAAGTATTTATGATGTGAGATCACATAGAAAATATCATCTTGTAGAGTCCACACATCGTCTCTACATGTCAGACGGTTCAATCACTTCATGTTCCCGACCCTCAACTCCACCTACCTGATGGTGAGGGATGGTGTGACCTTCCTGTGTGGAATCCCAGGAATACAGAGGACGGGGACATCTCTCTGGTGGGTTTCTGCTACGTGATGGCTCTATAATATCCTTGTGTCCATCAGAAAACTCCTCCATCACTCCATACTCATCATCCTCCTCTATAAACTCTTCTTTAATAATAATATTATAATCCCCAAGATTTCCACTCTGATTAAAAAATAAAACATTTATTGTAACATAAAGGCTTGTATTCAAATTATAACAACTAATAATTGTTAATAATCTACCTGATCATCTTGGTGGATGGTGTGATTTTTATGTGTGGAATCCCGGGAATACAGAGGACGGGGACATCTCTCTGGTGGGTTTCTGTATCTGGATGACTCCACCATGGTGTCCTGGTACAGATCTTTGTGTTCTTTTAGAAACTCTGACTCCTCCATCACCCCATCCTCATCATCCTCCTCTTTTAGATCATCTTTAGAATCTCTCAAATTTCCACTCTGAATATATAATAAAAATGACATCAATGGTAACAATGCAGATAATGTACAGATCCTAATGATACTATCAGTGATTGTTCCTCATCTACCTGATGATGGTGAGGGATGGTGTGACCTTCCTGTGTGGAATCCCGGGAATACAGAGGACGGGGACATCTCTCTGGTGGGTTCCCATTACTGGATCCATCTGTAGGAAACACACACACTGACTGAATACATTGTTTCTATGTGTTTATCAGATGATGGGGGATCTAGGTGGATCCTCCGTACTTCTCTCTCCTTTACAATAAAGTCTCCTCTTACCCGGTGATGTGAGGGGCGGCTGATTCTCCATCATGACGTCCTTGTAGAGATCCTTGTGTCCTTCTAAATACTCCCACTCCTCCATGGAGAAATAGACAGTGACATCCTGACACCTTATAGGAACCTGACACACACAATGATACAGTCACCATCCAGACACATCCCTTGTCTGTTACTGGATAATGTCCCAGAATTCCCAGCACCGCTCACCTCTCCTGTCAGCAGCTCCATCATCTTCTTGGTGACTTCTAGAATCTTCTTCATGTTGTGTCTCTCAGGTTTTAGGGAGTCACATGGAGGCACTGTGATGGTCATATGATCACCTGACTTCAGAAGAGGAAATCTCTGTATTGGAGAACCAATAGGAATATCATGTTAGAATCCCAGAATCCTCCTCACCTCTCCGGTCAGGTCTGTGTTTTATTAATAGAGATAAGAGTGATGTCATGTGACCTCCCAGAATCCTCCTCACCTCTCCGGTCAGGTCTGTGTTTTATTAATAGAGATAAGAGTGATGTCATGTGATCTCCCAGAATCCTCCTCACCTCTCCAGTCAGCAGGTAGATTATCTCCAGGGTGAGGTTTAGTATCTTCTCAGTCATGTGACTCCGGTCCTTCTCCATCCTCATTCGTTTGTCATTTGATCTATACAGGTCTCCTTGTAGACGGATAACTTTGGGAAATTAAAGTAAGAATTATTTGGATGGTATTGGTCACACAATAATAGGATGTGTGTGTGTATAGCGGAGGAAGATAGCGAGCGAGCGAGTGGGAGGGGGTCTGGATATTCTCTTGGATATCAAGTATACTGTACTATCCAGGACATTGTACAAAGTAATAGTGAGTCCTCATCATCTTAATTTCATCACCATGCACTGCCAGATCCTGTGCATAGTATTGACCCCCTTGCCACCCTTTGGGCGATGCTGGGCAAACGAACCTCCTTTAAGAAAGAGTGCCTACCAAGGGGTGAAAGACTGCCCTTCTTCTCTAATATCCAGAAGCATTTTATTTGACCAGTGATATGGTAAGAAGGTGTCCTTCATTTCCTGGCAGGAGTTCTGTAAGGAGATCTGAAAAGTAAGTGTGGGTACGAAGGCCATCATAGACCAAGAGCCCCCTCCTAAGAGCCCTACTGCCTCCTCTTCCCTCAGAGCCCTGCTGCCCATCAACCCTATCAAGGGTCCATAATCTTTCAGCTACACAACCCTCTTAGAACTGTTCAGTCCCACTACCTCCTCATAGTCCTTCAACTCCACTACTCCCTGAGAGGCCCCAAAAT
The DNA here is from genome assembly GCF_965119305.1 of Pelophylax lessonae. NCBI lineage: Eukaryota > Metazoa > Chordata > Amphibia > Anura > Ranidae > Pelophylax > Pelophylax lessonae. The sequence goes on along the minus strand of NC_138776.1, from coordinate 267,916,527 downwards.
CTTCCAGCCTCTGTACCCCCTTAGGTCCTCTACTTCCCCCAGAACCCTCAGTATTTTCCTCCCTCTGACACCAATGATGGAACATATTCTTCATGGCAGGAATGTTTTCTTTCTCCTGACCAGCAATGTAAGGGGCTCTATGCTCCATACTCCTGACCCCGGCACTCCATCATTGTGTTGGCTGCATAGTGCAATGATTGCCTATTGGCTGCCTGTGTAGTGTAATAATTGCCCTTTGTAGACAATGTATGGTCAGAATGGTCATTGTCTTGTAATTATTGTCAGTGCTGTTTGTTTAGAGGAACATATTACTAGAATTTATCTCCAAAATGAAGAGAATGTTCTTGCCTCGTAAGTAGGGGAATGTTCTGACCCTGAAGGGGTTAATCTAGGTTTCCACATTATATATGTGTGTATCATCATCTGCTGGAGATAAAAGAGGTCACAGTGACTATGGAGGAAGAGGACGGACATGACGGGGGGGGGGGTTACTGGGTGTAAATAGAAAATAAGATCTTATTACCTCATCTGCTGCCACTTCCAGCAATGTCTCCTCTCTACTTCCTCCTTACTCACCTTTCACCCGGAACTTCCTGTCTGTACATGACATCACTTCCTGTCTGCCATAGAGACTTCCTGTCTGTCTTCCATAGAGACTTCCTGTCTGGATAGAAGTGAGATCACCACCTTGTGGAGCTCAGAGGAACTGCAGCCCCCGAGAAACGTCTCGTAGTGTGACCACGGCCTTGTGCTGTGTGCGTACGTACTGTAGATCAGTGGTCCTCAACTCCGGTCCTTGGCGCCCACTAACAGGCCAGGTTTGCAAGATAACTAAATTACATCACAGGTGATCTCATTTGCTGCTCAGTGATTGCAGTATTCTAGTCTGCATCTCCCCAAGGTAATACTTAACCACTTGCCATCTGCTTACGTTGATAGTACTGCGGCAAAGTGGTCTGTTATCGTCTGACGACGTAGATCTACGTCACCAGACACTCCCCTTTTCCCCCGGAGGCTCGCTCCTGCTGTATTCAGTCACGGCGGGAGTCGGGCCAGGGGAGGAGCAGCGGCGATCGTCGGGGATCTAGTGTGGAGATCCGCCTGCTTGTGTAGGATCTCCTAAGTGAAAGGCAGGGTCAGATTGCAGGGTTCAGCATAGCTGAACCTGCGATCTGTCCCTGTGTCACACAGTCACCTCCCCCCACACACGTCAGTAAGCACCAGGCATACATTAACCCCTCCCTCTCCAATAAAATTAACCCCTCCTCTGCCAGTGTCATTTTTACAGTAACAGTGCATATATATAGCACTGATTACTGCAGTAATGTCACTGGTACCCCCAAAAGTGTCAAAAATGTCAGTCAAGGGTCCGATCTGTCCGCCGCAATTTTGCAGTCCCGCAAAAAAAATCGGAGATCGCCGCCAAAAAAAAACCAAAAATGACAGAAATCTTTCCCTTAGTTAGTAAACGCAATAACTTTTGCGCAAATCAATCAAAATACGCTTATTGTGAATTTTTTTACCAAACATAGGTAGCATAAAACAAATTGGCCAAAAATTTAAAAAAATTTTGATTTTTACATTTTTTGGGGGGAATTTCATGTAAAAAAATGTGAAAATATTGGTGTTTTTTCAAAATTTACGCTCTTTTTTTGTTTAAAGCGCAAAAAGTAAAAAATCGCACAGGTGATCAAATACCACCAAAAGAAAGCTCTGTTTGTGGGAAAAAAGGACGTAAATTTAGTTTGGGTATGGCATCGCACGACCGCGCAATTGTCAGTTAAAGTCGCACAGCGGCGAATCGCAAAAAGTGGCCTGGACGTAAGACAGCAAAATCCTCTAGTGGTAAAGTGGTTGAAATCTGGCCTGTGAGTGGGCCCCCGAGGACCGGAGTTGAGGACCACTGCTGTAGATCAGCCATAACATTATGACCACCCAGCTAATATTGAGTAGGCCCCCCTTGGACCTACTGTTGTATCTGTTTATAAGCCACCAGTAACAGATCTTTAAAGTCCTGTAGGTTGTGAGGTGGGAACCTCCATGTGATGTGTATTACGTCACATCCAAGTTTAGCGCTTTCAGTCCACAGTCAGCATGGCTTGAGAGGCTGCAAATAGAGCATGATCTGCTCTTCATTAGCTTCAGTGGAGGGCAGGAGAGACATGAGGGGTCTAATAGAACATTAATGTCTTTTTAAAGAGAACTCTGGAGAGGGGGGGCTACTGGTTCCTTATATGATAGCGTAGCACCCTTGTCCTAAGCAGGGATGCTAGTAAATTTAGTTGTGCAAGGTGGTAGCTAGTGGTCATTGGATTTCCCTCCTAATCCTGGTTTGACTGTAATTCTCCTTTCTGTCAGTAGGTGGCACTGTTACCTTTGGCATTAGTGTGATGACTTACAGTGAGTCAGGTTATGAATATATATGTTTCTCTCAGCCAATCACACTGGTAGCGGAGCATGCTGGGAGAGGCTATTTATTTGGAGAAAGCCAGGCGATCTGCCTCTTACCACCCAGACCCCTGTCTGGTGTGGGTGTGTGAGGAATTCCTGCTGTGGGTAGGCCTGAAGCCATGTGCTCAGGGCTCTGGAAGGGAGAGCCTGCACACTGCCTGGAAGCATGAAGGGAAGGATGAAGTAGCAGAGGTGACCATGTGTCGAAGAGCCTGCACACTGCCTGGAAGCATGAAGGGAAGGATGGAGACCTGAGATGAAGTACCAGAGGTGACCATGTGTTGGAGAGCCTGCACACTGCCTGGAAGCATGAAGGGAAGGATTGATTGATCGGCCAATATTTTCGTACATTTAAAAAAAAAATTTTGTTTTAATTTTTTTTTTTTTTTACTTGACAGGTACTCTTGTGGAGGGACCCCCAAACCCCTCCTCTGCACTTAAAGCGGAGTTCCACCCAAAAGTGGAACTTCCGCTTTAAATAGTCCTAACCCCCTGACATGCCACATTTGGCATGTCATTTTTGGGGGGGGGGGGGGGGGAGCGGGTACCTAGTTTTGACAGGTACCCGCTCCCACTTCCACTCGGAGCGCCGCGGCGCCCTGAGCGGAAGTTCTCCTCTCTCCCTCCCTCCCTGCAATCTTCTGGGACATGTCAGAGGTCCCAGAAGATTGCCGGCCAATCACGACGCATGCGCAGTGCGTACCCGGCTGTGAAGCCGCAAACTGTCACAGCCGGGTGCCCACACCAGTGATGCCGGCACCGCGGAGCAGAGAGGGAGAAGACGGCGCATTTCGCTGGACCGTGGGACAGGTGAGTGTGTGTTTAGGCTGGAACTCCGCTTTAAGACTAGTCCACCTTACCAATCGCTCAGCGTCTGCTACTCCTCTCTGCCAATCCCTCCACTGGCTTCCGCTCACCCAACCAACTAAATTCAAAATACTAACAACATCTTACAAAGCCACCCACAACTCAGCCCCCAACTACATCACTAGCCTAGTCTCAAAATGCCAACCTAATTGATCTCTTCGTTCCTCTCAAAACCTCCTGCTTTCTAGCTCCCTCGTCACCTCATCCCATGCTCGCCTCCAGGACTTTTCCAGAGCCTCTCCAATCCTATGGAACTCCGTAACCCAATCTGTCCAATTATCTCTTCTCTATTAGCTTTCAGACGATCCCTGAAAACCCTCCTCTTCAGAGAAGTCTATCCTACCCACACCTGACTGCTTTTTTATTTTCTTTATCAGCTCATCCTCCACAGTTATTACCTTTTGTTTCGCCTAACCCTCCCTGCTAGATTGTAAGCTCTAACAATCAGGGCCATCTGATTCCTCCTGTATTGAATTGTATTGTAACTGTATTGTCTTCCCCCACATTGTAAAGCGCTGCGCAAACTGTTGGCGCCATATAAATCCTGTATAATAATAATAATTTGCATACAGATTGTCAATTTTCTTCAGCTAGGAGAGGATAAATAGCCTTTGAATGTGTGTATGTATTTTTATAGTACTCTATATGCTGTGTACTGTTATTCCTGTGAATGTAAATAGTTTGTATACACAGCAATCTTGTTCAGTAAAATAGGATATTACTATAGTAAAGGGTTTGTTTGCTTGAGTTTACTGCAAGAATCGAAAGAAGAAAAACAAAATATCTTGTGGTTGAAAGTTGTGTTGGTGATGTGGTTGGAGGTGGTGATGGTGATGTAGTTGTGATGTGGTGATGGTGATGTGGTTGTAGTAATGTGTTTGGAGGTGGTGATGGCGATGTGGTTGAAGGTGGTGATGTGGTTGGGGTGGTGATGTGGTTGGGGTGGTGATGAGCTTGGAGGAGGTGATGGTGATGAGGTTGGAGGTAGTGATGTGTTTGGAGGTGGTGATGGTAATGTGGTTGAAGGTGGTGATGTGGTTGGTGGTGGTGATGTGGTTGGAGGTGGTGATGTGGTTGGAGCTGGTGATGTAATTGGTGGTTGCGGTAATGTGTTTGGAGGTTGTGATGGTGATGTGGTTGGAAGTTGTGATGGTGATGTGGTTGGAGGTAGTGATGATGATGTGTTTGGAGGTGGTGATGGTAATGTGGTTGGAGGTGGTGATGGTGATGTGGTTGGAGGTGGTGATGGTGATGTGGTTGGAAGTTGTGATGGTGATGTGGTTGGAGGTGGTGATGAGGATGTGGTTGGAGGTGGTGATGGTGCAGAGGAGGAATTACGGGAGGAATGATAGACGAGTCTACAAACTGATGGACTTATCATTGGAGTCTACTACAGAGGTCCTGAGATGTATGAGAAGGGGAAAAATCGACTGTATCAACCATGCAACCTATTAAAACAAAATTACTAAGACACAACATTGAGATTGTATTTACATTTTTATGAGCTACATATGAAATGTTACATCTAGAACGGTCATATTTTCCACTTTCAGCCAGCAGGTGGCACTCTCCAAGCAAATGAAGCTGCCTGTGCAGGCTGATGACTACTACACAGAAGTTGTCAGTCTTGTGATGTAGCCCTTCTCTCTCATCCATGTCTAGATTCTCTCCCACCTCTCGTCCTATGAAGCTTCTGCTGAAGAGCCGGGGAGATCAGACTAGAGGGCTCAACCAGCAGTAATATTTCCTCCTCAGAGTAAGTCAGACAGAACTTTATGAGGAAAAATAATCTTACTAAAGGCTTTAAAGTGTTTCTTCCATGATAAAGATCAGAGGAGCACTCAGTCACGTGTTTTCTGAGGTGTATATCAAGGTGTGCTTCTTCCCAGTGTGAGATCTCTGATGTACGGCACAATAGGCTCCATATAGAAGACATTTCTCGCACTCGGGACACTAATACATCTCCAGGGTTGTGTGAGTTCTCCGATGTTTGGTAAGACGAGACCTTTGTGAGAAACATTGGCCGCATTCAGGGCAGGAAAATGGTTTCTCCCCAGTGTGAGATCTCTGAGTATTTTCTACAGGAAAAGGATACGCATCTACTCACCAGTGTGAGACCTACAGTGTTTGTTAAACTCGTACTTCCGTGAAAAACATTTCCCGCACTCAGGGCAGGAATACGGCTTCTCACCCGTGTGAGATCTTTGATGTTTAACCAGGTCTGATTTCTGTAAAAAACCTTTTCCGCACTCAGGACAGGAATACGGCCTTTCACCCGTGTGAGTTCTCCGATGTATTTTAAGATGGGAATTCTGTGAAAAACATTTCCCGCACTCAGGGCAGGAATATGCCTTCTCACCCGTGTGAGTTGTCCGATGCTGTAGAAGGCCTGCTTTTTGTGTAAAACATTTTCCACACTCAGGACAGCAATATGGCTTTTCACCCGTGTGAGTCCTCAGATGTGTATGAAGATGGTGGTTCTGTGAGAAACATTTCCCGCACTCAGGGCAGGGAAGTGTCTTCGCACGTGTGTGAGTTTTTTGATGTTTTACAAGGCCTGATTTAAAGCCAAAATATTTCCCACACTCAGGACAGGAATAAGGTTTCTCACCTGTGTGAGATGTCAGATGATTGTTAAGATGGGACTTGAGGGAAAAACATTTCCCGCACTCAAGGCAAGAAAACGGCTTCTCCCCTGTGTGAGATCTTTGATGTTTAACAAGTTCTTGTTTGTGTACAAAACATTTCCCGCACTCAAGGCAGGAATGCGGCTTCTCCCCTGTGTGGGATCTTTGATGTTTAACGAGGTATGATTTCAGTGAAAAACACTTCCCGCACTCAGGGCAGGAATATGCCTTTTCAGTCGTGTGAATTCTTTGATGTTTTACAAGGTCTGATTTCTCTATAAAACATTTTCCACACTCAGGACAGGAATATGGCTTTTCACCCGTGTGAGACTTCTGATGCGAAATAAGATGGACCTTCTGTGAAAAACATTTCCCGCACTCAGGGCAGGAAAACGGCTTCTCACCCGTGTGCATTCTTTGATGTTTCGCACGGTTTGATTTTATTGCAAAGCCTTTCCCGCACTCAGGGCAGGAAAATGGCTTCTCCCCTGTGTGAGTTCTTTGATGTAAAACATAGTCATATCTTCGTGGAAAAGACTTCCCGCACTCGGAGCAGGTGTAGATCTTCTCACCCGTGGGCAATCTCTGATGTTCAGAAAAGAAGGACTCAGGTGACAAACATTTCCTGCCGTCCTCCATGTGATCTCGCATGATGTGAAGTCCACCATACCTCACAGTACGAGCTTGCTCAGAGTCAGAGGGATTCCATGGTCTATCCACACTGTGAACTCCACCATCCATAGTGGAGCTCATTGTCTTTTCTCCTCCACAATCTCCTGTGATGTCCTCATCTTCCATTTTACAACCTGGAGATAAAGTGAGAGGATCCTTTGAGGGTTTCTCCATGGCGTGTCCTGGAAAAATATAAAAACATCATCAATAGATCTGAGAGGGTTACTTCACTTCCATCAAGATTCCATCTGGATCAGGTAGATATGAGTGAGCAGATGTTCTCTGTGGATGTCCCAACCAGCTGGGACTCTTCCCCTCTTCAGTCAAAGGGCCTTTGGTCCTCCTCCCAGATCACTTCTACATTTACACAGCCTTGTCAGAAGAGCAGGAACCAATGGGGACTGGGAGGTCCATGCTCTTTACACAACCACAAGCCTAGGCACTGGGTCATGTGATCTCTCGAAGATAAGAGGGTCAAAGTCCTGACTTGAAGACTCTTTACCATAGAACAAGTGACCATAGGCCTAGGCTTCTGGTGAAATGCAGTACTGGAGGGAACTTGTAGCAGTACTTTCTCTTGAGAAGATACGTGATTTTAACGTCAGTCCTTACCCCAATGAGACTTTTAATACAGTTTTATGGTAACAGACTCGATAGACTACTCTGGCTTTTCTGCTGTCACTTTTCTATGGTAACATTTAGCTATAAGTCTGCTGGAAGAAGAGGGACCAACCTAAGAAAGGTTCAATCTGTGTTCTCATATCTGTGCTACTGTAACTAGGAGTGACACACAACCTAATACTGCCAGCTGAACCCCAGGACGGGTATCAGTACAGGGAGGTGACCATTATATACCTATTATTAGCTGATATCACTCAGCGCCCGCCCTACTCTGGACCAATCAGTGTGCAGTAACAGAGCAGAGATAAGAGAAGAATATATTACGGCTCACCTGTGCTGATCTCTGTAGGAGTGTCCTCCTCTATGAATGTCCTCGTCATTCCAGCCTCCTCCGTATATTGCTGATCATCCCTCACATACGTCTCTTCTACTTCACCCTCAACTTTCATCTTCATCAGATCTTCACCCTAAACCAACAGAATGGCAGAAAATAACATCTGTAACATAGAAGTATTTATGATGTGAGATCACATAGAAAATATCATCTTGTAGAGTCCACACATCGTCTCCACATGTCAGAGTGTTCAATCACTTTATGTTCCCGACCCTCAACTCCATCTACCTGATGATGGTGGGGGATGGTGTGACCTTCCTGTGTGGAATCCCGGGAATACAGAGGACGGGGACATCTCTCTGGTGGTTTCCTGGTATTTGGTGGCTCCATCATATCCTTGTGTCCTTCTGAAATCTCCTCCATCACACCATATTCCTCATCCTCCTCTTTATACTCTTCTTTAACAACAATATTACAATCCCAGAGGTTTCCACTCTAAATATATAAATAAATTAATCGTAACGAAAAAGCTTGTGTATAAAATATAACTATCGGTGATTTTCCTCATCTACCTGATGATGGTGAGGGATGGTGTGACCTTCCTGTGTGGAATCCCGGGAATACAGAGGACGGGGACATCTCTCTGGTGGGTTTCTGTACCTGGATGACTCCACCATGGTGTCCTGGTACAGATCTTTGTGTCCATTAAGGAACTCTGACTCCTCCATCACCCCATCCTCATCATCCTCCTCTTTTATTTCTTCTTTAACCTCAACTTTAGAATCTCTCAGATTTCCACTCTGAATATATAATAAAAATGATATCAATGGTAACAATGCAGATAATGTACAGATCCTAATGATACTATCAGTGATTGTTCCTCATCTACCTGATCAGGTTTTGCATAGTTGTGATCTTCCTGTGTGGAATCCCGGGAATACAGAGGACGGGGACATCTCTCTGGTGGGTTTCTGTAGCTCGATGACTCCACCATGGCGTCCTGGTCTTTGTGTCCTTTTGAAAACTCTGACTCCTCCATCGCCCCATCCTCATCATCCTCCTCTTTTATCTCTTCTTTAATATTGACCTGTGTGGAATCCCGGGAATACAGAGGACGGGGACATCTCTCTGGTGGGTTCCCATTACTGGATCCATCTGTAGGAAACACACACACTGACTGAATACATTGTTTCTATGTGTTTATCAGATGATGGGGGATCTAGGTGGAGCCTCCGTACTGCTCTCTCCTTTACAATAAAGTCTCCTCTTACCCGGTGATGTGAGGGGCGGCTGATTCTCCATCATGACGTCCTTGTAGAGATCCTTGTGTCCTTCTAAATACTCCCACTCCTCCATGGAGAAATAGACAGTGACATCCTGACACCTTATAGGAACCTGACACACACAATGATACAGTCACCATCCAGACACATCCCTTGTCTGTTACTGGATAATGTCCCAGAATTCCCAGCACCGCTCACCTCTCCTGTCAGCAGCTCCATCATCTTCTTGGTGACTTCTAGAATCTTCTGCATGTTGTGTCTCTCAGGTTTTAGGGAGTCACATGGAGGCACTGTGATGGTCATATGATCACCTGACTTCAGAAGAGGAAATCTCTGTATTGGAGAACCAATAGGAATATCATGTTAGAATCCCAGAATCCTCCTCACCTCTCCGGTCAGGTCTGTGTTTTATTAATAGAGATAAGAGTGATGTCATGTGACCTCCCAGAATGCCTCTCACCTCTCCGGTCAGCAGGTAGATGATCTCCAGGATGAGGTTTAATATACTCTCGGTCATGTAACTCCAGTCCTCCTTCATCCTCATTGGTCATGTGATCTTTGCTGGTTTCCCTGTAGACCAATAATTAATTTTTTAATGAAGTGCCCTTGCACTTAAAGCACGACATTGATCTAAGGCATCTACAAACAGAGCTCCTGACAGACGGCAAGTGAACCTGTATTTCTCCATCCAGCTTTTTTCTTCAGAGACTGACAACTACTCTGTCCTCCCTGTAATATGTTACTTCTACCACTCTTTCCACAATAAGGTCTTCTCTCCCTAAACTCTCATTCCTGTACCCATCTTCTCCTCCCCCAAAATATGCCCCTTCTTAACCAATGAAACCTCAAATCAACAAATTCACTCCCAGCTTATCTCTCGTCCTAAATACTCTAACTCCCATCCATTGGGCGACCTCTACAGAGGATATCCCCTCTTCAGTCTATTATGAATGCTGCTACCAGAATCATCCACCTTTAGCAACCACTCAGTGTCCTCCACCCCTCTCTGCCAATCCATCCACTGGCTTCCATTCAGTGTCCTCCACCCCTCTCAGCCAATCCATCCACTGGCTTCCATTCAGTGTCCTCCACCCCTCTCAGCCAATCCATCCACTGGCTTCCATTCAGTGTCCTCCACCCCTCTCAGCCAATCCCTCCACTGGCTTCCATTCAGTGTCCTCCACCCCTCTCAGCCAATCCCTCCACTGCCTCCATTCAGTGTCCTCCACCCCTCTCAGCCAATCCATCCCCTGGCTTCAATTCAGTGTCCTCCACCCAGCTCTGTCAACCCCAAAAAAAAAAAAAAAAATACTAACAACCACATAGAAAGCCACCCACAGTTCTGCCCTGAGCTACATCACCAGCTTTGTCTCAGTTTATCACCCAAACCACCCTCTCCGCTCCTCCCATGAGCTGCTCTCTATTTCCCCCATCACCTCCTCCCATGCTCACCTCGGGAATTTCTCCAGAGCCTCTCCCATCCTCTAGAACTCCCAACCCCGATCTGTACAAAGAAAAAAAAATAAATCTTAGTACCTCCTTTGCTGCTACTTTCAGCAACGTCTCCTCTCTACTTCCTGCTGACTCACCTCTGACCCGGAACTTCCTGTTTCTACCTGACATCATTTCCTGTCTTCCATAGAGACTTCCTGTATTCTATAGACACTTCCTGTCTGGGTAGAAGTGAGATTACCACCTTGTGGAGCCCAAAGGATCTGCAGCCCCCAAGAAACGTCTCTGTTTTATGTATGTATTGTACATCGATCAGCCATAACATTATGACCCCTGACAGGTGAATAACATTGATTATCTTGTTACCAGTGTTGGGGTAGTTACTCAAAAAATGTAACTAGTTACTTCTGTAAATTGTAACGAGATTACTTTACTAGTTACTGCATTTGAAAAGTAACTTCACTACTTATTACTTTACTTTCCTCTTTCTTAATTGACCGTGTAGAAGAAGATACATGACACTCTTTCTGCATAGAGTTTATTGTATAAACACAGGCTTTGGGAAACATGAGAAGAAAACCTGAAAAAACAGAATAAAACATAAAGTGCAACAAAAAGTCATAAACTTCATCCCTCTCTATTCTTCCAAATAACGGTTGTATCGCACGGCTTGGGTAACACAGGAAAGCGCCTTCCTATAGTCTAGTAAAGTAGTGTAGTTACCTCCTATAGCCTAGTAAAGTAGTGTAGATACCTCCTATAGCCTAGTAAAGTAGTGTAGTTACTTCCTATAGTCTAGTAAAGTAGTGTAGTTACCTCCTATAGCCTAGTAAAGTAGTGTAGTTACCTCCTATAGCCTAGTAAAGTAGTGTAGATACCTCCTATAGCCTAGTAAAGTAGTGTAGTTACCTCCTATAGCCTAGTAAAGTAGTGTAGTTACTTCCTATAGCCTAGTAAAGTAGTGTAGTTACCTCCTATAGCCTAGTAAAGTAGTGTAGTTACTTCCTATAGCCTAGTAAAGTAGTGTAGTTACTTCCTATAGCCTAGTAAAGTAGTGTAGTTACCTCCTATAGCCTAGTAAAGTAGTGTAGTTACTTCCTATAGCCTAGTAAAGTAGTGTAGTTACCTCCTATATCCTAGTAAAGTAGTGTACTTACCTCCTATAGCCTAGTAAAGTAGTGTAGTTACCTCCTATAGTCTAGTAAAGTAGTGTAGTTACCTCCTATAGCCTAGTAAAGTAGTGTAGTTACCTCCTATAGCCTAGTAAAGTAGTGTAGTTACCTCCTATAGCCTAGTAAAGTAGTGTAGTTACCTCCTATAGCCTAGTAAAGTAGTGTAGTTACCTCCTATAGCCTAGTAAAGTAGTCTAGTTACCTCCTATAGCCTAGTAAAGTAGTGTAGTTACTTCCTATAGCCTAGTAAAGTAGTGTAGATACCTCCTATAGCCTAGTAAAGTAGTGTAGTTACCTCCTATAGCCTAGTAAAGTAGTGTAGTTACCTCCTATAGCCTAGTAAAGTAGTGTAGTTACCTCCTATAGCCTAGTAAAGTAGTGTAGTTACCTCCTATAGCCTAGTAATGTAGTGTAGATACCTCCTATAGCCTAGTAAAGTAGTGTAGTTACTTCCTATAGCCTAGTAAAGTAGTGTAGTTACCTCCTATAGCCTAGTAAAGTAGTGTAGTTACCTCCTATAGCCTAGTAAAGTAGTGTAGTTATCTCCTATAGTCTAGTAAAGTAGTGTAGTTACCTCCTATAGCCTAGTAATGTAGTGTAGATACCTCCTATAGCCTAGTAAAGTAGTGTAGTTACTTCCTATAGCCTAGTAAAGTAGTGTAGTTACCTCCTATAGTCTAGTAAAGTAGTGTAGTTACCTCCTATAGCCTAGTAAAGTAGTGTAGTTACCTCCTATAGCCTAGTAATGTAGTGTAGATACCTCCTATAGCCTAGTAAAGTAGTGTAGTTACTTCCTATAGCCTAGTAAAGTAGTGTAGTTACTTCCTATAGCCTAGTAAAGTAGTGTAGTTACCTCCTATAGTCTAGTAAAGTAGTGTAGATACCTCCTATAGTCTAGTAAAGTAGTGTAGTTACCTCCTATAGCCTAGTAAAGTAGTGTAGTTACCTCCTATAGCCTAGTAAAGTAGTGTAGTTACTTCCTATAGCCTAGTAAAGTAGTGTAGTTACCTCCTATAGCCTAGTAAAGTAGTGTAGTTACCTCCTATAGCCTAGTAAAGTAGTGTAGTTACCTCCTATAGCCTAGTAAAGTAGTGTAGTTACCTCCTATAGTCTAGTAAAGTAGTGTAGTTACCTCCTATAGTCTAGTAAAGTAGTGTAGTTACCTCCTATAGCCTAGTAAAGTAGTGTAGTTACCAATATTAGTATTGTAACCAGTTACGTTACTTCGTTACCAAAAAAAGTAATGTAGTTACTGTAATTCGTTACTTTGTAACTCGTTACCCCCAACACTGCTCGTTACAATGGCATCTGAAAGTCGAAGGAATATATTAGGCAGCACGTGAACATGTTGTCCTTGAAGTTGATGTGTTGAAAGCAGAAAAAGTGTTCATTGCGGTTTGTTGTGTATGGGGCTGTGTAGCCGGAGATCAGTCAGGGTGTCCATGGTGACCCGTGACCACATCCAAAAGCTCCAACAATAGGCATGTGAGAATCAGAACTGGAGCACGGAACAATGGAAGAAGGTGACCTGGTCTGAACCACATTTGTGGCCTGGAACCACATTTTTTTTTACATCATGTGGATGGCTGGGTGGGTGTGCGTCACTTTGCTGTGGAAGAGAAGGCACGAGAGTGCAGGATGGGAAGAAGGCAAACCAGCGGAAGCAATGTGATGCTTTTGGCAATGTTCTGCTGGGGAACCTTGGCTCCTTCCATTCACGTGGATGTTACTTTGACACATACCAGCTACCTAAACATTGTTGGTGACCACCTACACCCCTTCATGGAAACAGTATTCCCTAATGGCAGTGGCAGTTCAAGAATGGTTTGAGGAGAACAACACGTTTGAGGTGTTGACTTTGACAATTGAGCATCTGTAGGATGTGCTAGAAAAACAAGTCCGGTGCATGTAGGTCCCACCTCCCAACTTACAGAAAAGATCCTGTCCTGAGCAGAACTCCACTCCTTGTCCCCCATTTATATACAGACACTGACATTGTTTTCGGATGCATTCATTTTTGGAATTTGTTTTTGCGGTCAGCTGGATTCCCCACTGTCAGCAGAATGTAAATTAAAGAAATTCCAGTTAAAAACATACAAAAACTGTGAGGGCCCCCCCAATCCAAACCAGGCACCAAAATAAAAAACAAAAAAGGCATGGGGTCCCCCCAGATCCTGTACTAGGCCCTTAGGTCTTGTATGGATTTTAAGGGAAACACCACGCCGAAATTAAAAAAGAAAATGCCCCCCCCCCATCCCCAAATCCAAAGCAGACTCTTATCCAAGCATGCAGCCCACCAGGTCAGGAAAGGGAGGGGAGGGGATGAGCAAGCGCCCCCCTCCTGAACCATACCAGGTCATGTGCCCTTAATATGGTTTGTAGATGCGATAACTTTTGCACAAACCAATCAATATACGCTTATTGGGACTTTTTTTTTTTAATCGAAAATATGTAGCAGAATACAAATTGGCCTAAAATTTATGAAAAAATTTGATTTTTTTTAAAAATTTTTACTGTATGTTTTATAGCAGAAAAGTAAAAATGTAAATTTTTTTTTTTTTGCTCTTTTTTGTTTATAATGCAAAATAAAAAAAATTACTAGGAATGTTATATAGCAGAATATGAAAAAAAAATTTTTTTTTTTTTTTTCAGAATTGTTTTTGTTTATAGCGTTTTTGCTATAATAACATTTTTTTTTATTTTGCTATAATAAAATATTTTTCCTGACAGACTCCATGGCAGCATACGTATCGGGTTTGGCCCCGCCTCCAAACCTACCCATAGGACCTCACTCCCATAAATCTTTGCTCCTGTTCAGCACACGTGTTCTTTTTTTGTCCTCCAAAGGATTACCTGATATCCTACCTGAAGATGGATTCCGGGTGATGGATGGCTCTACCTGTCGGGTATGGAGCTCTCCAATAAGCCCCAGCTGCTGCGGGGTATGGAGGAGGGGCGAAGATGTAGCAGCCTTGGCCAAAAAGCCCAGCTGCTGCGGGTGGCCGGTACCCTTGAAAGAGATAAGTCCGGTGTGCATCCATCCCTGGTGGTCTGCGGTTCGTGAGTACACTCCATGGCAGCTATGTTATATGCTTATATTTGCCTTTGTTTATATGTTTTTTTTTTCTCTTACCTGGTCTTTCCTGCCTTCCCTGGTGGCTAGTGGTCCGGGGCCGGTCAGCGGTTCACTTCCTGACCGGCCGCCGGTGCGGTGCGCTACTGCGCATGTGCGGCGCCTCCAGAACGAGGCTTGGTTCTCGCGCGTGCGCAGTAAGAGCGCGGCGCATGCGCAGTGAGTTGGCGTCGGCGGCGAGCGCTGATGACGTCACCAGGCGCCATATTTAAACCCCAGAACTGTCAGCAGTGTTGTGTTTATACACACTGCTGATACTGGGTGTTCCATACTCCGCATCTGATCGGTTTTTGGACGCCTGCTGTTCGTTGCCGCTCTGCCTGCTAACCTCTGGTTCTTGGTGAAGTACTGGCCCCAGTTTGGGAGCCCCCCGGGAGCCCCCCCCCCCCCTCCCCCCCCCTCCTCTTTTGCTGGTTTTCTGACATTGCTGTCCGGCTCATTCTTGTAGGTCAGCATCAGAATGGAAGCTACTTTGCCCTCCGGTGGTCAGCCCGCCCCTAACAGGTATTTGGGGCTTCTTAGTGGGGCTGTGGGTTATAGGGGGTGGGGGTAGGAACTCAAGTGTTCCTAGCTTCCTGTCTGTTTTTTCTGTTTTTTCTCTTGTTCACAGCCCTCCTCGTTCAGAGACTAGGCACTCTTCTCAAAGAAGTGAAAGACGCTCAAGCTCTCGCCACCGGCACTCTACAGGAAAGTCCCGTTCGGGCTCACATCATCAAAAATCATCTACTTCAGCCAGCCACGCACGGAGACCTGACAAAGCAGGTTGCAGAGGCTGTGGCGCTAGTGTCCCGGAGAGGAAGCTTTTCTGTGATAGATGTTTCTCCCAGGCTGCGGGAGAAAGGGATACTTCCGATCAGCGCATTGAGGCTTTGGTCAAGAGAGTGGTTAAGGACTCTTTGGCAGAGTTGGGTGTCAGTCGTTCTCAAGACACTGCAACGGCTTCCCCAAGCCCCTCCCCTGTAGCACTACAGGTACAGGAAGATTTCGAGTCAGCCCACACAAGCCATCAGTCGATGCTCTTGTCAGGTAGCGACTCTGAAGATGAGGATCCCTGCTTGGGTTTTGAATATACCTTGGTGCCTTCCCTGGTTAAAGCGGTCAGAGAGACCTTAAATTGGGAGGAGTCAGCTGTTCCCCCTCCCAAGCAGAAGAAGTACTTTAAACAGCTCAATAAGGAGCGTGTTAATTTTCCCTTCCTGGGAGAGTTGGGTGAAATCATCTTGGAGGAGTGGAAAAAGGTGGAACGTAAGAATTCCTTAGTATCCAAGATGGCTAAACTTTACCCCTTCAAAGAGGATGATGTGAAACATCTTGAGTCCCCTCCCCTAGTTGACGCAGCAGTCATGAGACTGGTCAAGCACGTGACCCTTCCCTTAGAGGATACGGTCTCATTTAAAGACCCGTTGGACCGAAGGATGGACTCTGATTTGAAGAGAATCTACCTTACAGCAGGTATGGCCTGTAAGCCAGTCCTGGCTTTGGCTGCTCTATCCAAGGCCATGGAGTCTTGGGCTGATGTGGTAGACGAATCGGTCAGATCTGTTTCGGAGGAGGTGGCCAGAAGCGCTCCAATCCAGGAGCTTAGGCTGGGCGCGTCGTTCCTTGGGGAGGCTTCCATAGACTTGATCCGTCTATTGGCAAGAGTTATGCTGTCCTCGGTCACAGCTAAGAGAGCTCTTTGGCTCCGCCCTTGGGTGGCGGATCCGGCATCAAAGCAAGTTTGGTGCCGTATTCCCTTTGAGGGGTCCTCCCTTTTCGGGAATAAACTGGACGAGGCCATAACCCGGGCTACAGGCGGTAAGTCTGGGTTTCTTCCCCAGGATCGGCGCCAGTTCAACGTCAAGAAAGGACAGCCTACCAGAAAATTTGTGCCTGACCGGGCCAGGGAAGCTCGTTCTTATAGACCTGGTCGGGAGTTCAACCGGAACTGGAGATCCAGACAGTCTTCCAGGAAGACGACAAAGAATGTCTCCTCTGGGGACCGCGAGCCCACTAAGTCCTTTTGAAGGTGGGCCCGCTCAGACATGTCGGGTGGGTGCACGTCTACGCTCCTTCCGACATGTCTGGGCGGCTTCGATTCAGGACCCCTGGGCCGTCAGGACGGTGTCTTCAGGCCACAAGTGGGTCTTCAAGGAGAGGCCAGGCTCAAGGTTCCTGCCTACTGCCATACCATGTCTAGAAGAAAGGCGTCAGATTTTGTTTTCTTACGTCGAAGCTCTCATTGCTCAAGGGGCTGTCATCTCCGTTCCAGAGTCAGAGCGAGGCCAAGGAATATATTCTCCGCTCTTTCTGGTCCAAAAGAAGAACGGATCATGGAAGACCAGTAATAGATTTGACCTTCTTGAACAAATTCATAAAAAAAGAAAGGTTCAAAATGGAGACCCTGTTGTCCATACAGCAGTCAGTCCAGCCGGCAGATTGGATGGTGTCCATCGACTTGAAAGACGCCTACTTTCATGTCCCTGTGGACGAAGATTTTCAAAGGTTTCTCCGGTTCGAAGTGGGAGGATTACATCTTCAGTTTATCTGTCTCCCATTCGGGCTCTCAACATCTCCACGGACCTTTTCAAAAATCTTATTGGCCGTGGTAGCCCTACTGAGATTGAAAGGTATCCGTCTTCACCACTATTTGGACGATCTACTCCTGTTGTCCCAAGACAGAGACCAACTATTAGTTCATCTGGAGCAGGTCGTGTCCACTCTCCAGAAGTTTGGTTGGTTACTCAACAAGGAGAAGAGTCACCTGATTCCAACTCAGTCCCTGATCTACTTGGGCGCTCTGTTCGACACAGAGAAGGCGACTATCTCTCTTCCAGAGGAAAAGATAGGGACTCTCCGAGACAGGATTCGCTTTGCCCTCTCATCCTCTCATCTTCAGGCACGTCAATGTCTGAAGGTGATCGGGACTATGGTCGCAGTAGTCCCCATGGTGAAGTGGGCCCTGTGGAGGATGAGACCCTTTCAGAAGGGATTCCTTCAGCAATGGGATACGTGGCATCTGGATCAACGCATCTTCCTAACCCCTTCAATGAGAGCGAGTCTTCCTTGGTGGCTATGCAGAGACCACCTGCTGAACTGCCACTCTCTGAAACCAGCTCCGTGGGTAGTGGTTACCTCGGACGCCAGCAACATAGGCTGGGGTGCCCACTGTCTGTCGGAGGTGGCACAGGGCAGGTGGGAGTTTTCCACTCGAGGAATAGTATCCAACATACTAGAACTCCGAGCAGCATTCCAAGCTCTTCGAGCATTTGCTCACCTGACAAAAGACCAACCTGTCATGCTGCGCCTGGACAACACCTCAGCAGTGGCATACATCAGGAAACAAGGGGGTACACGCAGCTGGTCCCTATTGAGGGAAGTGGAGCCGATTATGTCCTGGGCACAGAAAAATCTCTCGAATCTTTCAGCGGTTTATGTTCCAGGAGTCCAGAATGTCAAAGCAGACTTCTTGTCCAGAGTGGATCTGGACAACAACGAGTGGTCCCTTCACAAGGAAACGTTCGACTGGATCCTAACATTGGGGTTTTCTCCAGAGGTAGATCTCTTCGCCTCCCCCTGCAATCACAAACTGCCGAAGTACTACTCAAGATTCAGAGATCCACAAGCATCAGGGATAGATGCACTCTCGGATCAGTGGAGATTCCACAGGGCATACGCCTTCCCACCAATTCCGATTGTGTTGCAGTTCCTTCGGAGACTCAGGTCGGAGCCAGTGGAGGTAGTGGCGGTGATTCCCTTCTGGCCGAACAGGCCATGGTTTCCCCTTCTGACGCTACTCAGTGTCCAAGATCCAATCCCGCTACCCTTCAGACCGGACCTGTTGTCCCAGGGGTCTGTACTCCATCCATGCCCAGACCGTTTACATCTCAAGGTCTGGATGTTGAGAGGAGGAGGTTACAGGCTTTAGGCTGTCCAGAAACGGCAATCTCGACACTACTTAGTGCTAGAAGAAGCTCAACGAACAGGGTGTATCAGAGAATCTGGGAAAAATTTTCTGCACAACTGAATACAAGGCCTGATCCTCAATCTTCAATTAAGATCCAGGATGTATTGAGCTTTCTCCAATCAGGACTGGATTTGCCTCTATCAGTGAGTTCGCTCAGAGTCCAGGTCTCGGCTATTTCTGCTTTTACAGGGATCTCCTGGGCCACTCATGCCCTAATTCGTCAGTTCTTCCAAGGGGCAGTGAGAATCAGACCTCAGAGAAAACCCAGGTTTCCCAAGTGGGATCTGCCACTAGTTCTGGATTTCCTGGCGAGTCAAATTCAAGACATGTTTGATTCTTTGACCATAAGAGAGCTTACACTGATAACAGTGTTTCTGGTGGCTATAACCTCAGCAAAAAGAGTGTCGGAAATTGGGTCCTTTGGGACACAAGAGCCTTTCTTAACCTTTTTTCCTGACAGAGTGGTGCTCATCCCCATGCTGGATGCGAGACCAAAAAGGACCTCTGTCTTCCATGAAAACATAGAAACAGTATTACCAACCTTTAGACAGGAAGAGGAAGAATCTTCGGTTCATCCGCTGGATGTTGGAGAGTGTATTAAGAGATATTTAAATGCCACTTCCTCTTTCAGAAAATCAGAACATCTTTTCGTTACCTTTTATGGAAAAAACAAAGGTTCAAGAGCCTCGACGAGATCCATTTCCTCTTGGATCATCCAGACCATCCAGTGGGCTTATAGGGCTAAGGGCTTGACCCCTCCAGCAGTAGTTACAGCTCATTCGACGCGGAGCATCTCTACCTCCTGGGCAGTATCCAGACATGTGGCTCCTGAAGTCATTTGCAGAGCAGCATCGTGGTCCTCTATTAACACTTTCTTATCCCATTACTGTGTTGAGCCAGCGGCTCTTTCTTCTGTGAATTTTGGTTTGCAAGTCCTGTCTGTTTGACAAAATGCATTAAAACTTTTCTGTTCAGCACCTGCCCACCCTGTGTGTACGGCGAGTTATTTCCCGATACGTATGCTGCCATGGAGTCTGTCAGGAAAACGGAAAATTTATATCAAATACTTACCGTAATTTTCCTTTCCTGATGGACTCCATGGCAGCAGGAGTTCCCTCCCGGATTTCTGTGGAGGATAGTTACAGAACACGTGTGCTGAACAGGAGCAAAGATTTATGGGAGTGAGGTCCTATGGGTAGGTTTGGAGGCGGGGCCAAACCCGATACGTATGCTGCCATGGAGTCCATCAGGAAAGGAAAATTACGGTAAGTATTTGATATAAATTTTCCGTTTTTTTTAATAAAATAAAAAAAAAAAAAAAAATCGCAGCGGTGATCAAATACCACCAAAAGAAATCTCTATTTGTGGGAAAAAAGGACATCAATTGTATTTGGGTACAGTGTTGCACGACCGTGCAATTGTTAGTTAAAGTAACGCAGTGCCGAATCGCAACAAATGGCCTGGTCATTAAGGGGGAAATCCTTCCGGTCCAGAAGTGATTAAAGTAGCGCAGTGATAAATAGCAAAAAAATGGCCTGGTCATGAAGGGGGGT
Organism: Pelophylax lessonae; assembly: GCF_965119305.1. Lineage (NCBI taxonomy): Eukaryota > Metazoa > Chordata > Amphibia > Anura > Ranidae > Pelophylax > Pelophylax lessonae. The sequence goes on along the minus strand of NC_138776.1, from coordinate 267,896,416 downwards.
AAGTAATTCTTCTGATCCAGACGTGGGTAATAAAAGTAGTAGATTACTTCCAACATATTACTATGTACAATACTGGGCAGAAGTTTTAGGCAGCTGAGGAAAAAAAAAAAAAAATAACGTCCGGTACAAATGCTTTTATATATTTTTATTTTACCGATTTCTTTTTATCAATTTTACACCTGAAAAGTGAACGACCAAAAGAAAAATCTTCATCAAATGATTACAATGACCTAATTTTTGGCTTAACAAAAAAAAACAAAAAAAAAAACAAAAAAAAAAGAAACAGCATTATTTCCAAATGTTACTCTAATAACACACAAAGTCCTTGATTTCAGAAATAAATTTACAGTCGATTATAAAATTCGAGTCGAATATCGACTCGAATTTAGGAAATTTGGATGAATTTTGTTTTAATTCTGAGAATTTGGCTAAATTAGTTTGTACTGTAATATAGGGATTCAGATATACTGCCTGGCCAAAAAAAAAAGTCAGAACAAAAAAAAAAAAAGTCCGAACAAAAAAAAAAATAAGCAAAGAAGAAGACGAAAGAAGGAAGAAGGAAGGAAGGAAAAAGAAAGAAAGAAAGAAAGAAGAAGGAAGGAGGAAGAAGGAGGAAGAAGGAGGAAGAAGGAGGAAGAAGGAGGAAGAAGGAAGAAGAAGGAAGAAGGAAGAAGAAGGAAGAAGGAAGAAGAAGGAAGAAGGTCACACACTCTAATGTTTGGTTGGCTTTGATTACGGCACACATTCGCGGTGGCATTGTTTGGATAAGCTTCTGCAATGTCACAAAATTTATTCGCGTCCAGTGTTGTATTCATTTTTCACCAAACCATGGGAGAGTCGGACCACTGGGCAAAGCCTTCTCAAGGACATCCCAAAGATTCTCAATGGGGTGAAGTTCTGGGCTCTGTGGAGGACAATCCATGTGTGAAAATGATGCCTCGTGCTTCCTGAACCTCTTTCACAAATTGAGCCCGGTGAATCCTGGCATTGTCATCTTGGAATATGCCCGTACCATCGGGGAATAAAAAAAAAAAGTCACACACTCTAATATTTGTTTGGCTTTGATTACGGCACACATTCGCGGTGGCGTTGTTTGGATAAGCTTCTGCAATGTCACAAAATGTATTCCCGTCCAGTGTTGCATTCATTTTTCACCAAATGATGGGAGAGTCGTACCACTGGGCAAAGCCTTCTCAAGGACATCCCAAAGATTCTCAATGGGGTGAAGTTCTGGTCTCTGTGGTGGCCAATCCATGTGTGACAATGAGGTCTCATCCTCCCTGAACCACTCTTTCACAATCTAAGTCCGATGAATCCTGGCCTTGTCATCTTGGAATATTCCCGTTCCATCAAGGAAGAAAAAAAAAAAAAAAGGTCACACTCTAATATTCCGTTGGCTTTGATTACGGCACGCATTGGCGGTGGCATTGTTTCGATAAGCTTCTGCAATGTCACAAGACTTATTTCCGTCCAGTGTTACATTCATTTTTCACCAAGATCTTGTATTGATGGTGGGAGAGTTGGACCACTGTGCAAAGCCTTCTCAAGGACATCCTAAAGATTCTCAATGGGTTGATCACCACCGCTCAGGCTCAATCAGCTGTGATCTGCAATCCAGCTGGGTGCTCCCCTCGGCTCACCACCGTGAAAGTATTTGTAGAACAAGAAATAGGTTGCACTCCGTCATGGAATGAAGTTGCTTGAATTTATTGAAGTATCGTCATGCCAAACATCTAAACAGATAGGAACTGTTAATGTTTCACACGGGTCTCCGTGCTGGTTCACAACCAGTGTTGCATTCATTTTTCACCAAACGACGGGAGAGTCGGACCACTGGGCAAAGCCTTCTTAAGGACATCTCAAAGATTCTCAATGGGGGTAAGTTCTGGGCTCTGTGGAGGACAATCCATGTGTGACAATGATGTCTCGTGCTCCCTGAACCACTCTTTCACAATTTGAGCCCGATGAATCCTAGGAATGTCATCTTGGAATATTCCCGTGCCATCAGGGAAGAAAAAAAAAAAAAAGGTCACACATTCTAAAAGTTCCTTGGCTTTGATTACGGCACACATTCTCTGTGGCGTTGCTTCGATAAACTACTGCAATATCACAAGAATTATTTCCATCCAGTGTTCATTTTTTTGCATTAATTTTTCACCAAGATCTTGTATTGATGGTGGGAGAGTCGGACCACTGCGCAAAGCCTTCTCAAGGACATGCCAAAGAGTCTCAATGGGGTAAGTTCTGGGCTCTGTGGTGGCCAATCCATGTGTGAAAATGATGTCTCATCCTCCCTGAACCACTCTTTCACAATTTGAGCCCAATGAATCCTGGCATTGTCATCCTGGAATATTCCCGTGCCATCAGGGAAGAAAAAATCCATTGATGGAATAACCTGGTCATTCCGTATATTTAGGTAGTCAGCTGACCTCATTCTTTCGGAACATGCAGTAACTATCCATAGGAGACTTACTGCATGCTGAGTTAGTTGCTTAGTTAATTCCAGGTGGTGACTTTTTTTTTTTTTTGGCCAGGCAGTGTATATCCAAATAACGAAAAATCAGAATATCTATTCGGTACGAAACAAACCGCACATGTCTAAGCAGAACAAATCACAGTACAGTAAAACCTTGGATTGAGAGCGTTTTGCAAGACATGCAACATTTTTTTTACAAAATTTTAACTTGATAAACAAGCGATGTCTTGTTATAGAAGTAGCGTCACGTCACACCTGAGCATAAAAGAGAAGAGGGCGCCTCTAAGTGTAGCAATATGGTTACATTTATTGAAGGTTCAACATTTAGCAACTCACATGGTTGAGGATTAAAACAGGAACATCGAAGTATGTAGACATCCGGGGTAAAGGTGTCCACGTAGACCGTCGTCCTCACCGCCATCTACGTCATCCCTTCCACACTGCGCTCCATGAGCGCTTCAAGCCTCGCTTTCAGATGGCTCCACTGCAGGGTAGTCTTCCCAGGTCACGACTGCAGACTGACAGCGGTGAGGTGAACGGTCTATGTGGACAGCTTTACCCCAGATGCCTGCATACTTTAGATGGCATTTTATGGTTACACCACCTATCATGAAAAGATTAAAGCAATGTGATAGGTTGTTCAGCCAATCATCAGCATCAGCCGGAGAGTCGAAGAAGCGGACTGAGCCTTCATATGGAACTCGAAGGCTATATTTGATATTCGTCTTACAAAGCCTCCTAAGAACACCATTGAAAGTTTTCCTCCTGCGTTGTAGTTTGGCGGAAAAATCTGAAAATAGCAGGACAGACTTATTACCTTAAGGAAGCGAGGGGGGTATTACCGAAGGGAAGTGTGGAGGGGGGGGGGGGGGATTACTGTAAGGAAGCGCGGGGTGTTTGCGGACTTCTAAGAGGATCTTGTCACGATCACTGTAATTGAGGAAGCGGACCAAGAAAGAACGAGGATTCCTTTCAGGTATGGCCCGTCCTGTAGGTACGCGATGAGTGCGTTCAACGACGTAGGTTGGAGAAACCTCAGTGAGGCCCAGCAGATTTTTAACGAACCCTTCTGCAAACTCCGCTGGATGGTCACCCTTCCAGGAGGCCCAGCTCCCGAACATTATTGAGCCTTGGATCTATTTTCAGCATCACCTGATTTAGCAACTAGCGCATTCATTGTGCGTTGGAAATCTGCTATCGTTGTGGTGTGGGTGGCTGTAAGGTCTTCAGCAGTGGATATCCTAGATTCTGTTTTGGTCAGCCGCCCTTTAATCTTATCAAGGTCATTCCTTATGAGATTACATTCCTCTGTAAGGTGGTCTATGTGCTCTGTTCAATGGCGGCTAGGATCGCGGCCGTACCATCCTGAGTAATTGGCGCGGGGGTCACCACTGCTGAAGATACCCGGACTCCATTTACAATTCCGCAAGCAGGGCCTGTAACTTCCCCACCAATACAGCTTCAGGACGAATGGATGGTTTGGGTGGTGGGTGGCCTGAAAACTTGGCCAAGTTAGGGGCAATAGGGCCAGAGGCAGGGATGGTAAAATATATCTGCACCAAATACTGCGGTCCCTGTGCCCAGAGTCACCCCAAGAAACTTCTACACGGCCCAGGTGGTGTCAGCAGCAAAGATAGGGTTGGTGGCAGTGGTATACAGCTGTCAGCACAGAGGGGCACCCCAGCGCATCAAAGTGGTATGGAATGCTGCTTATGAGGGTCCCTGTAGTCATCCAAGATGGCAGACAGCCTCAGGACCCCCAGAGGGTCGTTTTAAAGTATTGTTTCACTAAAGCCCCCCCCCCCCCCCCCCCCCTGTACAGAACAATCAACAGGGGGGTCAGGAGCAAGGGCGGATAACACTGCTAGATGTCAGGATGCACTCACCCTGTCCCGCAGCAGATGAATGAGGCCTGCTCCTCTCTGGCAAGATGGCGGTTGGAAGCCGGCCGCGGGTAGGAAGAAGGCAGCGGGCGCCTCCAAGGCCACATTCCCAGGCAGTCCTTCCAGTCGATTTGGACGAAGGCAAGGACAGTGCAATGCTGCCAGGAAAAAGGAAGGAGGGCTTGTGTTTCTCATGGCCTGAGGATGGCGCTGAATACGGCCAAGATGGCAGCGGGTAGGAAGAAGGAAGCGCACTCCCAGGCAGTCCTTCCAGGCAATTTGGATGAAGGCAAGAACAGTGCAATGCTGCCAGGTAGGATGGAGGGCTTGTGTATCTCAGGGCCTGAGGCACTGGATATGGCCCAGATGGCAGTCAGCAGCGTGTCGCGGTAGGACTAAGGCAGCCTGCGCCCACAAGGCCGCACTCCCAGGCAGTCCTTCCAGGGGATTTGAGTGAAGGCAGGGGCAATGCAATGCTGCCAGGAAAAATTATGGAGGGCCTGTGTCTACCAGGGCCGGAGGATGGCAATGGATACGGCCAAGATGGCAGCTGGCAGGAAGAAGGAAGTCTGCACCTCCAAGGCTGCACTCCCAGGCGATGTGGATGAAGGCAGGGACAGTGCAACGCTGCCAGGTAGGATGGAGGGTATGCGTCTTTCAGGGCCTGAAGCGCCGTTATGGCCAGGATGGGGGCCAGCAGTGGGCCATGGGTAGGAGGAAGGCAGCCTGCACCTCCAAGGCTGCACTCCCAGGGGATTTGAATGAATGAAGGTAGGGACAATGCAATGCTGCCAGGATAAATGATGGAGGGCCTGTGTCTCTCAGTGCCGGATACGCCCAAGATGGCAGCGGGCAGAAAGAAGGCAGCCTGCACCTCCAAGGCTGCACTCCCAGGCGATGTGGATGAAGGCAGGGACAGTGCAATGCTGTCAGCTAAGAGGATGGAAGACTTGTTTCTCTCAGGGCCTGAGGATGGCGCCCTATAGAGCCAAGATGGCAGCGGGTAGGAAGAAGCAAGCCTGTGCCTCAAAGGCTGCACTCCTGGGTGATGTGAATAAAGACAGGGACAGTGCAAAGCTGGCAGGTAGGAGAATGGAGGCCTTGTGTCTCTCAGGGCCTGAGGCGCCAGATATGGCCAAGATGGCGGCTAGCAGCCTGGGCCCCCAAGGCTGCACTCCCAGGCGATGTGGATGAAGGCAGTTACAGTGCAATGCTGCTAGGTAGAGGGATGGAGGGCTTGAATCTCTTTGGGCCTCAGGATGGCACCGGATATGGCCAAGATGGCGGCCGGCAGTGGGCCGCAGATAGGAAGAAGGTAGCCTTCACGTTTAAGGCCAAACTCCCAGGCAGTCCTCTCAGGCGATGTGGATGAAGGCAGTTACAGCCCAACACTGCAAGGTAGGATGGAGGGCTTGTGTCTCTCAGGGCCTGAGGTGCCAGATATGGCCAAGATAGCGGCTGGCCGCCTGGGCCTTCAAGGCTGCACTCCCAGGCGATGGGACAGAAGCAGTTACAGTGCAATTCTGCCAGGTAGAAGGATGGAGGGCTTGAATCTCTTTGGGCCTCAGAATGGCACCGAATATTGGCAAGATGGTGGCCGGCAGTGGGCCACAGATAGGAAGAAGGTAGCCTTCACGTTTAAGGCCGAACTCCCAGGCAGTCCTTCCAAGCGATGTGGATGAAGGCAGTTACAGTGCAACACTGCCAGGTAGGATGGAGGGCTTGTCTCTCAGGGCCTGAGGATGGCGTCCAATACAGCCAAGATGGCAGCGGGTAGGAAGAAGGAAGCCTGTGCCTCAAAGGCTGCACTCCTAGGTGATGTGAATGAAGACAGGGACAGTGCAAAGCTGGCATGTAGGAGGATGGAGGCCTTGTGTCTCTCAGGGCCTGAGGCGCCAGATACGACTAAGATGGCGGCTGGCAGCCTGGGACCCCAAGGCTGCACTCCCAGGCGATGGGGATGAAGGCAGTTACAGTGCAATGCTGCCAGGTAAAAGGATGGAGGGCTTGAATCTCTTTGGGCCTCAGAATGGCACCGGATATTGGCAAGATGGCGGCCAGCAGTGGGCCACAGATAGGAAGAAGGTAGCCTTCACGTTTAAGGCCAAACTCCCAGGCGATGTGGATGAAGGCAGTTACAGTGCAATGCTGCCAGGTAGGATGGAGGGCTTGTGTCTCTCAGGGCCTCAGGATGGCGCCAGATATGGCCAAGATTGCAGCGGGCTGCGGTATCAGCTGGGCGCACCAATCAGGCGGTGTGCCCATGAAATAATGGCAGTTGTAGGGGTATGGAAGGAAGCCTGATAAGCTGCGCTAGATAAGGTCCGTGTCAAGATTGGAGGCACGTGAGGATTCAGGATTTCTGGAGCTCCTCTCTAAAGCATCTGCCGCGGCTCACAACCAATCACGCCCCCCCCCCCCCAAGGTTCTCTGATGTTTAAGAAGTTAGGACTTCAGTAAAAAAAAAAAACAATTCCCGCATTCAGGGCTGGAATTCAGTTTTTCCCGAGTGTAGCATATCTGACGTTCAGTAAGATTGGACTTTCATGAAGGGAATTTTCTAGACTATAGAAGAAGCTATGCATAGGTTCTATTGGTTGAACTAGATGGACTTGTGTATTTTCAACCAGACTAACTATGTACCAACTCACCAGTGTGAGAACCACAGTGTTTGTTAAACTCTGACTTGCGTGAAAAACATTTCCCACACTCAGAGCAGGAATACGGCTTCTCCCCCGTGTGAGATCTTTGATGTTTAACAAGGTCCGATCTCTGTGGATAACATTTTCCACACTCCGGGCAAGGATACGGCCTCTCCCCCGTGTGAGATCTCTGATGAATTTTAAGATGGGCATTCTGTGAAAAACATTTCCCGCACTCGGGGCAGGAAAATGCCTTCTCACCCGTGTGAGTGGTTTGGTGAGTTAGAAGGCCTGATCTTTGTGTAAAACATTTTCCACACTCAGGACAGCAATACGGCTTTTCACCCGTGTGAATCCTCAAATGGGCATTAAGATGGGATTTATGTGAAAAACATTTCCCGCACTCGGGGCAGGAATATGCCTTCTCACCCGTGTGAGTTCTTTGATGTCTTACAAGGTCATTTTTTTCGCAAAAACATTTTCCACACTCAGAACAGGAATGCAGTTTCTCACCAGTGTGAGATCCCAGATGTTTGTTAAGATGGGACTTGTGTGAAAAACATTTCCCGCACTCGGGGCAACAATAGGGATTCTCCCCTGTGTGAGATCTTTGATGCGTAACAAGAGAAATTCTCTGTGAAAAACATTTCCCGCACTCAGGACAGGAATACGCCTTCTCACCTGTGTGAGTTCTTTGATGTCTTACAAGGTCTGATTTTTTTATAAAACATTTTACACACTCAGGACACGGATACGGCTTTTCCCCCGTGTGAAACTTCAGATGGGAATTAAGATGGACCTTCTGTGAAAAACATCTCCCGCACTCAGGGCAGGGAAACGGCCTCTCACCCGTGTGAGTTCTTTGATGTTTTGCAAGGTTTGATTTTATCGCAAAACATTTTCCACACTCAGGACAGGGAAATGGCTTCTCCCCTGTGTGAGATCTCTGATGTAAAACAAAGTCATAAACTCGTGGAAAACACTTCCCGCACTCGGAGCAGGTGTATATCTTCTCACCCGTGGGCAGTCTCTGATATTTAGAAAAAAATGACTCAGGTGAAAAATATTTCCTGCCGTCCTCCATGTGATCTCGCCTGATGTGAAGTCCACCATCCCTCACAGTACGAGGTTGCTCAGAGTCAGAGGGATTCCATGGTCTATCCACACTGTGAAGTCCACCATCCATAGTTGAGCTCATTGTCTTTTCTCCACCACAATCTCCTGTGATGTCCTCATCTTCCATTTTACAACTTGGAGATAAAGTGAGACGATCCTTTGAGGGTTTCTCCATGGCGTGTCCTGGAAAAATATAAAAACATCATCAATAGATCTGAGAGGGTTAGTTCACTTCCATCAAGATTCCATCTGGATCAGGTAGATATGAGTGAGCAGATGTTCTCTGTGGATGTCCCAACCACCTGGGACTCTTCCCCTCTTCAGTCAAAGGGCCTTTGGTCCTCTTCCCAGATCACTTCTACATTTACACAGCCTTGTCAGAAGAGCAGGAACCAATGGGGACTGGGAGGTCCATGCTCTTTACACAACCACAAGTCTAGGTACTGGGTCATGTGATCTCTGATAAACAAGAGGGTCAAAGTTCAGACTTGAAGACCCTTTACCATAGAACAAGTGACCATAGGCCTAGGCTTCTGGTGATATGCAGCACTGGAGGGAGCTTATAGCAGTGTTTTCTCCTGGACAGATAGGTTATTTTAATGTTATCCCCTATCCCAATTACATTAATAGAGTTTTATGGTAACATTTATCTATAAGTCTGCTGGAAGAAGAGGGACCAACCTAAGAAAGGGTCAATCTGTGTTCTCATATCTGTGCTACTGTAACTAGGAGTGACACACAACCTAATACTGCCAGCTGAACCCCAGGACGGGTATCAGTACAGGGAGGGGACCATTATATACCTATTATTGGCTAATATCACTCAGCTCCCGCCCTACTCTGGACCAATCAGTGAGCAGTAACAGAGCAGAGATAAGAGAAGAATATATTATGGGTCACCTGTGCTGATCTCTGTAGGAGTGTCCTCCTCTATGAATGTCCTCGTCATTCCAGCCTCCTCCGTATATTGCTGATCATCCCTCACATACGTCTCTTCTACTTCACCCTCAACTTTCACGTTCATCAGATCTTCACCCTAAACCAACAGAATGGCAGAAAATAACATCTGTAACATAGAAGTTTTTATGATGTGAGATCACATAGAAAATATCATCTTGTAGAGTCCACACATCGTCTCCACATGTCAGAGTGTTCAATCACTTTATGTTCCCGACCCTCAACTCCACCTACCTGATGATGGTGGGGGATGGTGTGACCTTCCTGTGTGGAATCCCAGGAATACAGAGGACAGGGACATCTCTCTGGTGGGTTCCTGGTATTAGGCGGGTCCATCATATCCTTGTGTCCTTCAGAAAGCTCCTCCATCACTCCGTACTCCTCATCCTCCTCTTTATACTCTTCTTTAACAATATTAGAATCCCTGAGGTTTCCACTCTGAATATATAAAATACATTTATTGTAACAAACAACCTTGTGTAAAAAATGATACTATCAGTGATTGTTCCTCATCTACCTGATGATGGTGGGGGATGGTGTGATCTTCCTGTGTGGAATCCCGGGAATACAGAGGACGGGGACATCTCTCTGGTGGATTCCTGGTATTAGGTGTTTCTATGATGATATCCTTGTGTCCTTCAGAAAGCTCTTTCATCACCCCATACTCCTCATCCTCCTCTTTATACTCTTCTTTAATAATATTCCAATCTCTGAGGTTTCCACTCTAAATATATCAATACATTTATTGTAGCAAACATGCTTGCGTAGAAAATATAATTGCCAGTGATCTTATTTATCTACCTGATCAGGTTTTGCATAGTTATGATCTTCCTGTGTGGAAAACAGAGGACAGGGACAACCCTCTGATGGGTTTCTGTAGTTAGACGACTCCATCATGGTGTCCTGGTACAAATCTTGGTTTCCTTTTGAAAACTCTGACTCCTCCATCACCCCATCCTCCTCTTTTATCTCTTCTTTAACCTCAACTTTAGAATCTCTCAGGTTTCCACTCTGAATATATAATAAAAATGACATCAATGGTAACAATGCAGATAATGTACAGATCCTAATGATACTATCAGTGATTGTTCCTCATCTACCTGATGATGGTGAGGGATGGTGTGACCTTCCTGTGTGGAATCCCGGGAATACAGAGGACGGAGACATCTCTCTGGTGGGTTCCCATTACTGGATCCATCTGTAGGAAACACACACACTGACTGAATACATTGTTTCTATGTGTTTATTAGATGATGGGGGATCTAGGTGGAGCCTCCGTACTGCTCTCTCCTTTACAATAAAGTCTCCTCTTACCCGGTGATGTGAGGGGCGGCTGATTCTCCATCATGACGTCCTTGTAGAGATCCTTGTGTCCTTCTAAATACTCCCACTCCTCCATGGAGAAATAGACAGTGACATCCTGACACCTTATAGGAACCTGACACACACAATGATACAGTCACCATCCAGACACATCCCTTGTCTGTTACTGGATAATGTCCCAGAATTCCCAGCACCGCTCACCTCTCCTGTCAGCAGCTCCATCATCTTCTTGGTGACTTCTAGAATCTTCTGCATGTTGTGTCTCTCAGGTTTTAGGGAGTCACATGGAAGCACTGTGATGGTCATATGATCACCTGACTTCAGAAGAGGAAATCTCTGTATTGGAGAACCAATAGGAATATCATGTTAGATTCCCAGAATTCTCCTCACCTCTGCGGTTAGGTCTGTGTATTATTAATAGAGATAAGAGTGATGTCATGTGATCTCCCAGAATCCTCCTCACCTCCCTGGTCAGGTCTGTGTTTTATTAATAGAGATAACAGTGATGTCATGTGACCTCCGAGAATCCTCCTCACCTCTCCAGTCAGCATGTAGATTATCTCCAGGGTGAGGTTTAATATACTCTCGGTCATGTGACTCCGGTCCTCTTCCATCCTCATTGATCATGTGATCTATAAATGTTTCCCTGTAGACCAATAATTGATAAGAGAGAATGATCTGGACTGTATTGGTTGTAAAATATTAGATGTATGGGGGGATAATATGAGGGTTTCCATCATGTAACAATAGTGGGAGAACACTACTCCTCCCCCAAAATACGCCCCTTCTTAACCAATGACACCTCAAAGCAACAAATTCACTCCCAGCTTATCTCTTGTCTGGATTACTGCAACTCCCTTCCGACCTCCATACAGGATATCCCCCTTCATTCTATCAGAAATTCTGCTACCAGACTTATCCACCTTACGAAAGACTCCATGTCCTCCACTCCTCTCTGCCAATCTCTCCACTGGATTCCATTCAGTGTCCTCCACCCCTCTCTGCCAATCGTTCCACTGGCCTCCATTCAGTGTCCTCCACCCCTCTCTGCCAATCGTTCCACTGGCTTCCATTCAGTGTCCTCCACCCCTCTCTACCAATCGCTCCACTGGCCTCACCTAATAAATAAAATTCAAAACACTAACAACAACATACAAAGTCATCCATAGATCTGCCCTGAGCTACATCACCAACTTTATCTCAATATATCACCCAAACCGTACTCTCCGCTCCTCCCATGACCTCCTGCTGTCTACCTCCTTCATCTTCTCCCCCCTTGCACACCTTTGGGACTTCTCCAGAGCCTCTTCCATTCTCTAGAACTCCCAACCCCAATCTGTGCAAATAGAAAATATCTTATTACCTCCTCTACTGCCACTTTCAGCAATGTCTCCTCTCTACTTCTTCCCAACTCACCTCTGACCCGGAACTTCCTACTTATAGCTGACATCACTTCCTGTTTGTACCTGACATCACTTCCTGTATTCCAGAGTGGCTTCCTGTCTTGGTAGAAGTGAGATCACCATCTTGTGGATATCAGAGTAAGTCCCCACCCGAGAAACCTCTCATAGTATGAGCACGGCCATGTGCTGTTTTATGTATGTACTGTACACCGATCAGCCATGGTCCCAAGGCGTGGGGTCCCTCCCAAAATCCATAGCAGACCTTTATCCGAGCATGCAGGCCAGGAAAGGTGGGGGGGACGAGCTAACGCCCACCTCCTGAACTATAGCAGGCCACATGTTCTCAACATGGAGGGGTGCCTTTGCGGGAGGGAGACTCCACCTCCAAAGCACCATGTCCCCATTTAATGGGGAGAAGAGCCTGTTCCCCACAACCATGGGTGGTGATTGTGGTGGTTTGTGGGTGGAGGACTTATCAAAATCTGGAAGCCCCATTAACAAGGGGGCCCATGGATCCCAGTCCCTCCTTTTACACGATGTGTCCCATCCAGGGACACACACTGAATGACAGGTAAACATAGGGATGGGATCACCCAGTGACGTCACCAGGTGACCCCTGCCCTCGTGTATACTTGTCGTTGGGCGATTGTGTCTCCATGGGACATGTTACTCTCAGAATGACAGGTAGATGTGATGTCACCGGGTGACCGTGCCCCCATGTTTACTTATATTTTGGCGTGTGTCTCTAAATGGGACATGTCCTCTTCATGCTTTTTTTTTTTTTTTTTTTTTTTTTTTTGTGGGTTGCATTCATCGTGATTGACTTTGGATCTACTTCAGGGGACATTTATGTTTTTTGGGGGAATTTTACATTTGACACTTTTTACTCCATACTCATTCAATTAGAGGAAACTGGTATAGGGCGGACCCCTTTGGTAAAGAAGCTTCTAGATTTCCATAATCCCCCACCCACAGACCCCCACAGCCACCACCCATGGTTGTGGGGTAGATGCCCTTGTCCTCATCAACATAGTGACAAAGTGCTTTGGGGGGGGGAGGTCCCCTTCCCGAAAGCACCCAACCCACCATGTTGAGGTTATGTGGCCAGGTATGATTCAGGAGGGAGGGTGCACTTGCCCTTCCCCTCCTTACCTGGCCTGCGGAACTGCATGCTTGGATAAGGGTCTGATATGAATTTTGAGGCGGGACCCCTCATTTTTTCATGGGGCTTCCCTCAAAATCAATAGCAGATCTAATGGTCTGGTATTAGGGATGCACCGAATGTTCGGCAACCGAAATTATTCGGCCGAAAATAGCAAAAAAAGCACTTTCGGTGCCGAATAAGTAAAAAGGCCGAATAAATTTGTGCCGAACAATGACGTTTTTAATGACGCGGATGGTGGGTCGGTAAGCCCAGATTGCCATCCCCGAGCATCACTGTAAACATAGCCGGAGGCACTACAGGAAGCAGAGCGAATGCTTCCTGTATAGCCTCTTAGCACCGGCTTCTGTCACAGGCGGAGTGATACCAAATGTACTCCGCCTCCGCCTGTAATAGGGCACAGGAGCCATACAGCAAACATCGACTGCAGATGGGAGGGAGGGAGGTAAGGAGAGACATGAGCGGACAGAGACACGAGAGGACAAGAGAGAGAGACACGAGAGGACAAGAGAGAGACACGAGAGGACAAGAGAGAGAGTGAGAGGACAAGAGAGAGAGTGAGAGGACAAGAGAGAGAGTGAGAGGACAAGAGAGAGAGTGAGAGGACAAGAGAGAGAGAGAGAGAGACATGAGAGGACAAGAGAGAGAGAGGACAAGAGAGAGAGAGAGACATGAGAGGGCAAGAGAGAGACATGAGAGGACAAGAGAGAGAGAGAGAGAGAGGACAAGAGAGAGAGAGACATGAGAGGACAAGAGAGAGAGAGACATGAGAGGACAAGAGAGAGAGAGACATGAGAGGACAAGAGAGAGAGAGAGAGACATGAGAGAACAAGAGAGAGAGAGACATGAGAGGACAAGAGAGAGAGAGAGAGACATGAGAGGACAAGAGAGAGAGAGTGAGAGGACAAGAGAGAGAGAGACATGAGAGGACAAGAGAGAGAGAGTGAGAGGACAAGAGAGAGAGAGACATGAGAGGACAAGAGAGAGAGTGAGAGGACAAGAGAGAGACACGAGAGGACAAGAGAGAGGACAAAAAATTGGCAAAATAAATGGAAAAAATGCGAAACCCCGCGTTCGGTATTCGGCCTTCGGCCAAGCATTTCATTATTATTCGGCTTCGGCCAAGAATTTCATTTCGGTGCATCCCTATCTGGTATAGATTGGGGGACCCCCAAGCTGGTTTTTAATGTTTAACCGGAATTTCTCTTGTTTACAATTTGCTGACAGCGGGGAATCCTGCTGACAGCAGATAAGTCATGGTTGATAAGGACGCGGTGGCCACCCGTTCCTTAACAACCGGCTCATCTCAATAAATCTGAATGCCGAATAAATCTTTTTTTTTTTTAACAGAAACATTTTATTAATAAAAGTATCGGTCATAAAATCAAACATTGCCAACAAGGTATATACAAAAGAAAAAGATGAATGTAGCAGTAAAAAAGGAAAAACAAGTGCACATATATCACAGTACGGTTAAAGCACAAGAAAACAGTCCATCATTTAGGAGCATAGAAACATCAGGCAGGGCCTTACTTAGATGTCACCCCTCAGAGACAGTGGGTCCCCTTTGAGGGGGAGCAGTAGGGGAGCTCCAGAGGGCGAAGTTGAGGAAGGCCGAACACCAGCCCTCCCCCCCTGCGCCCCCGGCCAGCAACCATACAGCATCAACCTTACCACCAGGGCTCATAATACCATTCGGCAGCCTCGGGCGACTAAAGCTGTAAAGATCTGGCAGCAATCCAAGCATCCCAAATCTTCCCAAATTTTTGGGGGGCATTGTCGTCCCATATATGTCAGCTTGTAAAGGTGTAGGGCCGAGTCCACCAGCGCCCACCATTGTGCGACGGTGGGGGGAGCATTCCCCTTCCACTTCTGCAGCAAGGCTTTCCTAGCATAAAAACATAGAAAGAACAGCAGGAACTTAGGATATTTCGCCTGCGTTACCAGATCCCCCATACCTAAAAGGAGTACCCTAGGATCTAATGGCACGGGCAAATTCAGTACAGAGGGCTACGCTCCTCCGATAATTCTGAATGAATGGGCAGTCCCACGTGACATGAAAAAAGGTTCCCACCGCCTGCTGACATTTAGAGCACAAGTCCGATTGGGTGCCAAACCTTGTGGGGTGTAGTACGCCCTATGCAAGAATTTCAGTTGGACGAACCTATCCCTGGCCGGGATTACCGTGGGTATGTAATGAGGGATGCATTGGTCCCAGTCATCCTCCAACAGCTCAGGAATGTCCTGTCGCCACTGTCGGAGCAGGAGGGGATCGTGTTCCAATCGTCCACACGTGAAGCGGCTGAATAAATCTTAAATCTTAGTTTTAACTTTATTCAGATTCGTTATTATGTTCATTAGGAAATTCGGATACGTCCAATTCTCAGAAAATGAAATATTTGGTCTGCAGAATGAATATGAACGAACCGAATCACACATTTATAGTTGTAAACCTCAGACATGAAATATGAACAAAGCATATCCCTCTATAGTGTGTACTTGTCTCTATCCAGAGCACTAAGTTCCGTTTCTGTCTGCTGCTTCGTTCCTCTGCTATTAGCATGAATCATTGACAAGTTTCCTGACACCAAGAAATATATGGTGACAGGGGAGTGACCTCCAGTAGATTGACAGCCTCAGCTCTGGTCCTGTGTGGAGGGGGGGGGGGGGTCTCTTCCCTCCAATCAGCTCTAAAAGCTCTCCTCATTGACTTCTTCGGTGTGTAATTTCAGAAATCTGCCCTCCTTTCTTCTAAACTCTCAGACAAGCTTTAAAAATACAGCACTTTGAATGGCTATAGAAAAGAGAGGGCTGAAAATAAACAGGTGCAACTTATGTAGGAGGGTTTGTTTCATCTCTGAGTATCACCTGAGGCTGGTCACTTCACTGGGTATATGTAAGGATACCTGGCTTTATTGGTTTGGCTATGGAAGCCCAACATGTGAACGATAGCAGCATCTCTGAATCAGGAATTTCTGCCATGTTGCAACTAGGTAGTCTACTTTTCCGCAAGGTCCACCATCTCATATGAAGTGCATACTTCGTTCGGTGTGAGACAAGGAAGATATATCCAAGGAAATTGTTCTTGGGATGAAGCCTTTTTAAAAATGGGTCTGGGCCAGCCTTAAACTCTTAGCATCATCAAGGGTCAGCTCACTGTGTATCTGATAAGGTTCCACAGACCACTGGCTTCCCATTCTTTGATCAAGACCTTAGGAGAAGTGCAGCCTAACACTAAAATCGCTACATCTATAGACATCCACGATCTGACACTAACCTATCCAACCCTGTAAAGAAGAAATCAGTATACATACCTTTTCTGAAGCCAATCCAGCCTGATGCCACACTTTTCGCTGTGAAGGTGGGTGCAGAGGAGGTAGCCGACAACGGAACCCCCATAGTAACTCTATGGGTGATGTCACCTTCCATTTATTTCACAGCCGTTGTCGGCTGTGTCCTCTGGAGAGTGGACCAGATCAGGGAGTGAGCCCGGAGCTGGGACTGCTATTCTAGGCCTATGGACAACTCTACAGAAGAGAACAGCAGCCGTGTGAGAGGACCTCTGACCTGGTTGGCTCATCCACCGAGGATGAAGCCTTTCAAATCACGAGTGCTTAGGCGCTATCTTAAAAACACTAGTTATATTTGCAAGGAGGAGTGGAGAGGAGTTTGAGGATCCCTCATTTGAATACAGCTGAGCATTTTTCTACATGCTCCATATCTATGGGGCTCTGGTAAGCAGTCTCTGTTGGACACTGTGGTGTTGTGTGTTACCATTTCACACGGAGGCTGGTGATGGGATGTCATCCTTTTCTATGGACTTTCATGTGTTCCATTTTTAGCGCTACATTTGGACTTTTACCTTTTAAAACCTGCCAGGGATTATCCTTCCTCCACTCTCACTCACAAGGTTGTGTCAGGGGAGAACATCAGCCATTGACAAAACACACAGGATGGGGCCAGGATGTGGTGACATCATCCACCAACTACCTGCGGAAAACTGCAAGATGGGGGCTACATGCTTTAAAAATATAAGGCCTACAGAAAAAAGCACACTAAAGCTCCATTATGGAAGTTATAGAGAGACTGCCTTGACACAACTATACATCATACATAAAGCCTATCTAACCCAACTAAGAATCTCTAAATATTGCTTAAATTATAGCCCACAATTCCTTAGCTGTGACAGACAGCCAGGTACTTTTCTACATTTAATTTGGACATGTCCAAAAATTCAAGCTTGGGTACAAATTATTATTTTTCTACACGACCACATGGGCTCTCCACTTCAACTAGGCCCTAAACCATGTGGGACGGTACTTACCGTCACTGGGAGTGAAAGACAGATACTTACTGGTTTGGATTGCTTCAAGTGGGACAGTAATATTTGTCAGCCATGTCTCTTCAGAAATATGTGAGTATTATTCCTGTTCGATTCTGAACATGTTCGTTGAAAGAACTAATCACATTGGCTTCTGTTCCATGTCCTTCAATGTCAGAGACAGGCTCTCCCTATTGTTTGTGTATTGAGATAATGTGTATTGTATTGCAGGAGCTCGAGGACGAGCTAGTTAATTGGCAAAGGTTGATTGAATCATTGTCCTCTGTTAGTTGCTGAGTGGAAATAGTATACTGTTTGTGTTGGTTGTTCTTTAGATATGTTAATTCTATTTCTGTATACAATTTTATCCGCATATGATAATGTAACCAGGTAACCCCTGACCTGTGTGTGTGGTAATCTGATTGGGGGGGGGGGTCCATGCTGTATATCAATTCTGTGTGACTGTTCAATAAAGGAGATTCCAGTACAAGCTAAGTTGTCGACTAGCTGTGTATGAGGGCGGCTGGAAAAATCTGGTATATATGTTCACGACTGGGAGGAAGTCGTATACTGATGGAAGACCACAAGTACAGTGTGGATTGAGGTTCCGTTACACCATGTATATTAGTACTACTCCCTGATATTAATGTGGACAAGTTCTTTACCACCTTCTTACGTGAAACCCTTTTCAGTGCCCAAATAAACTTGTGGCTCGGAGTTGGATGCAAACCAGTCCCCCTACCCTACAGTAGACACAAACAAAAAGAAGGGCGCACCAGCCTAGCGCATTATCCTCAGTAAGCTTTTTATTGATAAAATATTATAAAATGGCTACTCACAAACATGCGATGTAAACCAGCATATCAACTCCATCGAACAGCGTCCATGATGTAAGAGTTCGATATCTCATAAAAATAGAGGCCTCGAAACGCGTTAGCCTTTCTATTTTCATGAGATATCGAACTCTTACATCATGGACGCTGTTCGATGGAGTTGATATGCTGGTTTACATCGCATGTTTGTGAGTAGCCATTTTTTAATATTTTATCAATAAAAAGCCTACTGAGGATAATGCGCTAGGCTGGAGCGCCCTTCTTTTTGTTTGTGTCTACAGTGTTTTGTCGACCACCCCGGTCGTAGAGGGCAGCAAGGCTTAGCCATTAATGGATGCCATGTGAGAGTCCCGGGATAGAGGCAGTCTGAGAACCTGATTCTGAGCGCAGGAGCAAGGTGTCAGGCATCGCAAATTTCTTTCTGGAGCCCCTACCCTACAGGCATGGTTGGCAGAAATAAACTCCATCCTCCCATACAAAAAAATGTAATACCGTCACAGAGGCTGCCCAGCTAAATACAACAAGGTCTGGGATAGATGGTTGGAACAACCCGCCACATGCAATGAATTAAATCTTGAAGAAGACAAATAGTAAGAATGGGAAACACTTTGCTGAATCTCTTCTATAGAATATAGAACAATAAAAGCTTATTGTATTCTAAAGGGACCAAACAGTTTGAGTTATGAATATAAACGTCAGTACTATGTGATATGTAACTGTCAACGGAAATTGTGCAATGTATAGCTACTTTGGTTTTAACCTAGCTGAACCCCAACCTCCTTCGTATGTGTTTTGTGCTATGTGACATTTATCATGCTATTTTGCTTTACTTACAAATAAACTTATTTTTTTTTCAACTTTAAAAAAAAAAATAAAGAGAGACTGCCAAGATCAAGAAACCTGTTGTCCTGAAATCACTAAATACCGAGAGTCCTGTTCATTAAGGAAATGGTGGACCAGCTATAACAGGTAAAATTACTTTTAGTGTATTCCTATTGCATAGACATGATTGTTCATTTTCTTTAGCTAGAAAAGGATAGAGGATTTGAATGTGTGTATGCACATTTATAGTACTCTATATGTCTTGTATTGCTTTTACTGTCAATGTAGTTTGTATACACAGCAATCTTGTTCAGTAAAAGTATATTATTATAGTAATGAGATTGTTTCCTTGGGTTTACTGCAAGAATCAGAGAGCCAAAAAAAGAAAATGCTAAATATCTTGTGGTTGGGGGTGGTGATGTGGTTGGAGGTGGTGATGTGAATGAAGGTGGTGATGATGATGAGGTTGGAGGTGGCGATGATGATGAGGTTGGAGGTAGAGATGGTGATGTAGATGGAGGTGGCGATGATGATGAGGTTGGAGGTGGTGATGATGTGGATGGAGGTGGTGATGGTGATGTGGTTGGAGGTGGAGATGGTGATGTGGTTGGAGGTGGTGATGTGGTTGGAGGTGGTGATGTGGTTAGAGGTGGAGATGGTGATGTGGATGGTGATGTGGTTGGAGGAGGTGGTGGTCATGTGGTTGGAGGTGGTGATGATGATGTGAATGGAGGTGGTGATGTGATTGGTGGTGGTTATGGTGATGTGGTTGGAGATGGTGATGTGGATGGAGGTGGTGATGTGGTTGGAGGGGGTGATGTGGTTGGAGGTGGTGCTGTGGATGGAGGTGGAGATGGTGATGTGGTTGGAGGTGGTGATGTGGATGGAGGTGGAGATGGTGATGTGGTTGGAGGTGGTGATGTGGTTGGAGGTGGTGATGTGAATGGAGGTGGTGATGGTGACGTGGTTGGAGGTGGTGATGTGATTGGTGGTGGTTATGGTGATGTGGTTGGAGGTGGTGAGGTGGTGATGTGGTTGGAGGTGGTGATAGTGATGTGGTTGGAGATGGTGATGTGGTTGGAGGTGGTGATGGTGCAGAGGAGGAATTACAAAGGCAACAAAAATAATTAGGGGAATGGAGGGCATCGGCTATGAGGAAAGACTACAAGCACTGAACTTATTCTCTCTGGAGAAGAGACGATTGAGGGGGGATATGATATCAATGTACAAATACTGTACTGGTGACCCTAGCATAAGGAACAAACTTTTTAGAGTAAGGGAATACAATAAGACACGTGGCCACTCACTAAAACTAGAGGAAAAACGGTTTAACCTTAACGTACGTAGGGGGTTCTTCACTGTCAGAGCAGTAAGGATGTGGAATTCTCTTCCGCAAACAGTCGTATCAGCAGGGAGCATCGATAGTTTCAAAAAACTATTAGATGGGCACCTTAAAGACCACGACATACAGAGGTATACAATGTACAACATACAGGGGTATACAATGTACAACATACAGAGGTATACAATGTACAACATACAGGGGTATACAATGTACAACATACAGGGGTATACAATGTACAACACACAGGGGGTATACAATGTACAACATACAGGGGTATACAATGTACAACATACAGGGGTATACAATGTACGGTTAACAGCAAACACACACACATCATAGGTTGAACTGGATGGACTGTTGTCTTTTTTCAACCTCACAAACTATGTAAATTATGGGTGGAATGATAGATGGGTCTATGAACTGATGGACTTCTCATTGGAACCTACTACAAACGTCATGGAATTTTTGATAAGGGGAGAGTCGGCTGTTCCGACAAGTACAAGGTGGTAAAAAAAAAACTACTAAGACACAGGATTAAGATCTTAATTGCATTTTTATCAGCTACATATGAAATGTTACATCTAGAAATTTCATATTTTCCACTTTCAGCCAGCAGGTGGCACTCTCCAAGCAAATGAAGCTTCCTGTACAGGCTGATGACTACTGCACAGGAAAGTCTTGTAATGTAGTCTGATCTCCGCTTCTCTCTCATCCATATCTAGAATCTCTCTCAGCATGATGTCTTCCTATGAAGCTTCTGCTGAAGAGCCGGGGAGATCAGACTACACTGCTAGAGGGACTCAACAAGCAGTGATATTCCCTCCGTTCAGAGTAAGCCAGACAGAACTTTATGGGGGGGGGGGGGGGACAAATCTTACTACAGGCTTCAAAGTGTTTCCTACATGATAAAGATCAGAGGAACGCTCACCCCCGTGTTTTCTGAGGTGTATATCAAGGTGGGCTTCTTCCCAGTTTGAAATCTCTGATGTACGGCAAAATACGATCCATAAGAAAGCCATTTTCTGCACTCAGGACACTAATACACCTCAAGGGTTGTGTGGGTTCTCTGAGGTTTGAGAAGATAGGACTTCAGTGAAAGCATTTCCTGCACTCAGGGTGGAAAAAACGCTTTTCCCGAGTGTAGCAAATCTGACGTTCAGTAAGATTGGACTTTCATGAAGGGAATTTTCTAGACTAAGAAGCTATGCATAGGTTTTATTGGTTAAACTAGATGGACCCGTGTGTCTATTTTCCACCAGACTAACTATGTACCTACTCACCTGTGTGAGAACTACAGTGTTTGTTAAAATCGTACTTGCGTGAAAATTTTTTCCCGCACTCAGGGCAGGAATACGGCTTCTCCCCTGTGTGAGATCTTTGATGTTTAACAAGATCTCCTCTCTGTGGATAACATTTTCCACACTCAGCGCAGGAATATGGCTTTTCACCCGTGTGAATTCTCTGATGTATTTTAAGATGGGCATTCTGTGAAAAACATTTCCCGCACTCGGGGCAGGAATATGCCTTCTCACCCGTGTGAGTTGTTCGATGTTGTAGAAGGCCTGATCTTTGTGTAAAACATTTTCCACACTCAGGACAGCAATACGGCTTTTCACCCGTGTGAGTCCTATGATGTGCGTTGAAATGGGACTTGTGTGAAAAACATTTCCCGCACTCAGGGCAGGAATATGGCTTCCTACCTGTGTGGGATCTTTGATGTTTCACAAGGTCTGATTTCGGAGATGAACGTTTCCCACTCTTAGGGCAGGAATACGGCTTCTCACCCGTGTGAATTCTTTGATGTACTTTAAGGACTGATTTTTTTGAAAAACATTTCCCACACTCAGGACAGGGATATGGCTTTTCACCCGTGTGATATCTCAGATGTGACTCAAGATGGGCCTTCTGATAAAAACATTTCCCGCACTCAGGGCAGCAAAATGGCCTCTCACCTGTGTGAGTTCTTTGATGTTTTGCAAGGTTTGATTTTATCGTAAAACATTTTCCACACTCGGGGCAGGGAAATGGCTTCTCCCCCGTGTGAGATCTTTGATGTAAAACAAAACAGTCATATCTTCGTGGAAAACACTTCCCGCACTCGGAGCAGGCGTATACCTTCCCACTCGTGTGCAATTTCTGATGTTCAGGAGGAAGGGTCGTCGGTGAAATTAATTTTACGCTTTCCTCCATGTGATCTCCTGTGATGTCCCCATCTTCCATTTTACAACCTGGAGATAAAGTGAGACGATCCTTTGAGGGTTTCTCCATGGCGTGTCCTGGAAAAATATAAAAACATCGTCAATAGATCTGAGAGGGTTAGTTCACTTCCATCAAGATTCCATCTGGATCAGGTAGATATGAGTGAGCAGATGTTCTATGTGGATGTCCCAACCAGCTGGGACTCTTCCCCTCTTCAGTCAAAGGGCCTTTGGTCCTCCTCCCAGATCACTTCTACATTTACACAGCCTTGTCAGAAGAGCAGGAACCAATGGGGACTGGGAGGTCCATGCTCTTTACACAACCACAAGCCTAGGCACTGGGTCATGTGACCTCTGAGAGTCAAGATCCTGACTTGAAGACCCTTTAGCAACTGAACAAGTGACACTTGACGTCTAGAGATATGGAGCACTGGAGGGTGCTTGCAGCAGTGTTTTCTCCTGGAAAGTTAAGTGTTTTAGTGTCCCCCCTTATCCCAACAAGACTGGTAATAGAGTTTTATGGTAACATTTAGCTATAAGTCTGCTGGAAGAAGAGGGACCAACCTAAGAAAGGCTCAATCTGTGTTCTCATATCTGTGCTACTGTAACTAGGAGTGACACACAACCTAATACTGCCAGCTGAACCCCAGGACGGGTATCAGTACAGGGAGGGGACCATTATCAACCTATTATTGGCTGATATCACTCAGCTCCCGCCCTACTCTGGACCAATCAGTGAGCAGTAACAGAGCAGAGATAAGAGAAGAATATATTATGGGTCACCTGTGCTGATCTCTGTAGGAGAGTCCTCCTCTTTGAATGTCCTCGTCATTCCAGCCTCCTCCGTATATTGCTGATCATCCCATACATACTCCTCCTCCACTTCACACTCGATTTTCACGTTAATTAGCTCTTCACCCTAAACCAACAGAATGGCAGAAAATAACATCTGTAACATAGAAGTATTTATGATGTGAGATCACATAGAAAATATCATCTTGTAGAGTCCACGCATCGTCTCCACATGTCAGAGTGTTCAATCACTTTATGTTCCCGACCCTCAACTCCACCTACCTGATGATGGTGAGGGATGGTGTGATCTTCCTGCATGGAATCCCAGGAATACAGAGGACGGGGACATCTCTCTGGTATTAGGTGACTCCATCATATTGTACTTGTAGATATCTGCGAGACGTCTGGTGCACAGATATGCGCATGCGCATAGTATTTCCCGCAGAACGGCTAACAGGTGCGCGCAAGAATTCTTTAACATGCACGTGCCTAATTCCCGACGGGCTATTTAAAGTTTGCTCATTCCCATGTTCCTTGTTGACTGACCTTCAGCTTTGCCCTGTGTACTGAGTTTATCCTGTATGATTCCCTTATTGCTGACCCAGCTTGTTCTTGGCCTGATCCTGGATTCTGCCTTGTCGTTTACTCTTGACCCGGCTCCGTTCCTGACTTTGGCTCTGCTCATGATTTGGTACCTCGCTGCCCACCTGTTGGTGACCCCGGCTATTCATCCGACCACGCTTCTGTCTCCAATCCTGGCTTCCTGTCCCATTCAATTGACTGTTTGGTTGTCCGCTGTACCAGCTCTGTGCACCGCCGAGTGTTCCAGCCTCCAGTCTGCTGAGAGTCCTGACAAGCTGCACGTCCTGAACCAACAGCGTAAATAGAGTGCCCCTTTAACCTGGGCTAGACTTCTAAACAATACTACTTCTCCTGATCCATTGGTTCGTCAGTCTCCTTGGAGTCGCATCTCCTGCTGCAGGTTCTTCAGTCAACATCCACAGGCACTCATGTTCCTCCTGTCCCCCAGAACCTTCTGCTTCACCTTCAGTGGGGCCCAGGCTGGAGATATGAGAGGCCGACCTCATAATTTCTGTCTCCTATCAGGTACGTGACACTAGCTCACCAAGGAGCTGAAAGATCACCCCCAAAAGTCTCAGGAACGCCCATGGTCATATCCAAAGAGGATCTCCCTGGGATACTTTATGCCAGCGCCAACTGAAGCTGAAAGAAGGCCTTCAGATTGCCTGGATCACAGTGAGTAGGCCGCAGAGACATCCTGAGAGAGAGACTGTTGCCTGTACACCCCCTTCTTGATAGAGCGATGGTTCCAGGCTGCGCCTCAGAGCAGGGGGTCTCCAAACTTTCTAAACAAAGGGCTAGTCTACTCTTCTTTAGAGTTTAGAGGGGTGGACTGTGGCCGATGGGAGTAGAAGATGTCCTGGCATCGGTAAACAATGCCCCATCATTGGTTTCCATGAGAGGAATAGTATCCCATTATCGGTGTCAGTGGGAGGAATAGTGTCCCATCATTGGTGTCAGTGGGAGGAATAGTGCCCCATCATTGGTATCAGTGGGAGGAATAGTACCCCATCATTGGTATCAGTGGGAGGAATAGTGCACCATCATTGGTATCAGTGGGAGGAATAGTGCCCCATCATTGGTGTCAGTGGAAGGAATAGTGCCCCATCATTGGTGTCAGTGGAAGGAATAGTGCCCCATCATTGGTGTCAGTGGGAGGAATAGTGCCCCATGATTGGTGCTGAGGACTGGGTGAGATTGAACACCCCTAGATGAAAATACTTTGTGCCTGGCTGCTTGCTCTAATAAAGGAATCTTGGATCAAACGGCCGGATTCCGGGTTTTCCTTTTATGTGCTCAGATTCAATGTTCTTACAAATATCCTTGATCGTTCTTTATCATTCCGAACTTGGCGTTGAAATTCTCGGTTCATTTGTGATATCTTCACCCTATCGCCAGAAATTCCTGACACTTTTCTAGCTTCTTCTGAAATCCAAGATGACTCCTTGGCTTTTTCCCTCATCTGTAATGTTTCCTTTATTGATTATGGTTTTGATGTCATTCCAAAACTCTTCGTTCTCGTGTATCAAGAACATCCCATCCGGTGTTTAGTTTAATCCAGTAATCTTGTGGAATATTTTCAAGGTCATATCTTGGAGGGCCTCTAATGATCTTCTTCTTGGGCAGCTTTACCTTGATCTTGCATATCGAAAGCTCATGGTCGCTTCCACCATCAGCTCCAGGGTTTAGTCCTTGCTGTCAAAACTGCAGATTTCCACCTCTGGTGGACGTAGTCCATTTGATTACGATGCATGCTATTATGAGAGGTCTATGTGTCTAGCCGATGCTGAGGTGCATCTAGCCGGTGTTTGTGGTGCTGAGGTTGTGTGTTCATGATGGACAGTTGATAGTACAAAATTATCACCGGCTTCATTTCTTTCTCCTAGGCCGTGCTTTCCAACCATTGTATCTTCATAAGCACATCCTACTTTTGCATTGAAGTCTCCCTTGATAAGTAGACCTTAATTCTCTGCTGGATCTTTTGCTTTTTGAAGTTGTTCATAAAACAACTCTTCATCATCCTCAGTAGTTGAATGTAAACCTCCAAATGTAGTTGACGTGTTTCGAGGGTGTTCCGCCCTTCTTCAGAGCTCAGCCTCGAAACGCGTCAGCTACATTTGGAGGTATGCATTCCACTACTGTTTGTACTAGCGGACTATGCTGAGTGGAGATTTCTGGTGGACCTACACTTTTATTTCATGTCCTTTTGTGAGTATGATGTATATACAGTAAACCCCCCTCCATTGCGGGGGCTACGTTCCAGACCCAGCCGCGAAAAGTGAAAATCCGCGAAATAGAAAAACCCTATTAAAATGCATTGTAGGCATGTTTTTTTACTGTCACTGTACGTGTAGAAGCATTTTAAGGTCTTTAAACACACTTTTAAAACAATAGAAACTGATTTAAACACATAAAAGATACTGAGAGACATAGCAAGAGCTATGGAAAACACAAAAATATTTCATTTTTAATGATTTATATAGTAAAATAACATTACAAAAAAAACCGCGATATACCGGGACCGCAAAAACTGAACCGCGATGGAGCGGGGGTTTACTGTACTTTTTTAAAATAAATTGTTGCAAAAGGTAATGCGCTAGGCTGGTGCGCCCTCTGTATTTGTTCCTTTTAGACTTCTATCTGGGTTCCCCTGACCTGTTGGGAGTGGCAGCACAGCCGAAATAGTCCCTAAACCAGCGGAGTCGTGTTTCCAAAATATCAAGTCACACAGCAACCCCTTAAGCGCAGGAGCATACATTTTCTATTTCCAAATCATTTGGTGGAGGGGGGGAATATGGTGTGAGGTTGTTTTTCAGGGGTTGGGCTTGGCCCCTTAGTTCCGGTGAAGGGAACTCTTAAGGTGTCAGCATACCAAGACAATTTGGATAATTTCATGCTCTCAACTTTGTGGGAAGAGTTTGGGGTTGGCCAATTCCTGTTCCAAGATGACTGCCCACCAGTACACAAAGCAAGGTCCATAAAGACACGGATGAGCGAGTTTGGGGTGGTGGAACTTGACTGGCCTGCACAGTCCTGACTTCAACCCAATAGAACACCTTTGGGATGAATTCGAGCGGAGGCCATCTCCTCCAACATCAGTGCCTGACCTCACAAATAAACTTCTGGAAGAACGGTCAAACATTCCCATAGACACACTCCTAAACCTTGTGGACAGCCTTCCCAGAAGAGTTGAAGCTGTTATAGCTGCAAAGGGTGGCCCAACTCAATATTGAACCCTACGGACTAAGACTGGGATGCCATTAAAGTTCATGTGTGTGTAAAGGACGGCGTCCCAATACTTTTGGTAATATAGTGTGTATAAATAAATGTATTGTAACACTTGTATAAAATATAATTGATTGTTACTCATCTACCTGATGATGGTGGGGGATGGTGTGATCTTCCTGTGTGGAATCCCGGGAATACAGAGGATGGGGACATCTCTCTGGTTGGTTCCTGGTATTAGGTGGCTCCATTGTGACATCTGTGTGTCTTCCTGAAAGCTCCATCATCCCTCCATACTCCTCATCCTCCTCTTTATACTCTTCTTTAACAACAATATTATCATCCCCGATGATTTCAC
Organism: Pelophylax lessonae; assembly: GCF_965119305.1. Taxonomy (NCBI): domain Eukaryota; kingdom Metazoa; phylum Chordata; class Amphibia; order Anura; family Ranidae; genus Pelophylax; species Pelophylax lessonae. Next base: position 267,868,978 of record NC_138776.1, on the reverse strand, counting down.
TCTGAATATATAATAAAACATTAATTGTAACAAAAATGTTTGTGTATAACTCATAACTACCAATTATTGTCAATCATCTACCTGATGATGGTGAGGGATGGTGTGACCTTCCTGTGTGGAATCCCGGGAATACAGAGGACGGGGACATCTCTCTGGTGGGTTTCTGTAGCTGGAGGACTCCACCATGGTGTCCTGGTACAGATCTTTGTGTCCTTCTGTAATTTCTGACTCCTCCATCACCCCATCCTCATCCTCCTCCTCTTTTATCTCTTCTTTAACCTCAACCTTAAAATCTCTCAGGTTTCCACTCTGAATTGACAAGATATGAAAATATATGAAGAGCATATCGTTATATATTGTTCTATAGTCAAAGAGTTCCCTTTTAATATACTAAAGAATATATTTCTATTAATGTTTGAGAATTCTATTTTGTATTCTTCTGTGGTGAAATATATTGCCACATATAGCTGTGTCCCAGTTGTGTTCCAGATAGTATGAAATGTTCTGCCAAAGATATGATAAGATTCCCGGAAAGAGATGTTTCCCCTATTCAATCTTTTTTAATTGTCAGACTAACCTTTCACTCGACGCCATTGTTGGGTCAAGATGACCCTATGTGTAATTAGGATTTACCACAAGGAATGTATCATCATCCGCATTGACTGTATGGTGAAATCTTGTGTAATCTTGTGAAACCTTGTGTAATCTGTAACTTGGGCTTGTGCCCGATTATGTACTATAAAAACTCTGTAACAAATATAATCTGGGTCACATATCTGTTGGAGGATATGTGGTCCGCTATATGGTGTATACTCTGAAAGTAAACATATAGAGACGAATGCAAACCTGATTGGCGTAGATGTCCTTTATTTCAAGGCTCAACATAACATTGGTGACCCCGAATCGTGTCTTCTTGACTGCATCTCCTCCACCGGCTATCAATCTGCAGGAAGGACAGCAACAAAGAGGCCTCAGGTGAGAAACATTTTATTTCTCATATTGATGCTGTCTCTTCGACTACGATGGTGAGGTGCCAGGTGGGGATTGCAGCCACAGAAGGTAACACGTTTCCTTTGAATTTATTTAGCATTCTGTCTGTGTATGATTACTGAGACTATTATATGGTACCAGATATAAATTGTGCATGCAGATATAACTTTATGTTAGAGGTTTTTAGAAGTACTTCTCCTTTTTTCTTCTTACCCTCAGAAATGACAATATATATAGTCATGTATTAACCACTTTAGCCCTGCTCACTGTGCCTCTACTGCGGCACAGTGGCTCGTTATCGTCGCTGGACTCCTCCCCTTGTAGGCGGCGCTTGCGCGCCGCCGGAGGCTCGCTCCCGCTGTATTCATTCACAGCAGGAGTCGTGCCAGGGGAGGAGCAGCGGCGATCGCCGCTGCTCTTCCCCGATAGTCGGGGAATCGAGTTTGGAGATCCGCCCGCTTGTGTAAACAAAGTGGGCGGATCTCCTAAGTGACAGACAGTGTCAGATTGCAGGGTTCAGCATAGCTCAACCTGCGATCTGTCCCTGTGTCACTCAGTCACCTCCCCCCACACACGTCAGTAAGCACCAGGCATACATTAACCCCTCCCTCTCCAATAGAATTAACCCCTTCCCTGCCAGTGTAATTTTTACAGTAACAGTGCATATATATAGCACTGATTACTGCAGTAATGTCACTGGTACCCCCAAAAGTGTAAAAAATGTCAGTCAAGGGTCCGATCTGTCTGACGCAATGTCGCAGTACCACAAAAAAAAAAAAAAAAAATCGCAGATTGCCGCCATTACTCGTTAAAAAAAAAAAAAAAAACACCAAAAATGACAAAAATCTTTCCCTTAGTTAGTAAACGCAATAACTTTTGCGCAAACCAATCAAAATACGCTTATTGTGATTTTTTTTTTACCAAACATAGGTAGCATAAAACAAATTGACCAAAAATTTAAAATTTTTTAGATTTTTACATTTTTTTTGGGGGGGGGGGGGAAATTTCATATAAAAAAAATGTGAAAAATATTGTTATTTTTTCAAAATTTACGCTCTTTTTTTGTTTATAGCGCAAAAAGTAAAAATCGCACAGGTGATCAAATACCACCAAAAGAAAGCTCTGTTTGTGGGAAAAAAAGGACGTAAATTTTGTTTGGGTACGGTGTTGCATGAGCGCGCAATTGTCAGTTAAATTCGCACAGCGCCGAATCGCAAAAAGTGGCCTGGACGTAAGACAGCAAAATCCTCCGGTGGTAAAGTGGTTAAGGGATGTATTTAAGCAGGTACCACTATCTTCTGAAGTGTGTATAAGTTGTTGAATGACAAGGGGGGTGGTATTAAGGCAAGACTGCCTTAAGCTACAGTTCTTGTGACCTGCTGAGTGTTCTTTGGATTAGGGAGTCAGAGAAAGGGTAAGAGACTAGCCTATTTCCACTCAGAAAAGAGACGTCTTTCTGAGCATAAGAACTGATGAGATATCTAAATTAATGTGCTGGACTGCTGGTACACAGCCGTAACGAATATAATAAATATGACATCAATGGTAACAATGCAGATAATGTACAGATCCTAATGATACTATCAGTGATTGTTCCTCATCTACCTGATCAGGTTTTGCATAGTTGTGATCTTCTGGTGTGGAATCCTCAGAATACAGAGGACAGGAAGATCTCTCTGGTGGATTTCTGTTACTGGGTGGTTCCATCACATCTATATGTCCATGTGAAAGCTCCTCCATCACCCCATACTTCTCATCCTCCTCTTTAGGCTCTTCCTTAACAACAATATTGTCCCCAAGGTTTCCACTCTGAACATAATAAGACAGTTACTGTAACAGACAAGCTTGTGTATGAATCATAACTATCAGTGATAGATGTTTCTCATCTACCTGATGATGGTGAGGGATGGTGTGACCTTCCTGTGTGGAATCCCGGGAATACAGAGGACAGGGACATCTCTCTGGTGGGTTTCTGTAGCTGGATGACTCCTCCATGGTGTCCTGGTACAGATCTTTGTGTTCTTTTAGAAACTCTGACTCCTCCATCACCCCATCCTCATCATCCTCCTCTTTTATCTCTTCTTTAACCTCAACTTTAGAATCTCTCAGGTTTCCACTCTGAATATATAATAAAAATGACATCAATGGTAACAATGCAGATAATGTACAGATCCTAATGATACTATCAGTGATTGTTCCTCATCTACCTGATGCTGGTGAGGGATGGTGTGACCTTCCTGTGTGGAATCCCGGGAATACAGAGGACGGGGACATCTCTCTGGTGGGTTCCCATTACTGGATCCATCTGTAGGAAACACACACACTGACTGAATACATTGTTTCTATGTGTTTATCAGATGATGGGGGATCTAGGTGGACCCTCCGTACTGCTCTCTGAATATCTCCTAACTAACCTGTGCTGATCTCTGTAGGAGTGTCCTCCTCTATGAATGTCCTCATCATTCCAGCCTCCTCCGTATATTGCTGATCATCCCTCACATATGTCTCTTCTACTTCATTCTCAACTTTTATGCTGATCAGATCTTCACCCTAAACCAAGAAAATTATAGAAAATGATGTGAGGGGCGGCTGATTGTCCATCATGACGTCCTTGTAGAGATCCTTGTGTCCTTCTAAATACTCCCACTCCTCCATGGAGAAATAGACAGTGACATCCTGACACCTTATAGGAACCTGACACACACAATGATACAGTCACCATCCAAGACACATCCCTTGTCTGTTACTGGATAATGTCCCAGAATTCCCAGCACCGCTCACCTCTCCTGTCAGCAGCTCCATCATCTTCTTGGTGACTTCTAGAATCTTCTGCATGTTGTGTCTCTCAGGTTTTAGGGAGTCACATGGAGGCACTGTGATGGTCATATGATCACCTGACTTCAGAAGAGGAAATCTCTGTATTGAGGAACCAATAGGAATATCATGTTAGAATCCCAGAATCCTCCTCACCTCTCCAGTCAGGGCTGTGTTTTATTAATAGAGATAAGAGTGATGTCATGTGACCTCCCAGAATCCTCCTCACCTCTCCAGTCAGGGCTGTGTTTTATTAATAGAGATAAGAGTGATGTCATGTGACCTCCCAGAATCCTCCTCACCTCTCCGGTCAGGTCTGTGTTTTATTAATAGAGATAAGAGTGATGTCATGTAACCTCCGATAAACCTCCTTACCTCCCCAGTCAGCAGGTAGATGATCTCAAGGGTGAGGTTTAATATCCTCTCGGTCATCTGACTCCAGTCCTCCTCCATCCTCATTGGTCATGTGATCTATAAAGGTTTCCCTTGCACTTCAAACACGGCACTTTATCTAAAACACCAACAAGATAGCATCTACAAACAGTGCAACTGACAGACTGCAGGTGAACCTGTATTTCCCCATCCAGCTTTTTTCTTCCCAGACTGACTATTACTTTGTCCGCCCTGTAATATATTCCCTCTACCACTCTTTCCCCAATAGTGTCTTCTCTCTCTAAATCCTCATTTCTGTACCCATCTTCTCCTCCGCCAAAGTACACCCTTTCTTAATCAATGACACCTAAAAGCAACAAATTCAATCCCAGCTTATCTCTCGTCTTAACTACTGCATTCCCATATAGATAATTCAATCTCTATTATCCTATCCAAAGTGGGGGTTTTGCCGTCGTCCATCAATAATTTGTATGTGTGGGTTGGTACCTCATGCCATCCTGGTATAGGTATATAGATGATTCGATCTCTATTATCCTATCCAAAGTAGGGGTTTTGCTGTCGGAAATACCGCATTCCCTTCTGTTGGATAACTTCTACAGGAGGAAATCCCTCCTTCAGTCTATCATGATTGCTGCTACCAGACTCATCCACCTCACCAATGGCTCTGTGTCCTCCACCCCTCTCTGCCAATTCCTCCACTGGCCTCTATTCAGTGTCCTCCACCCCTCTCTGCCAATTCTTCTAATGGCCTCCATTCAGTGTCCTCCACCCTTCTCTGCCAATCCCTCCACTGGCTTCCATTTAGAGTCCTCCACCCATCTCTGCCAATCCCTCGACTAACCTTCATTCAGTGTCATCCACCCTTCTCTGCCAATCCTTCCACTGGTTTCTATTCGGTGTCCTCCACCCCTCTATGCCAATTCCTCCACTGGCTTCCATTCAACGTCCTCCACCCTTCTCTGCAAATCCCTCCACTGGCTTCCATTCAGTGTCCTCCACCCCTCCCTGCCAATCCCTCCACTGGCTTCCATTCAACGTCCTCCACCCTTCTCTGCAAATCCCTCCACTGGCTTCCATTCAGTGTCCTCCACCCCTCCCTGCCAATCCCTCCACTGGCTTCCATTCAACGTCCTCCACCCCTCTCTGCCAATCCCTCCACTGGCTTCCATTCAGCATCCTCCACCCTTCCCTGCCAATCCCTCCACTGGATTCCATTCAGCGTCCTCCACCCTTCCCTGCCAATCCCGCCACTGACCTCACCTAATAAAAAACATTAAAAATACTAACAACAACATACAAAGCCATCCATAGCTCTGCCCTGAGCTACATCACCAACCTCGTCTCAATAGATCACCCTAACTGTCCTCTCCACTCCTCCCATGACCTCCTGCTGTCTATCTCCTTCATCACCTCCTCCCATGCTCACCTCCGGGAATTCTCCAGAGCCTTACCGATTATCTAGATCTCACAACTCTGATCCGTGTAAATAGTAAATATGATCTTATTACCTCCTCTGCTGCCACTTCCATCAATGTCTCCTCTCTACTTCCTCCCAACTCACCCCTGACCTGGAACTTCCTGTTTATACCTGACATCACTTCCTGTCTTCCATAGAGACTTCCTGACTTGATAAAAGTGATATCACCACCTTGTGAAGCTTAGTGGAACTGCAGCCCTGAGAAACGTCTCATAGTGCGAACGTAGCCTTGTTCTGTGTGTACGTATTGTACACTGATCAGCCATAACATTATGACCACTGACAGTTTAGATATGTGCATGCCGAAAAATTTTCTTTTAATTTTGGATGTAATCGTTGAAGAATTTTGTTTTGTCGTATTCGTTATGTTCATTCGAATCGTTTTTGGGATTTGTTTCGTATCTTTGTTATTTGTCGTTTCGGGTGGATTGGAGATATTTTGCAGTTTTTCCGGAAGATTGCTACATATCTGATATATTATCAAATCAGACAGATTGAAATAGGAAGGATTCGATATTTTCGGGCGCTACTCCAACCCACTAAGAGAAATGGCATGAGTAGTTTGGACAATACCAACTAGCGTCATGTGCATTCAAATTAAGGAATGGAACGAAATTTAGATCTATTTTTTATATGATTATGAATTATCGAATGTATTGTAAAATTGCATTCATTTCCTTGTGGTCCCGAAACCACTATATCATCATGTGACGTCATCCGAATTAAACAAATGCATTCATTAATTTCACTATAACTTTATAACTCAGAGATTAATATGCATCCAAATCTCTAAAAATGAAATTTTCATCCAAAAAAACAAATCATAACTACATGAATTGCACTTGTCTAAAATTGATTAGCTCGTTACAATGGCCAAAGACCGACCAGCATCTACAATGTGTAAATACGTTTCGGAACTGAACCACGAAACAATGGAAGAAGGTGACCTGGTTTGATAAATCATGTTTTCTTTTACAGCATGTGGATGCATCACGTACCTGGGGAAGAGATGGCACCAGTACGAAGTATGAGAAGGCAAGCTGGCAGGGGGCAGTGTGATGTTCTGGGCGATGTTCAACTGGTAAACCTTGGGTCTTGCTATCCATGTGGATGTTACTATGACACTTACCACCTACCTGTTGCTGACCAAATACACCCCTTCATGGAAATGATATTCCCTGATGGCAGTGGTCTCTTAGCAGGATAATGTGCCCTGCCACACTGCAAAAATCGTTCAAGAATGGTTTGAGGAAAACAAGAATAAGCTTGAGATGTTGACTTGGCCTTTACGTTCTCCAGATTTCAATCCAATCAAGCATCAGTAGGAAAAGCAAATCTGATCCATGGAGGCCCCCAACTTGCAAGCTAAAGGACTTCAAAGATCTGCTACTTACAGCTCACCGTAGCAAGTGAGGTTAGAAAAGATCCTGTCCTGAGCAGAATCTTACAATACAGCCTTGTCCTCCGTTTATATACCAGACATGGACAACATGTGTCACAGGTGCCAGATTTGGACCTCCTGGCCTCCAGGTTCAACATAAACTTTGGCAGGTTTTTAAAGCCTCCCCCTAAAACTCCTTCCTTGTTTGCTCTGCAGTATCAAGATGGAGGGAACTCAAGTGTTCCTGATAACTTTCAACTGGTCCATGTGGATGTGGTAATCTGACCTTATCAAACTCCTGGCAGACACTCCATGAGCTCTTACAGATTGTCCACATCATTTGTCTCAAGGACTGGTTTGCCACCTTGATTCACAGTTGCGGACTTTATTGGTTTGGCTATTGAAGCCCAAGTTGTGAGAGATAGAGGCATCTCTGTATCAGGGATTTTCACGATGTTAAAACTAGGTAGTCTAGCTTTCTGCAAGGTCTACCATCTCATATGAAAGGCATACTTTGCTTGTTGTGAGGCAAGGAAGTTTTATCCAAGGAAATTGTTCGTGGGACAAATCCTGGCCTGTTAGGAAATGGGTCTGGGCCAGCCTTCACCCCTTAGCGCCATCAAGAATTACCTTTATATGTGTGGGATAAGGTTCCAGAGACCATTCTTTGATCAAGACCTTTGTTTAGGACATTTTCCAAACGACTTCCCCTGTAAAGCCATTTGATTTGACTTTGGTTCCCTTGGCACTTTAAAAAACATTGTTCTTCCACTCTTACTCAGAAAATTGTGTCAGGGGAAGATGTCAGCCTTTGACGAAACACTTAGGGCGGGGCCAGGACGTGGTGATGATATCTTGCATGTTGGCTTTGCCGATCAAAACTGCCGTCGGCCTGTACACAGATAAGCAACTTTGAAATGCATTTAACTGGGAGTGCTTTTACCAGATTTTAAGCAACAAAGTGTTTTGCAGATTTACACTATTGTGGACATTTCTTCCTTTGTTTTATATATGGTTCCTGCCATTTCGTGTTGGAGATTTAACATTGGAGTTGCACTGGAGGGTTAATTCATTATGCCTATCATGACCACTCTGTAATTGGGGCTCATGGTGTTCTGGTAAGCTATTTTTTCTTTTTTTACACGGGCACCAAGTTCAGCTTTCCTTGGGAGAAATTGCTGTTTGGAGGACCTTTATTCTTGATTACTATCTTCACTGCGATTTAAGAACTTTTTACTCCATTGTGGCCCTAGAGCAAATACACATTTTTTTTACTTCCCTTACGTTTGTTCACTTTTTATTTATTTGCTTTTAAAGCGCTACTCCGCAGGAGCCGCTGGTATGTTGCTCAGGTCTTCCCCACTTTTGCTCCACAGCCAGGCATAAGGTACATTCACACAGCACACATTCTTCTGCACATTGTCTTCAATAATCAGTCTATGGGTTTTATTTTTGGAGAACTTTGATAGGGAAGGGAATTTAGTGGGATACTCCAAGAAATAGAACTATTCACAGTTGAGGACATCTAACTGATCTTTCGGTTAAGCTCTGGTGAAGTCCTTGCCGATAGCAGATTTCTCCTTAGCAATAGCGCACAGTAGTTTCAGAAGTGCGTAAAGTCCCTCAGTAGTAGTAGTAGTAGTAGTAGTAGCAGCAGGACAAAGCTCTTCAGGTACCAGGCAGTGACGGCAGACTGTTTGGCAGTCTAAAAGTAGTAGAACTGAGCAAAGTTCTATGCAGTAGCAAACAGTTGGACAAGCTTTTCAGAACACTAACCAGTGTTCCCTTGTTTAGACCCTCAGATGACTATATAGCTGTAATGTTCTGGTACCTTTGGGTACCCTAATTACTCTTTCATAAGTGTATGCGCCCCACCATTCTCTTTTGGTAAGGTGCGCATACACCTTTAAGACTGATGCTGTCATCACTGAGCGCCGGACTGGATGGCTATTTAGATCGCCGGCTCTCACTCACATGTGTTCGTTCAAACTACTTTGTGCCTTGATGCTAACCTGTCTTGAAGCTCTCATGCTTGCAAGCATACCTCGCTGTCGGAACCACGCTGCGCTGATCCCTGTATCCCGCTACCGGATCATCCGCTCTTGCCGAACCTCTCCTCTGCTACATTGCTATTAGTGATAAGTACCCCACAGGGGAAACCTCTATAACCTTTATACTAAAGCTTACACTATCTAGCTCTGCATACTAAGGACTATTACTACATCTGCATTATCTAAGATTGCTAGCTCTTGAGCCTACTACCACCTGTTCTTGCACTGGGTTGATCTCTCTTGTATGTCCACCTGCTACTCTGTCATCTACTACCATACATGATTGCTAAACCTATCTGCATCCCATCTGCTACTATCTTACTTTCAAGAACATTTCCTCTCAAGTGTCTGTCATCTACCATCTCTACCCAACCTGTCTCTTCAGCCTATCATCACTGTGTTACTATATACATAAGTCACTCTAGGAAACATCTTATTGAGTGTGTGTATTTACTTGCTGAATAGAGATCATCCACACATGATGAGTCATTGAGAGTTGGGATTGGTGTCTCAGCGTTTCTCTACATGACTACTGAAGTGGAATATTTCTGCAGCTGAAAATCCACATCATACGTAAAACGCAGGAGCGTTACAATAGCACACCATAAGGGGTTAATAGCACTAGCCTATAGACTTTTTTAGGTCTGTACTCACAAAATGTCTAGGGACAGCTGGTAGCCTCCTTCCAAACTTCCAAGCAACACTCTATATCAGTAATACCAGACCAGATCTTGAATAGACAGCCCATTAAGCCTGTAGAACCAGGGTGACTCAAACTTCAGGCCCTCAGGACTCCCACCTGAGGCTGCATGGCAGCACGCTCTCTCGTTTCAGGCCCTCAGGTTGTCCACCTGAGTTCGCATGGCAACACGCTGTCTCGATTCAGGCCCTCAGGTCACCCACCTGAGGCTGCTAGGCAGTACGCTTTCTCGATTCAGGCCCTCAGATCGCCCATCTGAGGCCACATGGCAGCACGCTGTCTTAATTTAGGCTCCTAGGTCGCCCACCTGAGGCCACATGTCAGCAAGTGGCAGGGGAGGCAGCGCTTTTCTACCAGCTTGGTGCAATCCACTGCTAGGAAAGACCAAGAGCCCATGAGCAGATTTCTCCTTTGCAATAGCACACAGTAGTTTCAGGAGTGAGCAAAGTCCCTCAGTAGTAGTAGTAGTAGCAGGGCAAAGCTCTTCAGGCAGTGGCGGCAGACTGTTTGGGAGTCTAAATGTAGTAGAACTGAGCAAAGTCCTATGCAGTAGCAAACAGTTGGACAAGCTTTCCAGAACACTAGCCAATGTTCCCTTGTTTAGACCCTCGGATGACTAAATAGCACACCAGAAGGGGTTAAAATCACAAGCCTATAGATCCTTTAGGTTGTCTGTACTCACAAAATGTCCAGGGACAGCTGGCAGCCTCCTTCCAACTTTCAAACGACACTCTATATCTGTGATTCCAGACCAGATCTTGAATAGACAGCCAATTCAGCCAGCTCTCTGTAGAACTGGGGTCACTCTAACTTCAGCCCCTCAGGACTCCCAGGCTGCATGGCAGCAAGCTCTCTTGATTCAGGCCCTCAGGTCGCCCCCTGAGGCCACATAGCAGCAAATGGCAGGGGAGGCAGTGCTTCTCTTACCAGCTTGGAGCAATCCTCTGCTAGGAAAGACTAAGAGCCCATGAGCAGATTTCTCCTTAGCAATGGCACACGGTAGTTTCCAGAGTGAGGAAAGTGCCCCAGTAGTAGTAGTAGTAGTAGTAATAGTAGCAGGGCAAAGCTCTTTAGATACCAGGCAGTGGCAGCAGACTGTTTGGCAGTCTAAAAGTAGTAGAACTGAGCAAAGTCTTATGCAGATTGGCTTCCCCTGCATCTCCTCCCTCCTTCTCTTCCTTGGCCAATAGCATGGCCCCTCCTTTCCGCCAATCTAGAAATGGGTCCTTCCTGATTGGCTGGGAGGATAATCAGTGTGATAATAGTGAATATTCATTTGGTATTGTCACACAACTGCGTGGGCTCAGGGCGCAGTGCTCTGCGCCCCGAGCCCACCCTTTTTTGAAGCCTATTAGAGCCTCAGGCTCTAATCACGTGCTTAAAAAAAAAAAACCCCATTGGAATCCATGAGTCCGGTGCCCTGCATGTAGATTAGGGGGCCGGACACATGGATAGGGGGCCCCTAATGGATGAGACGCCCCTGGTCTGTCACCTATTAGTGGTCAACTATAGGTAGATGTTCTCTAAATATTGCTCGGTCGTATCCTGTTTGTATACTGTACTTAAGATGCCGAGAAGAGGAAATAAAACGAGTAAAGCTTTCATGACATTCTGTGTTTGTGTGTTGAGTGCATCGCTCCCGAAGCAGTAGTGAGGAACGGAGGGTGTCCCGGCACAGGTTACCAAAGAGAAGGTAGGTAAGTAATACATCCCTCAGATAGATAGGTACCGTTAACTCGTTACAAATCTGGGAATATTCTTTTACTGATCACAGTATCCTGGATCGCTAACTTATGAAATGACGAGAAGGACCCCCCTCTCAGTGGTTACCCAACACTCTTACCTTACACCACTATGGTGTACATAGCCAGTGCAGAGAACAGAGCTGCAGAGGCAGGGACCCAGCAAGCTCTGTCCTCTAGAGCAGGGGTCTCCAAACTATGTTTTCTTTTTTGGGTCTCATTTTGGGTTTCCACAACCTGTTGAGAGTGGCAGCACAACGGGAACGATGACCATAATAGCTGAGTCGTATCTCCAGGAAACGAGTTGCAAACAATCCCTCAAGGGCAGGAGCAATTTCTTTTACATGGCCTTTCGGTTGTTCAGGAACTACAATTCTCATCATGCCTAGTCATGTCTGTGAATGTAAAAGTTTTACAATGCTTTATGTGATTGTGTTGTTCCGCAACAGCTGGAGGGCCGTAGTTTGGAGATCCCTGTTCTAGAGCAGATTCTCAACCTTTTTTCAGTCAAGGCACCCTTCAACATTATGGATAATCTTGAGGCGCCCTTTAAACATTATGGACAGTCTAAAATGTAAAAATTATTCTAATAGTTTTACATAATGCAGCAGCATCCACAAGTCCAAGTAGGACACCTAGCGTTAGCGGTGATTTATTCTTCCAAAGCAAATACACTTTTTCAAATTGATACTGACTACTATTCAATGTTTCTCTTTTCCCTCAGTTTTTATCCATCAATCAGCTAATGTGACCCCAACACTGATGGAGAGAGGCAAAGGAAGGGTCAAACAAGGATGCTATGCAGACGACTGACATCCTCCTTACTGACTGATGCCATTGGTCCTTAGGACATCGGCAGCAAGAAGGCTGTAATAGTGCACAATGAAAACCTATGACTTGGGTGTAACTAAAAAGGCAGCCTTCATCCGCACACCGGCTTGTATACAATTTTTGGGCAATTTTTAGGCATTTTGCCAAGGCACCCCTGAAAAAGGCTTGGTTGAAAAAGGCTGCTCTAGAGGGTACCTACAGGATGGGGTTTCAAACTCATTAGATACAAGGCCTGCAGCAAAATGCCTAAAAGAGGACCTTGGGACAACACTTTAAAAGAGATAAAGACAGACTGCCAAGAGCAAGAACCTGTTTTCCTGTGATTTTCTAATGCTGGGAGTCCTGTTCATTAAGGAAATTGTGGACCAGCTATAACGGAGGTTAAATGGCTTTTAGTGTACCTCTATTGCATAGAGATGAATTGTTAATTTTCTTCCGCTAGTAAAGGATAGATAGCAATTGAATGTGCCCATGTTATGATATTTGGTGGGTTGTTTAGCTCAGTGTAGCGCTCATTAGTGAGTAGAGTCCACGCCAGTTGTGCCGCTTAAGGCTTGTATGCCCTATTTTATTAGAAAGAAAAAAAAAATCCAACAACAGAGAACAGTTGCCCACGCAGGGGTATCCATTAATGCAAAACAAAGTAAGAGGAATTACGGGAGGAATGATATTTGAGTCTATGAACATACTTGGAGTATACTACAGACGTCCTGTTCATTAGGGAAATTGTGTACCAGCTATAACGGAGCTTAAATGACTTTTAGTGTATTCCTATGGCATAGAGGTGAAGTGTTAATTTTCTTCCGCTAGTAAAGGATAGATAGCAATTGAATGTGCCCATGTTATGATATTTGGTGGGTTGTTTAGCTAAGTGTAGCGCTCATTAGTGTGTAGAGTCCACGCCAGTTGTGCCGCTTAAGGCTTGTATGCCCTCTTTTATTAGAAAGAAAAAAAATCCAACAACAGAGAACAGTTGCCCGCGCAGGGGTATCCATTAATGCAAAACAAAGTAAGAGAAATTACAGGAGGAATGATATTTGGGTCTATGAACATACTTGGAGTAGACTACAGATGTCCTGTTCATTAGGGAAATTGTGTACCAGCTATAACGGAGTTTAAATTACTTTTAGTGTATTCCTATGGCATAGAGGTGAATTGTTAATTTTCTTCCGCTAGTAAAGAATAGATAGCAATTGGATGTGCCAACGTTATGATATTTGGTGGGTTGTTTAGCTCAGTGTAGCGCTCACTAGTGAGTAGAGTCCACGCCTGTTGTGCCGCTTAAGGCTTGTATGCCCTCTTTTATTAAAGAGAAAGAAAAAAAAATCCAACAACAGAACAGTTGCCCACGCAGGGGTATCCATTAATGCAAAACAAAGTAAGAGGAATTACGGGAGGAATGATATTTGGGTCTATGAACATACTTGGAGTATACTACAGACGTCCTGTTCATTAGGGAAATTGTGTACCAGCTATAACGGAGCTTAAATGACTTTTAGTGTATTCCTATGGCATAGAGGTGAAGTGTTAATTTTCTTCCGCTAGTAAAGAATAGATAGCAATTGGATGTGCCAACGTTATGATATTTGGTGGGTTGTTTAGCTCAGTGTAACGCTCATTAGTGTGTAGAGTCCACGCCAGTTGTGCCGCTTAAGGCTTGTATGCCCTCTTTTATTAGAAAGAAAAAAAATCCAACAACAGAGAACAGTTGCCCGCGCAGGGGTATCCATTAATGCAAAACAAAGTAAGAGAAATTACAGGAGGAATGATATTTGGGTCTATGAACATACTTGGAGTAGACTACAGATGTCCTGTTCAATAGGGAAATTGTGGACCAGCTACAACAGAGGTTAGGTAACTTTTAGTGTATTCCTATGGCATAGAGATTGTCAATTTTCTTCAATTCGTAAATAACATTTGAATTTGTGTGTGCATATATATATATATATATATATATATATATATATATACACACATTTATAGTACTCTTTGTGCCTCCATAGTGTTTTTTCTGTGAATGTAAAAAGCTTCTATGCACAGCCATATTGTTCAGTAAAAGCATATAGGAAAGGTTTGTTTCCTTGGGCTTAATGCAGGAATTGGAGAGCCGAAAAAAAAAATATCTTTGGTTGGAATTACGGGAGGAATGATAGATGGGACTTTGAACTGATGGACTTTTCATTGGAGTCTACTATAGACGTCCTGAGATTTATGAGAAGGGGAGAGTCGGCTGTTCCAACAAAGTACAAGCCGGTAAAACCAAACTACTAAGACACAAGATTAGGATTATATATATGCATTTTTATCAGGTAAATATGAAATGTTACATCTAGAAATATCATGTTTTCCACTTTAAGACAGCAGGTGGGACTCTCAAAGCAGAGCCTGTGCATGCTGATGACTACCGCACAGAAATTTTCAGTCTTGTAATGTAGTCTGATCTCCCCTTCTCCCTCATCCATATCTAGATTCTCTCTCACCATGATGTCTTCCTATGAAGCTTCTGCTGAAGAGATGGGGAGATCAGACTAGAGGGACTCAACAAGCAGTAATATTCGAAAAAGAAAAAACCTGGAAAAACAACCCTGAGGGAGGATTTTCCTGAAAAACGGGGGAGAAGGGAGTTTTTCTGGAAAATCCTCCCTCAGGGTTGTTTTTCCAGGTTTTATTCTATTATAATTGGGATGGATGCCTAAAATAAACTTATCCACCTATGAGTGCAACTGAGCAGTTATATAAAGCAGTAATATTCCCTCCTCTCAGAGTAAGCCAGACAGAACTTTAGGAAAAAACAAAAAATCTTACTAAACGTTTCAGTGTTTCTTCCATGATAAATATAAGAGGAGCCACGTGTTTTCTGAGGTGTATATCAAGGTGTGCTTCCTCCCAGTGTGAGATCTCCGATGTACGGAAAAATATGATCCATATAGAAGACATTTACCGCACTTAGGACACCAATACATTTCGAGGGTTGTGTGGGTTTTCTAATGTTTGAGAAGATAGGTCTTTCATGAAAAACATTTCCCACCCTCAGGGCAGGAATCTGGCTTCTCCCCTGTGTGAGATTATTGATGTTTGACAAGTTCTTATTTATGTGGATAAAAATGTTCCCACGCTCAGGGCAGGAATACGGCTTCTCCCCCGTGTGAGACTATTAGTTACATAGTAGTTGAGGTTGAATAAAGACAATAGTCCATCCAGTTCAAGCTGTGTTGGTGTGAATCATTTCCCATACCCCTGAATGTTAATGTCCTTGAGATGTATGTCCAAGAGTCTTTTAAAAGTAGCCGTACTTCCCGCAGTTACTACCATTTGTGGCAGAGAATTCCAGTCTTGTAGCCCTTACTGTAAAGAACCCCCTCTGTAGCCTGAGGTTAAAATGCTTCTCCTCTAATCGCATTGTATGGCCTCGTGTCCTCATGCATTCCTTGCGACTAAATCGTTTTTTTTTCTATGCTCTGATCACCGTTGAGGTATTTGTAAATTGCTATCATGTCCCCTCCCAGGCGTATTGATGTTTGACAAGTTCTGATTTATGTGGATAAAAAATTTCACACACTCAGGTCAGGAATCTGGCTTCTCCCCTGTGTGAGATTATTGATGATTGACAAGTTCTGATTTAGGTGAATAAAAAATTTCACACACTCAGGGCAGTAATCTGGCTTGTCCCCTGTGTGAGATTGATGATTGACAAGTTCTGATTTATGTGGATAAAATTGTTCACACACTCAGGGCAGGAATACGGCTTCTCCCCTGTGTGAGACTATTAATGTTTAAGAAGTTCTGATTTAGGTGGATAAAAATTTTAGCACACTCAGGGCAGGAATACGGCTTCTCCCCTGTGTGAGTTTATTGATGTTTGACAACTTTGGATTTATGTGGATAAACATTTCCCACATCCAGAGGCGAAAAAGAGCTTTTCCCGTGTGTAACATAGCTGATGTTCAGTAAGCTTGGACTTTCATGAAGGGCATTTTCTAAACTAAGAAGCTACAGTATGTATCTACTCACCTGTGTGAGACTCGGATTGGGCAGGTGTGGAAAGTGGGGTCCCCCAGGGTTCTGTCCTGGGACCAATCCTGTTTAATTTATTCATAAATGATCTAGAGGAGGGGATATCTAGTACAATCTCAGTATTTGCAGATGACACTAAACTAGGCATGCCATTATCTTCTATGCAGGATGTAGAAACCTTACAAACAGACCTGAACAAAATAACGGGGTGGGCAACTACATGGCAGATGAGGTTTAATGTTGATAAATGTAAAGTAATGCACTTGGGGGCCAGAAAGCAAGCTACTCACTAGGGGGGGAACCTCTGGGTGAGTCTAGGATGGAAAAGGACTTGGGGGTACTGGTAGACAACAGGCTTGGCAGTGGCATGCAATGCCAAGCCACTGCAAGCAAAGTCAACAGAATACTGGGATGTATAAAAAAGGGGATTCACTCCAGAAATAAAGAGATTATTCTCCCACTCTACAAGACTCTGGTCCGGCCACATCTGGAGTATGCTGTCCAGTTCTGGGCACCGGTCCTCAGGAAGGATGTGCTGGAACTGGAAAGAGTCCAGAGAAGGGCAACAAAAATAATTAGGGGAATGGAGGACATCAGCTATGAGGAAAGACTACAAGCACTGAACTTATTCTCTCTGGAGAAGAGACGATTGAGGGGGGATATGATATCAATGTACAAATACTGTACTGGCGACCCTAGCATAAGGAACAAACTATTCAGAGTAAGGGAATACAATCAGACACGTGGCCACTCACTAAAACTAGAGGAAAGGTGGTTTAACCTTAAAATGCGTAGGGGGTTCTTCACTGTGAGAGCGGTAAGGATGTGGAATTCTCTTCCACAAGCAGTCGTATCAGCAGGGAGCATTGATAGTTTCAAAAAACTATTAGATGGACACCTTAAAGACCACAACATACAGGGGTATACAATGTACGGTTAAAAGCAAACACACACACACATCATAGGTTGAACTGGATGGACTGTTGTCTTTTTTCAACCTCACTAACTATGTAACCTACAGTGTTTGTTAAAACCGTACTTACGTGAAAAACATTTCCCGCACTCAGGGCAGGAATACGGCCTCTCCCCTGTGTGAGATCTTTGATGTCTAACAAGGTCTGATCTCTGTGAATAACATTTTCCACACTCAGCGCAGGAATACGGCTTTTCACCCGTGTGAATTCTCCGATGTATTTTAAGATGGGCATTCTCTGCAAAGCATTTCCCGCACTCAGAACAGGAATATGCTTTCTCACCCGTGTGAGTTTTTTTATGTTTTAGAAGGCCTGATATTTGTGTAAAACATTTTCCACACTCAGGACAGCAATACGGCTTTTCACCCGTGTGAGTCCTCTGATGTGCAATAAAATGGGACTTGTGTGAAAAACATTTCCCGCACCCAGGGCAGGAATAGGTCTTCCTACCTGTGTGGGATCTTTGATGTTTAACAAGGTCTGATTTCGGAGACAAACGTTTCCCACTCTTAGGGCAGGAATACGCCTTCTCACCCGTGTGAATTTTTTGATGTGATTTAAGGCCTGATTTTTTTGAAAAACATTTTTCACACTCAGAACAGGAAAACAGCTTTTCACCCGTGTGATATCTCAGATGAGAATCAAGATGGGCCTTTAGATCAAAACATTTCCCGCACTCAGGGCAACAAAATGGCCTCTCTCCTGTGTGAGTTCTTTGATGTTTTGCAAGGTTTGATTTTATTGTAAAACATTTTCCACACTCGGGGCAGGGAAATGGCTTCTCCCCCGTGTGAGTTCTTTGAGGAGGACGGGACTTCGGTATAAAAGATTTCCCAGATTCCTCCATGTGATCTCCTGTGATGTCCTCATCTTCCATTTTACAACCTGGAGATAAAGTGAGACGATCCTTTGAGGGTTTCTCCATGGCGTGTCCTGGAAAATAGAAAAACATCATCAATAGATATAAGAGGGTTATTTCACTTCCATCAAGATTCCATCTGGATCAGGTAGATATGAGTGAGCAGATGTTCTCTTTGGATGTCCCAACCAGCTGGGACTCTCCCCCTTCTTCAGTCAAAGGGCCTTTGGTCCTCCTCCCAGATCACTTCTACATTTACACAGCCTTGTCAGAAGAGCAGGAACCAATGGGGACTGGGAGGTCCATGCTCTTTACACAACCACAAGCCTAGGCACTGGGTCATGTAATCTGTGATAAAGAAGAGGTCCAATGTCCTAAAAATGAAGACCCTTTACCATAGAACAAGTGGTGCTAGGCTCCTGGTGATATGCAGCACTGGAAGATGCTTGCATCAATATTTTCGAAAGGAAAGATAAGTGTTTTAGTGTTACTCCTTATCCCACTGAGACATTTAAGAGTTAACATATAGCTATATATCTGCTGGAAGGAGAGGGACTTAAGAAAGGCTTAATCTGTGTTATCATATCTGTGCTACTGTAAATAGTTGTAGCACCCTCTAGTGTGCAACTAGTGTAAGTAAATGTATTTTGTGACTCATGGTAGTTGTGGGAGTCTGTAATTGAGTCGGGTTTCTGTAGGTCAGGCTGGATGGCTCTATAGGGCAGTTCTCTGGTACCTTCCCCTGGATCTAGAAGCTTGGAGAAACGGTGGGCGTAGACCAAGAGGTCCTGACCTGTATACTTGAAGGAATCTGGCAAATCCTTAGGCAGAGGACCTGGCAGGGTGGCTGGGTCAGCCCTTAAATATGGTGGAGCCTGGCCAGCAAGAGGGGGGGAAGATGGAGTGCTGAGGTTGCTGTCGTGTAGCCTGGGAGGAGACCCAGAGTCTTGGGCTCTTCCTCCAAGCTGGAGATGAGGAAAAGAAGGAGAGGAATCCTAAGAGAGGGATCTCTATTACCTTTGAGTCTTGAGGCTGGCATGGGAGGATCCGATCAGTTGGAGGCCTGAACAGGAATTTTGCTCAGTGCAGCAGGGAGCAAAGGACAGTGTGACTACCTCAGGACACCCAGGGGCATACAAGGGGAGAGACTTCCAGACGTAGCGTAGGGAAAGGTCTTCTGTGCGCAGGCTAAAACATGTTCCTTTTCGAGCTCACAAGAATTGGGCACTGGCTAATGCATATGCACATGCGCAAAATTGTACGCGCACGAGCCATCGCGCATTCTAGTGCCTGATAGAGCACACGTGCGCCTATGACAGATGTTTGCGCCAAACAGACTATTTAAACTCAGCCAGTGCTCAGGATCAGTGCTGCTTTGTCTTTAAGCCCTCCCCGTATTCTGTGTTACCGTTATCTTGTATCCTGATTCCAGTTGCTGACTCGGCTTTTCTGACCACTCTCTGAACGCTGTCTTTACTGACCCCAGCTTGTCCTTGACCTCCAATTCTGTTTTCTCCATTGGTTTCCATTGCACCGATTGGCTCCTGACCTAGCTTGTACCCAGACTACGTTATTGCCTGCTCCTTCGTACCTGATCTGTCCTGCTACAGTCTGCTACCAGCGCATGCCTCACCTGCCCGCTGTCGCCAGTACCAGCCTGCTTCAGGCTGCCATCCTCCAGCTGTCTGCTTCTCTGAAGACCTCTCCTGCCTGACGTAGATACCTACTCTGCTGCTGGCAAGACCTACAGGCACTCGTGCCACTCTGCACTCCTGCGCCTTCTGTTCAAACTACCAGGGGCCTCGAGTCAGAGGTGTAAGTGAGGCCGAACCAAACCTATCCCCCATTGATCTGGCGGATTGGAGTGGAGTAAAGCCTGGTCCAGTATTGCAAAGTGTTCCTTTCATACGACCACTCTGGAGGCAACCTATAAAGGTTCTCTTATGCTGGTATTGGGTCCCAGCCTGCATCTCCAAATCAAACCAATCCTATAAATGATAGATGTTTTCAGGGATGCCCCCAACGAGGAGTTGAACTTCATATCTGATGGTCCTACCCCCCTTTGGTGGGATTCTGGTCAAGGGTGTTTGGATTGTTTTTCACCCTCTTCCATGTACCTATTCGCAAAGAAGCCAAGTTAGCACTGCTTCACTGCCCGATCCCGGGTCTCTTCTCATACCAACAGAAGCTGACTTCCTATCTATTTATAGCCGCTAAATACGCAATAGCCAGGGCCTGGAAGAAAATGCCTGTTTTTCCTTTGCGGGGTTGAGGAGCATCCTGACGACCCTCATGATCAATGAGAAGACGAGTAGTATCCTCCACGACTCTCCCACTAAATTTCTCAAGGTGTGGGCCCCGTGGTGGTCTTACCCTCTCCCTACTCTGCATCCGACTAGCTTAGGCCTGTCTGATTTACTCCGCTCATCTCCCAGCCTGGGGGATCTTTCTCCCTTTGCCTCTCTTTCTTCTCCTCTTCCATCGTCATTCTTCTTATCTTTCTCTTCTTCCCCTTTTCCTTGGACCCCAGTTCCTTGATATGTAGCATACTTTCCAGGTACAGCATTGTGCTTAATCCCAATCCTTTGTCCTGTGACGTTTTCAATGAGCTGGTAGTATCTGCAAGCGTCAGAACTGTGTGAGGGTTCTACTGAGGAGACACTCTACTCCTGTATATAGTTTGCACGAGCCATCACGCATTCTCGTGCCTGACGCCGCACACGTGCACCTAGGTCCCCTTTTTTACTAAAGGGGACTGAGAGCTCCTGGTTTGTAAAGAACTTCCGTCACCTATCCATAGAGACTGCCAATATTGCTGAGGGAGTAAAGTCCAGGATCTTTTTACGTACATAGAGAAAGAAGTTTGTTCTCATCTGATGTTCATCAAGCCACGTTGGGCATTCCATGATCCCTATACCCTATCCAGGCTGTTTCCCCTCAATAAAACAACAACAAGCCCATGGACTGATTTCTTGTGATGCAAGTTGGAAATGGAGTGTTGCTTGGCTATGCAGGAATAGGAGGACTCAGTGTCCAGCAGCTCCTGGGGGGGGGGGGCGCTATATAGGAATGAAACGCAACCTAACACCGCCAGCTTCACCCCAGGATGGGTATCAGTACAGGGAATTGCTCTTTGTCAACCCATTTTTGGCTGATATCACTCAGCTCACACCCTACTCTGGACCAATCAGTGTGCAGTAACAGAGCAGAGATAAGAGAAGAATATATTACGGCTCACCTGTGCTGATCTCTGTAGGAGTGTCCTCCTCTATGAATGTCCTCGTCATTCCAGCCTCCTCCGTATATTGCTGATCATCCCTCACATACGTCTCTTCTACTTCACCCTCAACTTTCATCTTCATCAGATCTTCACCCTAAACCAACAGAATGGCAGAAAATAACATCTGTAACATAGAAGTATTTATGATGTGAGATCACATAGAAAATATCATCTTGTAGAGTCCACACATCGTCTCCACATGTCAGAGTGTTCAATCACTTTATGTTCCCGACCCTCAACTCCACCCACCTGATGATGGTGA
This sequence comes from Pelophylax lessonae, assembly GCF_965119305.1. Taxonomy (NCBI): domain Eukaryota; kingdom Metazoa; phylum Chordata; class Amphibia; order Anura; family Ranidae; genus Pelophylax; species Pelophylax lessonae. Next base: position 267,847,210 of record NC_138776.1, on the reverse strand, counting down.
GGGATGGTGTGACCTTCCTGTGTGGAATCCTGGGAATACAGAGGACGGGGACATCTCTCTGGTGGGTTCCCGGTATTAGGTGGATCCAACATGATGTCCTTGTAGAGATCCATGTGTCCCTCAGAAAGCTTCTCCATCACACCATACTCCTCGTCTTCTTCTTTTATCTCTCCCTTAACCTCAACTTTAGAATCTCTCAGGTTTCCACTCTGAATATATAATAAAAATGACATCAATGGTAACAATGCAGATAATGTACAGATCCTAATGATACTATCAGTGATTGTTGTTCATCTACCTGATGATGGTGAGGGATGGTGTGACCTTCCTGTGTGGAATCCCGGGAATACAGAGGGTCCTTCTCTATAAATGTCCCCGTTATTCCATCCTCCTCCATAGACTGCTGATCATCCCTCACATACGTCTCTTCTTCTGCTTTAACCTCAAACTCTATATCGATTGGATCTCCACTCTAAACCAAGAAAATCATCTATAAAATAGAAGCTTACAAACAAAATACACACATCATCTCCACCAGTCCGTGTTCTAGATACTCAATCCCACTAACCTTGTAACATTGAGGGATGGTGTGATCTTCCTGTGTGGAATACAGAGGACTGGGACATCTCTCTGGTGAGTTCCCATTACTGGATCCATCTGTAGGAAACACACACACTGACTGAATACATTGTTTCTATGTGTTTATCAGATGATGGGGGATCTAGATGGACCCTCCGTACTGCTCTCTGAATATCTCATAACTAACCTGTGCTGATCTCTGTAGGAGTGTCCTCCTCTATGAATGTCCTCGTCATTTCAGCCTCCTCCGTATATTGCTGATCATCCCTCACATACGTCTCTTCTACTTCACCTTCAACTTTTATGCTGATCAGATCTTCACCCTAAACCAAGAAAATTATAGAAAATGATGTGAGGGGCGGCTGATTCTCCATCATGACGTCCTTGTAGAGATCCTTGTGTCCTAAATACTCCCACTCCTCCATGGAGAAATAGACAGTGACATCCTGACACCTTATAGGAACCTGACACACACAATGATACAGTCACCATCCAGACACATCCCTTGTCTGTTACTGGATAATGTCCCAGAATTCCCAGCACCGCTCACCTCTCCTGTCAGCAGCTCCATCTTCTTCTTGGTGACTTCTAGAATCTTCTCCATGTTGTGTCTCTCAGGTTTTAGGGAGTCACATGGAGGCACTGTGATGGTCATATGATCACCTGACTTCAGAAGAGGAAATCTCTGTATTGGAGAACCAATAGGAATATCATGTTAGAATCCCAGAATCCTCCTCACCTCTCTGGTCAGGTCTGTGTTTTATTAATAGAGATAAGAGTGATGTCATGTGACCTCCCAGAATCCTCCTCACCTCTCCGGTCAGGTCTGTATTTAATTAATAGAGATAAGAGTGATGTCATGTGACCCCCCAGAATCCTCCTCACCTCTCCGGTCAGGTTTGTGTTTTATTAATAGAGATAAGAGTGATGTCATGTGACCTCCCAGAATCCTCCTCACCTCTCCGGTCAGCAGGTAGATGATCTCCAGGGTGAGGTTTAGTATCTTCTCAGTCATGTGGCTCCAGTCCTCCTCCATCCTCATTGGTAAAATGATCTATAAAGGTTTCCCTGTAGATGAATAATCGGATTTTTGTAAGATCTTACCGTAAAATCCTTTTCTCTTAGCTCATTGACAGACGTAGTCTTCTTGATTCACATCAATTGGGTTATGTTGTCTCCGCAGGAGTAGGACTAGGCAGAAAGAAAAAACGTTCTGGCTCCACCCTAGGGGCAGTCCCAGAGGGTATATCCTCCCTCTCTCTGCTACAAGGAATCAGTTCTGTTATAAAGCAGCAACAGAGAATTTAACCCAACTCAATGATAGAGGGGCGGGTACTACGTCTGTCAATGAGCTAAGAGAAAAGGATTTTACGGTAAGATCTTACAAAAATCCGATTTTCTCTGTCGCTCATTGACAGACGTAGTCTTCTTGATTCACATCAATTGGGACATCCATAAGCAGTGCCACAAATGAGGGGTGGGATTGACAGAAATCAAAATCCAATCTAGAAGGCCCAACCGGTGCCAACTAGAAGTTTTAAAGGCTCATTATAAGCAAAGAATGAGACTCAAATAAAAATTCCAACGGAAAAAAACCCTCGAGGTAGACCACTGGTCTCCTCAAATGGCGGCCTGCAAAACCTTGCGGCCAAACGAGGCATCAGACGATGCCATTACATCAACTGATTCCTTGTAGCAGAGAGAGGGAGGATATACCCTCTGGGACTGCCCCTAGGGTGGAGCCAGAACGTTTTTTCTTTCTGCCTAGTCCTACTCCTGCGGAGACAACATAACCCAATTGATGTGAATCAAGAAGACTACGTCTGTCAATGAGCGACAGAGAAAATTAATTTTAAAATAAATGCTCTCGCACATTAAAAACGGCACTTCTCTAAAACACAAACAGGACGACATCTACAATCAGAGCTCCTGACAGACTGCAGGTGAACCTGTATTTCCCCATCCAGCTTTTTTCTTCCCAGACTGACAACTACTCTGTCCTCCCTGTAACATGTTCCATCTACCACTCTTTTCACAACAGTGTCTTCTCTCCCTAAACTCTCATTCCTGTACCCATCTTCTCCTTCCCCGAAACACACCCCTTCTTAACCAATGACACCTCAAAGAAAGGAATTCACTCCCAGCTTATCTCTCGTCTTGACTACTGTCCGACCTCCACACAGGATATCCCCCTTCAGTCTATTATCAATGCTGCTACAGAACTCATCCACCTTACCAAAGACTCAGTGTCCTCCAATCCCTCCACAGGCTTCTATTCAGTGTCCTCCACCCCTCTCTGCCAATCGCTTCACTGGCCTCCATTCCGTGTCCTCCACCCCTCTCTGCCAATCCTCCACTGGCTTCCATTCAGTGTCCTCCACCCCTCTCTGCCAATCCCTCCACTGATTTTCATTCAGTGTCCTCCACCCCTCTCTGCCAATCCCTCCACTGGCCTCCATTCAGTGTCCTCCACCCCTCTCTGCCAATCCATCCACTGGCTTCCATTCAGTGTCCTCCACCCCTCTCTGCCAATCCCTCCACTGACCTCCATTCAGTGTCCTCCACCCCTCTCTGCCAATCCCTCCACTGGCCTCCATTCAGTGTCCTCCACCCCTCTCTGCCAATCCATCCACTGGCTTCCATTCAGTGTCCTCCACCCCTCTCTGCCAATCCATCCACTGGCTTCCATTCAGTGTCCTCCACCCCTCTCTGCCAATCCCTGCACTGGCTTCCATTCAGTGTCCTCCACCCCTCTCTGCAAATCCCTCCACTGCCTCCATTCAGTGTCCTCCACCCCTCTCTGCCAATCCCTCCACTGGCTTCCATTCAGTGTCCTCCACCCCTCTCTGCCAATCCCTCCACCGGCTTCCATTCAGTGTCCTCCACCCCTCCCTGCCAATCCCTCCACTGGCCTCCATTCATGTGTCCTCCACCCCTCTCTGCCAATCCCTCCACTGGCTTCCATTCGGTGTCCTCCACCCCTCTCTGCCAATCCCTCCACTGGCTTCCATTCAGTGTCCTCCACCCCTCTCTGCCAATCCCTCCACTGGCCTCCATTCATGTGTCCTCCACCCCTCTCTGCCAATCCCTCCACTGACCTCCATTCAGTGTCCTCCACCCCTCTCTGCCAATCCCTCCACTGGCTTCCATTCAGTGTCCTCCAACCCTCTCTTCCAATCCCTCCACTGGCCTCCATTCCGTGTCCTCCACCCCTCTCTGCCAATCCTCCACTGGCTTCCATTCAGTGTCCTCCACCCCTCTCTGCCAATCCCTCCACTGGCCTCCATTCAGTGTCCTCCACCCCTCTCCGCAAATCCCTCCACTGGCTTCCATCCAGCGTCCTCCACCCCTCTCTGCCAATCCCTCCACTGGCCTCCATTCAATGTCCTCCACCCCTCTCTGCCAATCCCTCCATTGGCCTCAGCAAATAAATAACATTCAAAATACTAACAACATACAAAGTCTTCCATAGATCTGCCTCACCAACTTTGTCTCAATATATCACCCAAACCATCCTCTCCGCCCCTCCCATGACCTCCTGATCTCTATCTCATCTCTTTCTCCCATGCTCACCTCCGGGACGTCTCACGAGCTTCACCAATACTCTTGAACAACCAACCCCAATCTATTTAACTAGAAAACAAGATATTTTTACCTTCTCTGCTGCCAGCTCCAGCAACGTCTCCTCTCTACTTCCTCCCAAATCACCTCACCCGGAACTTCCTGCCTGTACCTGACATCACTTCCTGTCTTCCATAGAGACTTCCTGTCTAGGTAGAAGTGATATCACCACCTTGTGGAGCTCAGAGGAACTGCAATCCCTGAGAAACGCCTCGTAGTGTGTATGTACTGTACACCGATCAGCCATAGCATTCTGACCACTGACAGATAAAGTGAATTATATTGATTATCTTGTGGCAATGGTATCTGAAAGTCAGTGGGATATATTAGGCAGCAGGAGAACATGTTTTTCATAAAATCGATATGTTTAAAGCAGAAAAAAACGTTAATCACGGTTTGTTGGGTATGGGGCTGTGTAGCCGCAGAGCGGTCAGGGTGTCCATGCTGACCGGTGGCCACAGCCAAAAGTGCCTTCAATGGGCACATGAGCATCAGAACTGGAGCACGGAGCAATGGAAGAAGGTGACCTGGTCTGGTGAATCATGTTTTCTTTGACATCATGTGGATGATCGGGTGTATCACTTACCTGGGGAAGAGATGGCACCAGGGTGCAGTATGGGAACAAGACAAGCCGGCGGAGGCAGTGTGCTTCTGTGGGCAATGTTCTTCTGGGAAACATTGGGTCCTGCCATTCATGTGGATGTTACTTTGACACGTACATCCTACCTAAACATTGTTGTTGGCCAAGTCCCCCCCTTCATAGAAATGGTATACCCTGATGGCAGTGACCTCTTTCAGCAGGATAATGCACCCTGCCACGCTGCAAAAATGGTTCAAAGACGGTGCAAGGTACAGAACAGGTTTGAGGTATTACCTTGGCCTCTAAATTCTCCAGACCTCAATCCACCGAGCTTCTGTGGGATGTGCTGGAAAAAAACAAACCCACCATAGAGACCCAACCTCACAACACACAAGATTTAACCACCTCCCGCCCGCCCACCCGCTGTATTGTGAAATGACGGGCGGGGGCTCTCTCGTTCTGACGTCGTCCCACTCTCGCGGTAATCAGTGGCGCTCTCTGTCCCTGGGACACAGTGCATCACCGATCTCGGTAATAATGAGGAGGCTCTTTTCCCATGTGATCAGCTCTGTCTAATCACAGCCGGTCACATGTCAACAAGGAAATGCTGTTTATCGGCATTCCTTTCCTCACACTGACCGCGTATAAGGAAAGGATAGCAGATCAGCGGCATTTCTTCACAGGGAAGATCTGCACAGAGCCCCAACAGTGATGCCAGTCAGTGAGTAGCAGTGATGCCAGTCAGTGCCCATCAGTGATGCCCATCATTGCCCAGCAGTGATAGCATTCAGTACCCATTAGTGATGCCTATCAGTGCTCAGCAGTGATGTCAGTTAATGCCCATCAGTGATGCCAATCAGTGCCCAGCAGTGATTCCAGTCATTGCCCATCAGTGATGCAAATCAGCGCCCAGTAGTGATGTTAGTCAGTGCCCGTCAGTGCCCATCAGTGATGCCAATCAGTGTCCAGCATTGATAGCATTCAGTGCCCATCAGTGATGCCAATCAGCGCCCAGCAGTGATGTCAGTCAGTGCCCATCAGTAATGCCCAACAGTGCCCATCAGTGAAGCCAGTCAGTGCCCATCAGTGATGCCAATCAGTGTCCAGCATTGATAGCATTCAGTGCCCATCAGTGATGCCAATCAGCGCCCAGCAGTGATGTCAGTCAGTGCCCATCAGTAATGCCCAACAGTGCCCATCAGTGATGCCAGTCAGTGCTGTGTTTCTGTGCCCATCAATGGCTGATCATCAGTGCCACCCATTAGTGCTGCTTATCAGTACCCATCAGTGTCGCCAATTAGTGCCCATTAATGCCACCTATCAGTGCCAATCAGTGCTGCATATCAGTGCCACCTATCAGTGCTGCATGTTAGTGCCCTTCAGTACTGTGTCAGCAGTGCCACCTCATCAGTGAAAGAGAAAAATTATCTATTTACAAAATTTTATAACAGAAACTAAGGAAACTTTTTTTTCCCCAAATTGTCAGTCTTTTTTTGTTTTTTTTTAGCAAAAAATAAAACCCCCCAGTGATGGTTAAATACTACCAAAGGAAAGCTCTATCTGTCCAAAAGAAAAGAAAATGTCATCAAGATACAGCATTGCATGACCGTGCAATTTTTTACATAGTTACAAAGTTGGTGAGGTTAAAAAAAAACACCAGTCCATCCAGTTCAACCTATAATGAGTGTGTGTATAGGTGTTTATGTCAATTGTCAAGTACATTGTATATCCCTGTATGTTGTACATTGTATACCCCCTGTATGTTGTACATTGTATAACCCCTGTATGTTGTACATTGTATACCCCTGCATGTTGTACATTGTATACCCCTGTATGTTGTACATTGTATACCCCTGCATGTTGTACATTGTATACCCCTGTATGTTGTACATTGTATACCCCTGTATGTCGTACATTGTATACCCCTGTATGTTGTACATTGTATACCCCTGTATGTTGTGGTCGTTATCGTTCCCATCTAATAGTTTTTTGAAACTATCGATGCTGTCCGCTGACACCCCTGCTTGTGGAAGAGAATTCCACATCCTTACCGCTCTAACGGTACAGAACCCTTTACGCAGTTTAAGGTTAAACCGCCTTTCTTCTAATTTTTAGTGAATGGCCGCGTGTCCTTTTATATTTCCTTTCGTTGAATAGTTTGTTCCTTATGCTAGGGTCACCAGTACAGTATTTGTACATTGATATCATATCCCCCCTCAATCGTCTCTTCTCCAGAGAGAATAAGTTCAATGATTGTAGTCTTTCCTCATAGCTGAGGTCCTCCATTCCCCTAATTATTTTTGTTGCCCTTCTCTGGACTTTCTCCAGTTCCAGCACATCCTTCCTGAGGACCGGTGCCCAGAACTGGACAGCATACTCCAGATGTGGCCGGACCAGAGTCTTGTAGAGAGGGAGAATAATCTCTTTATTTCTGGAGTGAATCCCCTTTATTATACATATATAGTATTCTGTTGGCTTTGCTTGCAGCAGCTTGCCATTGCATTCCATTACTGAGCTTGTCGTCTACTAGGACCCCCCAGGTCCTTTTCCATCTTAGATTCCCCCAAAGGTTCTCCCCCAAGCAAGTAAATTGCATTCGTATTTCTGGCACCCAAATGCATTACCTCATATTTTCCAACATTAAACCTCATTTGCCATGTAGTTGCTCACCCCATTATTTTGTTCAGGTCTTCCTGTAAGGTTTCCACATCCTGCATAGAAGATATTGGCATGCTTAATTTAGTATCATCCGCAAATACTGAGATTGAGCTGTTTATCCCATCCTCTAGGTCGTTTATGAATAAATTAAACAGGATTGGTCCCAAGACAGATCCTTGGGGCACCCCACTTTCCACTCCAGACCATTCCGAGTACTCCCCATATATCACCACCCTTTAGACTCGCTCCTGGAGCCAGTTCTCTATCCAGGTACTCACCCTATGGTCCATACCTACCTTCCTTAGTTTGTACAGTAAATGTTTGTGGGGAACGGTGTCAAATGCCTTTGACAAATCCACATACACCACATCCACAGGCCTTCCTTTATCCAGATACACCACATCCACAGGCCTTCCTTTATCCAGATACACCACATCCACAGGCCTTCCTTTATCCAGATACACCACATCCACAGCCCTTCCTTTATCCAGATACACCACATCCACAGGCCTTCCTTTATCCAGATACACCACATCCACAGGCCTTCCTTTATCCAGATACACCACATCCACAGGCCTTCCTTATCCAGATACACCACATCCACAGGCCTTCCTTTATCCAGATACACCACATCCACAGCCCTTCCTTTATCCAGATACACCACATCCACAGGCCTTCCTTTATCCAGATACACCACATCCACAGGCCTTCCTTTATCCAGATACACCACATCCACAGCCCTTCCTTTATCCAGATACACCACATCCACAGGCCTTCCTTTATCCAGATACACCACATCCACAGGCCTTCCTTTATCCAGATACACCACATCCACAGCCCTTCCTTTATCCAGATACACCACATCCACAGGCCTTCCTTTATTCAGATACACCACATCCACAGACCTTCCTTTATTCAGATGCCCCACATCCACAGGCCTTCCTATATCCAGATACACCTAAACCACAGGTCTTCCTTTATCCAGATACACCACATCCACAGGCCTTCCTTTATCCAGATACACCACATCCACAGGCCTTCCTTATCCAGATACACCACATCCACAGGCCTTCCTTTATCCAGATACACCACATCCACAGGCCTTCCTTTATTCAGATACACCACATCCACAGACCTTCCTTTATTCAGATGCCCCACATCCACAGGCCTTCCTATATCCAGATACACCTAAACCACAGGTCTTCCTTTATCCAGATACACCACATCCACAGGCCTTCCTTTATCCAGATACACCACATCCACAGGCCTTCCTATATCCAGATACACCACATCCACAGGCCTTCCTTTATTCAGATGCCCCACATCCACAGGCCTTCCTTTATCCAGATACACCACATCCACAGGCCTTCCTTTATCCAGATACACCACATCCACAGGCCTTCCTTTATCTAGATGGCAGCTCACTTCTTCATAGAAGGTTAATCGATTGGTCTGGCAACCACCAGACTGTTCAAAGTGTGAATGCGCTGAAGGCTGAGAATTGGTCTGGGCAGGAAGGTGGTGAAAGTGCCCGGTAGGCAAATAGTGCAAGGATCTACTACTGACAACTCATCGCCACAGGAAAGGTAGAAAGGATCCTGTCTTGAGCAGAACGTCACAGTACAGCCTTATCCGCTGGTTATATACCAGGCATGAAAAATTGGCAGGCAGACACTCTCAGCCGGCACTGAACCCAAGGAACAGGTCTCCCAATCCAAAGGACCTGTGCCACGGTGGTGGATGCAAGATGTGGACCTCTTTGCCTTAGGGACGTAGATTTTTTTTTTCCCGGGGGGGAGGGGGTGTTCACTCTTGGGTACCCAGAGGACTATATTTAGCACACCTGCTATGCTGTGACAAATTGTGGGTGTGGCACAAATTAAATACTTCCTTAACCAATGGATGTGCTCACTGTCAGTGCTGGTTAAACGGTCTGTAGAATCAGCAGCAGGAGGGGGACCTCCCGTCATGTTCTCAGAACAAAACTGAGTTGAGCACTCAGCCATTCACAGGACACCTTGTATTTTATTAACAAATACAAAGCTTCCTCTGATTAGCTAAAAGTGGGGATTACGACATTATCCACCCCCTTAGTCAATCAGAGGAAGCTTTGTATTTGTTGATAAAATACAAGGTGTCCTGTGAACCCGACTCAATTTTGTTTCTGAGAGCATGATGGGAAGTCCCCATCATGCTGCTGGAACACAGTACGTAGCTAATTCTACATAGTCTTGCACCGCCCCTTTCTGCCTCCTCAGCCAATGGGTAGTTTAAGCTGCCTCAGTCCCTCCCTCATGACATCACCGAGTCCCGGCCTACCCGCACAGTAAACTAACAGGCCAGGACTGACATTTATTACAATCAGAGAAAGTGTGACCGTGTGGTTCCCGATAGCCAAGCTGCTCCACCATTGACAGATGCTCTAAGGGGGCTTCGACCCCCTGCCCCCCCCCCCCTTATCTACGCCCCTGCTTGGCCTTTAGGTTTAAGAAAAACCTGGCCAGGTTTGTCACCAGTTCTTTTTAAGCCTTTTCTCCCCTAAAACTCTTACAGGGCAGCTCTTTTTTTTATATTTTGGGAAGAGCTGGCTAATTGGGGTGTCTGAACTGTGTGTAGACAGGGCTGCTTTGCCTACGTCTGCGTCTCCCGGCCATGCTGCTGCTTCTAGTTGGTTTGTGTTTTCCCTGCACAGCTGCTCTTTCCCTTGGCTCACACTCCTTACGCCCCACCCGGTTTTCCAAACAGTGCTCACGGCGGAAGTTTTCTCTCCCCACCCAACTTCTCTTGTACTGCAGGCCAAATGGCCCATCAATAACCTCTTCAAAATACAGGAGAAAATATCTGCGCTCGGAATCGAATTAGAAAATATCTTGGCAGATAGGCAGCCAGCAATATAGGTAGATTATACACCCAATAATCAACATTTAAAACAAAAAGCAGCGCCAATAATAAATAAAGTCCCAAAAGAGAAAAGTCAGATGGGAAAGGTCCTCCAATCACCAGTGTGCAGATATAAGTTGCAACAATATTCACCATGTGACAAATCCAAACCGCTTACCAAAATGTTTGACCCTCCTTTTACAGAGCGGTCAGAAACGGCAAGGTTAAATCTGGCGAAGAAGTGAACGTGGGGCCTTCCTACTCCTTCTCATTAAGATATTTCCTGTTAACGCGAAGAGTGCTTCCTCCACTGTGATCTCTACCATCTTCAGGCTTCAACAGTAACTCACCCTAGCTCCACCGCACTGTGGGAAAATAAAGAGCTAAGTGTCGGTGCTCAGGCTGAACGTCCAAACCAAATGTTGTATGAATAAAGCCAGCACACGAAAAGTCTTCTTCCAAGTAAAATGCTTTATTCCAACATGGATAGCGGTGACAACATAACAGATTCTGACGCGTTTCGGCTTTACGCCTTCCTCATAGCATCAGAGGAAGGCGTAAAGCCGAAACGCGTCAGCATCTGTTATGTTGTCACCGCTATCCATGTTGGAATAAAGCATTTTACTTGGAAGAAGACTTTTCGTGTGCCGGCTTTATTCATACAACATCTTCAGGCTTAAATGCTAAGAGATGAAAGACCACACCTAAGCTTACTAGGAGCTGGGCCTCCTCCCTTCCAACACATCTGATTACTCAAACCATCAGGCCAGTAGGTAGCTCTGATCCTGTGTGGATCACATCAATAACCTCTACTTTCTTAAACTGCCTCCCCCCCTCCCTTGTCAGTGGGTGGAAGCCGATCAGTGGCGTCGCTATTGGGGTGCGGACCACACCCGGATGACCTAAAAATAAAAAAACAGCGGCCTAAACCCATTGAAATATTTGAAGAATAGGAAAAATTAATCACATCACCGCTTCCTCTTGTTTGGGACTGGGTACCTCCACAACTATACTGAATCCTTAGAAAGAGAAAAAAATGGGGACACCCCGGAAGGTAGTTGTTATGGAGAACCAACAACGGTCTTAAGTGCAAAATAGTTCCTTTATTGAAAAATGCATAAATACAAAACTGAATCATAAAAATACCCTCCCGAACACCTCATATAAAACCACACAGACAACATTGTCTAGGGGAGCGCATTCAAACGGGTCCCATTCATACTCCCCTCACATACCACCGGTGACCAGCATCAAGCCTTTATGTTGTAAATGGATCAATAGGGATTGAATCAATTATTCCATGTCGAGGGGCAACCCCTGATACCAAGGAATCTGGTCCCCAAATGCATCAGTCCATAAACAAACAACTAGGAATCTAAGAAGCATAAGTCATTGTGACGATGTTCAACATCACTAGGAGTGAGGGACAAATACTTGGGGGATGCTGAGAGAAGGGTTTGGATAACTTCAGATGGGAGAGTGATATTTGTCAACGGTGGCTCTCAGGAAATGTGGAGATTTGATCCCACTTTGCACTGTGAGACCTGTGGCCTGTTGCCATGGAGTCTGTTACACCTAGATGTGTATTCCATGTCCTTCAATGTCAGGCAGGCTTTCCCTATTGTTTGTGTATTGAGATTATGTGTATTATGTTAAGTCTGCCTGTTCCATTGTTAAATGATAATGACCTCCCATTGTTCTGTCCAGATGGCTAGATAATTAGTTCAGGTTAATTATGTTCCTGTATACAAGTTCATCTGCATATGATAATGTAATCAGGCAACCCCTGACCCGTGTGTGGTAATTTGATCAGGAGTGGGAGGTCCATGCTGTATATAAATTCTGTGTGACTGTTCAATAAAGAGTTCTACTTCACGCTCAATCTACAGTCCTGTCTCTTATTGGGGGAATCTGCTACAAGGGATTGCTATGCTCTTCATACTCCCTTCAATAATCACTAATCTCTTGTAAGAGCTTGTTCCTGTTCCACCTCTGGGGAAAGAGAGGTTCACCCACTGGAACCTGGAGCCTTGTCGTAGGTCCAGGGTGGGTAGGAGACGGCGAGACCCCAACCAAGCTGCGGTGGTTCGTGGGGGTCTGAGGCGGTTATGGTGTCTGTTGGATTGCTTGGAGCCCTCGGGAAGCACTAGGAGCATCCGTCAATGGAGATACCCAGTCGGGGTGCCAGTTGATCCGTTACAGTCATGATGGAGTCAGTAATTGGAAAATGCCCATTGCCAGTCCTAGATTGTAGAAAATGGCAGAGGGGTTGTCTCGAATGGAGATACTCAGCTGTTGCTGAAACACCAAGATATGGTTCATACTTCCGATAGTGCTTTGAAAATGATCTGCCTTAACAGTTCAGTGAACGCCTTGCTCTAGATGCACTGACTCATTTCAATGGATCTCAGTCCAAGAATTCCCCATAGGCTGAGTAGTAATGCAGACATTATAGACCTTGATGAGCAGTGCCTCGTTTCCTCCAGACATGACGCTTGCCATTCAGGCCAAAGAGTTCAATCTTTGTTTCATCAGACCAGACAATTTTGTTTCTCATGGTCTGAGAGTCCTTCAGGTGCCTTTTGGCAAACTCCAGGTGGGCTGTCATGTGCCTTTTACTGAGGAGTGGCTTCAGTCTGGCCATACATGGCCTGATTGGTGGAGTGCTGCAGAGATGGTTGTTCTTCTGGAAGGTTCTCCTCTCTCCACAGAGAAACTCTGGAGCTCTGTCAGCGTGACCATCGGGTTCTTGGTCACCTCCCGGACTAAGGCCCTTCTCCCCTGATCCAAGATATGGTTCATACTCCCGATAGGGCTTTGAAAATGATCCGCCTTAACAGTTCAGTGAACGCCTTGCTCTAGATGCACTGACTGATTTAGATGGATCTCAGTCCAAGAATTCCCCATAGGCTAAGTAGTAATGCAGACATTATAGACCTTGATGAGCGGTGCCTGGTTTCCTCGAGACATGACGCTTGCCATTCAGGCCAAAGAGTTCAATCTTTGTTTCATCAGAGCAGAGAATTTTGTTTCTCATGGTCTGAGAGTCCTTCAGGTGCCTTTTGTTAAACTCCAGGCGGGCTGTCATGTGCCTTTTACTGAGGAGTGGCTTCCGTCTGGCCACTCTACCATACGGGCCTGATTGGTGGAGTGCTGCAGAGATGGTTGTTCTTCTGGAAGGTTCTCCTCTCTCCACAGAGAAATGCTGGAGCTCTGTCAGAGTGACCATCGGGTTCTTGGTCACCTCCCTGACTAAGGCCCCCCTCTCCCGATCGCTCAGTTTGGCCGGGCAGACCTGTTCTAGGAAGAGTCCTGGTGGTTCCAAACTTCATCCATTTACAGATGATGGAGGCCACTGTGCTTATTGGGACCTTCAATGCTGCAGAAATGTTTCCGTACCCTTCCCCAGATCTGTGCCTCTATACAATCCTGTCTCGGAGGTCTACAGACAATTCCTTGGATTTCATGGCTTGGTTTGTGTTCTGTCATGCACTGTTAACTGTGGGACCTTATATAGACAGGTGTGTGCCTTTCCAAATCATGTCCAATCAACTGAATTTACCACAGGTGGACTCCAATCAAGTTGTAGAAACATCTCAAGGATGATCAGTGGAAACAGGACGTACCTCAGCTCAATTCTGAGTGTCATGGCAAAGGGTGTGGATACTTATGTACATGGGATTTTTTTCATACTTGAGTGAAAATCATTTTTCGCACTTGGGGCACTATGGCTTCTCACCTGTGTGAGATCTCTGATGTTTAACAAGGGCTGATTTATGTAAAAAACATTTTCCACACTCAGGGCAGGAATGTGGTTTTTCACCCGTGTGAGTTCCCTGATGTATTTTAAGATGGGCATTCTGTGAAAAACATTTCCCACACTCAGGGCAGGAATATGCCTTCTCACCCGTGTGAGTTGTTCGATGTTGCAGAAGGCCTGCTTTTTGTGTAAAACATTTTCCACACTCGGGACAGGAATATGGCTTTTCACCCGTGTGAGTCCTCTGATGTGCATTAAGATGGTGCTTCTGTGTAAAACATTTCCCGCACTCGGGGCAGGCATATGTCTTCTCACCTGTGTGAGTTCTTTGATGTTTTACGAGGCCTTTTTTTTCCCTAAAACTTTTTCCACACTCAGAACAGGAATGCGGTTTCTCACCTGTGTGAGACCTCAGATGGATGTTAAGATGGGTCTTGAGAGAAAAACATATTCCGCACTCGGGGCAAGAATACGGCTTCTCCCCTGTGTGAGATCTTTGATGTGTAACAAGATGTTTTTTCAGTGAAAAACATTTCCCACACTCGGGGCAGGAATATCTCTTCTCACCTGTGTGAGATCTTAGATGTTTTACAAGGTCTGATTTTTCTGTGAAACATTTTCCACACTCAGAACAGCAAAATGGCTTTTCACCCGTGTGAAATCTCAGATGTGTATTAAGATGGACCTTCTGTGAAAAACATTTCCCACACTCAGGGCAGGAAAATGCCTTCTCACCTGAGTGAGTTCTTTGATGTTTTGCAAGGTTGGATTTTATCGCAAAACATTTTCCACACTCAGGACAGGAATACGGCTTCTCCCCTGTGTGAGTTCTTTGATGTAAAACAAGGTCATATCTTCGTGGAAAACTTTTCCCGCACTCGGGGCAGGCATATTTCTTCTCTCCCGTGTGTAATCTCTGATGTTCAGGATGACAGGACTCAGGTGAAAAACATTTCTCCTTGTGATCTCCTGGGTGGTCCTCATCTTCCATTTTACAACCTGGAAATAAAGTGAGACGATCCTTTGAGGGTTTCTCCATGGCGTGTCCTGGAAAAATATAAAAACATCGTCAATAGATCTGAGAGGGTTAGTTCACTTCCATCAAGATTCCATCTGGATCAGGTAGATATGAGTGAGCAGATGTTCTCTGTGGATGTCCCAACCAGCTGGGACTCTTCCCCTCTTCAGTCAAAGGGCCTTTGGTCCTCCTTCCAGATCACTTATACATTTACACAGCCTTGTCAGAAGAGCAGGAACCAATGGGGACTGGGAGGTCCATGCTCTTTACACAACCACAAGCCTAGGCACTGGGTCATGTGATCTCTGATAAACAAGAGGGTCAAAGTTCAGACTTGCAGACCCTTTACCATAGAACAAGTGACCATAGGCCTAGGCTTCTGGTGATATGCAGCACTGGAGGAAGCTTGCAGCAGTGTTTTCTCCTGGAAAGATACGTTTTTTAATGTTACCCCTTATCCCAATTTACATTTTCAATAGAGTTTTATGGCAAAATTTACCTGGAAGTCTGCTGGAAGAAGAGGGACCAACCTAAGAAAGGCTCAATCTGTGTTCTCATATCTGTGCTACTGTAACTAGGAGTGACACACAACCTAATACTGCCAGCTGAACCCCAGGACGGGTATCAGTACAGGGAGGTGACCATTATATACCTATTATTGGCTGATATCACTCAGCTCCCGCCCTACTCTGGACCAATCAGTGAGCAGTAACAGAGCAGAGATAATAGAAGAATATATTATGGGTCACCTGTGCTGATCTCTGTAGGAGTGTCCTCCTCTATGAATGTCCTCGTCATTCCAGCCTCCTCCGTATATTGCTGACCATCCCTCACATACGTCTCTTCTTCTTCATCCTCAACTTTTATGATAATCAAATCTTCACCCTAAACCAACAGAATGGCAGAAAATAACATCTGTAACATAGAAGTATCTATGATGTGAGATCACATAGAAAATATCATCTTGTAGAGTCCACACATCGTCTCCACATGTCACAGTGTTCAATCACTTTATGTTCCCGACCCTCAACTCCACCCACCTGATGATGGTGAGGGATGGTGTGACCTTCCTGTGTGGAATCCCGGGAATACAGAGGACGGGGACATCTCTCTGGTGGGTTTCTGTTATTTGGTGATTCCATCATATTATCCATGTAGAGATCCTTATGTCCTTCAGAAAGCTCCTTTATCACACCATATTCTTCATCCTCCTCTTTATACTCTTCCTTATTAATATTACCATCCCCGGAGTTTCCACTCTGAATATATAAACACATTTATTGTAACAAGCAAACTTCTGTAGAAAATATAACTATCAGTGATTGTTCCTCATCTACCTGATGATGGTGGGGGATGGTGTGATCTTCCTGTGTGGAATCCCGGGAATACAGAGGACGGGGACATCTCTCTGGTGGGTTTCTGTAGTTGAAGGACTCCACCATGGTGTCCTGGTACAGATTTTTGTATCCTTTTAAAAACTCTGACTCCGCCATCACTCCATCCTCATCATTCTCCTCTTTTATCTCTTCTTTAATATTGACTGGTGTGGAATCCCGGGAATACAGAGGACGGGGGCATCTATCTGGTGGGTGTCCATTACTGGATCCATCTGTAGGAAACACACACACTGACTGAATACATTGTTTCTATGTGTTTATCAGATGATGGGGGATCTAGGTGGATCCTCCGTACTGCTCTCTCCTTTACAATAAAGTCTCCTCTTACCCGGTGATGTGAGGGGCGGTTGATTCTCCATCATGACGTCCTTGTAGAGATCCTTGTGTCCTTCTAAATACTCCCACTCCTCCATGGAGAAATAGACAGTGACATCCTGACACCTTATAGGAACCTGACACACACAATGATACAGTCACCATCCAGATACATATCCTCTAATGACCTCCATTCAGTGTCCTCCACCCCTCTTCGCCAATCCCTCCACTGGCCTCTATTCAGTGTCCTCCACCCCTCTTCGCCAATCCCTCCACTGGCTTCCATTCAGTGTCCTCCTCCACCCCTCTTCGCCAATCCCTCCACTGACTTCCATTCAGTGTCCTCCTCCACCCCTCTTTGCCAATCCCTCCACTGGCTTCAATCCAGTGTCCTCCACCCCTCTCTGTCAATCCGGAAAAAAATAATTATCTCCCTCATCACCTCCTCTCATGCTCACCACTGGGATTTCTCCAGACCCTTCCCCATCCTCTATATCTCCACACAACAATCTGTGTAGATAGAAAATATCTTATTACCTCCTCTGCTGCCAGTTCGAGCAATGTCTCCTCTCTACTTCCTCCCAACCCACCTATCATTCGGAACATCCTATTTAAACTTGACATCACTTCCTGTCTACCATAGAGACTTCCTGTCTGGGTAGAAGTGAGATCACCACCTTGTGGAGCTCAGAGGAACTGCAGCCGCCTCTCGTAGTGTTAACACGGCCTTGTGCTGTTTTATGTATGTACTGTATACAAACCAGCCATAACATTCTAACCACTGCCAGGGAACATGAATAACATTGATTATCTTGTAGGTGGGGTGCAGAGCGGTGCAGTGGAATAACACACTCAATTTAATGAAATGAAGTCTCAGAGCAATGAAAGAACTCGTATCGAAATAATGCAGAAACAGTTCACAAAAAACCCGGTGGGAAGGCAACCCAACCAGGGGACCCTCACTATTCCAAAAGCGTGTAGAGAGCAGAGTTCAGCTGAACTGACAGCGTCTGTAGAGAGGGGAACAATGCGGCCTGGCAATCTACGCTTTTGCCTTCCGCTAGTGCTGTCCCTACCAGGCGGGGTACGTATCTCCACTCTATTAACTCCCAAATGTGTGCCAAACCTAGGAGCCAGGACCTCAAATAGGCTCTGCCTGACCCAAGATAGCTGCCGAAGTCACATGGGGGCGCAGCATCCAATTGGATGCTTCCCCAGTGACCCAGAAATCCATAGAGGAACTATGTTCCTTCTGACTTCCTCTCCAAATGCAATGCCACTGACAAAAGAGCACCACCTACAGTGGAGGAAGTAAACAGCACCTGTCTCGTTACAAGGCATTTTAAATTGGGTGGCATATAACAGGTAGCAAGTGAACATTTTGTCCTTGAGATCGATGTCCTGAAAGCAGAAAAATGGGCATTGCAAATATTGTGTATAGGGCTGCATAGCCACGGTGCTCATGCTGACCCATGCTTACAGCCAAACGCCTACAATAGGCACATAAGCAGCAGAACTGGACCATGGAGCAATAGAAGAAGGTCACCTGGTCTAATGAGTCAGGTTTTCTTATACATAATTTTGATGTTCATTGCGTACCTGGGGAAGAGAACAGAATCTGTTAGTGAGGACATGGCTCAGTTTGGCGGGGGGTGGATGTAGCGCCCTTCTAGGTAGGTGCTAGCAAGAAAGTATAGTTTTGAGCTCTGTCTGCTTACCAGAGGGGTTTCAGGTAAATCTATATTGTTCTCTGCCTACCAGAGAGAAGGATCTGTTAGTGAGGTCTGCTCATTGTGCAACTCATTCTGTCTGGAGAATGTTTCACACTGGTCCAATAGGGAGGCATGTTGAACAGTGGGAGGAAACCTGACGAATGGGTGTACAGGCTTTTGATACAGTCCTGATGATTGGCAGAGGGAAAGTGCCTCACTGCATGTTGGGATACTGTATAAAAGTATACTGTATACAGTGCCTTGAAAAAAAATTCATACCCACATTTTGTCATGTTACAACCAAAAACGTAAATGTATTTTATTGGGATTTTATGTGATAGACCGACACAAAGTGTCCATAATTGTGAAGTGGAAGGAAAACGATAAATGATTCAAATAAATCTGTGAAAAGTGTGGTTGCATTTGTATTCACCCCCCGGAGTCAATACTTTGTAGAACCGCCTTTCCCTGCAATTACAGCTGCAAGTCTTTTTGGGGATGTCTCTACCAGCTTTGCACATCTAGAGAGGACATTTCTGCCCATTCTTCTTTGCAAGATAGCTCAAGCTCTGTCAGATTGGATGGAGAGCGTCTGTGAGCAGCAATTTTCAAGTCTTGCCACAGATTCTCAATGCGATTTAGGTCTGGACTGTGACTGGGCCATTCTAACACATGAATATGCTTTGATGTAAACCATTCCATTGTAGCTCTTGCTGTATGTTTAGGGTTGTTGTCCTGCTGGAAGGAGAACCTCCGCCTCAGTCTCAAGTCTTCTGTAGACTCTGAGAGGTTTTCTTCTAAGATTTCCCTGTATTTGGCTCCATCCATCTTCCTATCAACTCTGACCAGCTGCCAAGGTCTTACCTTGCTCTCCTGTTGGCAGCCATCTTGGACATGTGCAGACTGCTGCCTCTTATAGACTCTGAATGCATCATCGCTTCCTGCTGCCTGGGCATCGCACATTGATGATGCTGCACACCTGACTATCTCTATCACCTGTTGGGTTGCAGTCCTTGCCCTTGTGTTTCTGCTCCAAGGTGCATCCCTGCTAGCAGCCTTCTGTTCTCCGTGTTCCTCCGTGTATGACCTGGATTGGCTGATGACTCTCCTGGCTCTCGACCCACATCGCCCGATGACCTGGCATTGGTAGACTACCCAATTCTGGACCCGACCCCGGCTTGAATGACTACCCACTGCTGGACTTGACCCCAGCTTGTTCCTGCTCCCTCTTCCTCACTCTTGCTGTGCGATTATTGTTGTTTTCTCCAATAAACTGCTTTATTTTACCTGCATCCCGTGTGGTCTGGTTTCCTGGCATCCTGACACCAGCTTCCCTGTCCCTGCTGAAGAAAAGCAGGGCAGAAAAGCAATCTTACCAGTGGACCTTCTTCCACGTTTGCTGTGTCCCCCCACATGGCTTCTCGCAAACTGAAAATGGGACTTCTTATGGTTTTTTTTTTTCCAACAATGGCTTTCTTCTTGCCACTGTACATGAAGGGCAGATTTGTGGAGAGCACGAATAATAGTTGTCATGTGGACAGATTTTCCCAACTGAGCTCTGGATCTCTGCAGCTCCTCCAGAGTTACCATGGGCCTCTTGGCTGCATCTCTGATGAATGCTCTCCCAGCCCGGCCGGTCAGTTTAGGTGGACGGCCATGTCTTGGTAGGGTTTCAGTTGTGCCATACCCTTTCCATTTTCTGATGATGGATTGAACAGCGCTCCATGAGATGTTCAAAGCTTGGGAGATTTTTTTATAACCTAACTGGTGTGTTCCTTGGCCTTCATGATGCTGTTTGTTCACTAAGGTTCTCTAACAAACCTCTGAGGGCTTCACAGAACAGCTTTATTTATACTGAGATTAAATTACACACAGGTGGACTCTATTTACTAATTAGGTGACTTATGAAGGCAATTGGTTCCACTAGATTTTAGTTAGGGGTAACGGGTTAGTTTGACAAAAACTACCTTTCGTAAAGCCATGCTACAAACTGCTATGGATACTATTCTAATCCGCAAATTCTTGGATATAGTCCCTGTAACATACCCCCTAAGGAGCAGCAAGTAGAAAGGAATCCCCCACCCTGCACAGCCAGGCACACCAAATTTTCACAGCCACCTCAGAGTCAGAGAACAGTCCAGTGATTTGTTTTTTTTTTGTTTTATTGAGGGATTAGTACTTGGATAGGGAAATTATGGGATGCCCACTTGACATCAAACATCTTCAGGGACAACTTCTCCTATATACAATCTATATACACTCCTCTGCTTCCTTCAGCACACTTGCTTGCACAACTCCAGCTGACACACTGTTTGTGAATTGGCAAGAGCACTGCAACAGTTATAGGCAGGAACAATGCCAACCCGCCTGTCTGCAGCTGCCCCTTTTACTAGCCCTCCTGGCTTACTTCTCCGCAGTTCTCTCCAGACTGAAACACTCACCAGCCCACCTGGCTGACTCCTCAGGAGGTCTCCCATACATGCTGACTCCTACTCTCTCCTGCTGTTCTCTCCTTGCTCCTGTGCCTCCAGGAAGGGGTTTCCCCCCGTGTATTGTGGGGGAACCTTCTAGCCGCCGAGCCCCAGGCCTAAGGTCACCTTCCCCCCAGACTAGGGGAAACCATCAAGGGCCATCGACTATTTCCTCAAAACTCCATCTCCATCTTCCACCCTTGCTGGCATGACCTATGCATATTTATGAGGTAAACAGGCCCCCTTCCAGCCCCTTTCTGCCGGGGATTGGTCAGGACCTCATAAATATGCCAAGCAGCTCCTCCTGGCTTCCACCCTCCACATCTAGAAGCTTCTCCAAGGTTCCAGAATACAAGGTGAGGCACAAGAAGAGCTACCTGCTGAGTCACCCTGCCTCCCCGAGTCACTCAATCCTGACCCAGATTTAACCTAGGCCTGGCTCTCAGCCAAGCTGAATTTTCCTACACTAACAACCTATTCTACAAACAAAAATAAAAAATATACAACTAGCAGGCTAGAGGGTGCTACATCCCTTCCAATAGTTTATTATACACTACATGCAGAATACAACTGGGTGGGGTTACAGACTCTTTAGACACAAGGCCTGCAGCAAAAAGCTGAAAGGAGGACTCTACCTATGAAACAACAATAAAGATCCATTATAAGAGTAAGAGAGAGACTGCCAAGATCAAGAACATTTTTTCCAGTGATCATTTAATGTTGGGAGTCCTGTTCATTAAGGAAATTGTGGACCAGCTATAATAGAGGTTAAATCACTTTTAGTGTATCCCTATTGCACTGAGATGAATTGTTATTTTCTTCAGCTAGTAAAGAATAGATAGCATTTGTATGTGTGGATATTGTGATATTTGGTGGGCTGTTTAGCTCAGTGTAGCGCTCACCAGTAAAGGGAGTCCACGCCAGTTGTGCCATTTGGGGGGGCTTGTATGCCGTCTTTTATTACAGAGAAAGACAGAAAAAATCCAACAACAGAACAGTTGCCCACACAGGGGTATCCAGTCCACCATTAATACAAAACAAAGTAAGAGGAATTACAGGAGGAATGATATAGGGGGTCTATGGACTTAACATTGGAGTATACTACAGACATCCTGAGATTTATGAGAAAGGGGAAGAGTCGGCTGTTACAACAAGTACAGGCCGGTAATACAAAACTACTAAAACACAACATTAGGATTATATTTGCATTTTTATCAGCTACATATAAAAATGTTATAAGAGTAAGAGAGAGACTGCCAAGATCAAGAACGTTTTTCCAGTGATCATTTAATGTGGGGAGTCCTGTTCATTAAGGAAATTGTGGACCAGCTATAACGGAGGTTAAATCACTTTTAGTATATCCCAATTGTAAGGAGATGAATTGTTATTTTCTTCAGCTAGTAAAGAATAGATAGCATTTGTAGGTGTTCATATTGTAATATTTGGTGGGCTGTTTAGCTCAGTGAAGCGCTCACCAGTGAAGGGAGTCCACGACAGTTGTGCCGTTTGGGGGCTTGTATGCCTTCTTTTATTACAGAGAAAGACAGAAAAAATCCAACAGAACAGTTGCCCACGCAGGGGAATCCACCATTATTACAAAACAAAGGAAGAGGAATTACGGGAGGAATGATACAGGGGTCTATCCTATACCCCTACTCCTACTTATCATTGGAGTATACTACAGACGTCCTGAGATTTATGAGAAGGGGGAGAGTCGACTGTTTCAATAAGTACAGGCCGGTAATACAAAACCACTTAACACAATATTAGGATTATATTTGCATTTTTATCAGCTACATATAAAAATGTTATAAGAGTAAGAGAGAGACTGCCAAGATCAAGAACATTTTTTCCAGTGATCATTTAATGTTGGGAGTCCTGTTCACTAAGGAAATTGTGGACCAGCTATAATAGAGGTTAAATCACTTTTAGTGTATCCCTATTGCACTGAGATTAATTGTTATTTTCTTCAGCTAGTAAAGAATAGATAACATTTGTATGTGTGCATATTGTGACATTTAGGGGGTTGTTTAGCGCAGTGTGGCTCTCACCAGTGAGTAGAGTCCCCGACAGTTGTGCCATTTGGGGGCTTGTTTGCCCTCTTTTATTAACGAGAAATAAAGAAAAAAATCCAACAACAGAACAGTTGCCTGCGCAGGGGCATCCACCATTAATGCAAAACAAAGGAAGAGGAATTACGGGAGGAATGCTATAGGGGGTTTACAGATTTATCATTGGAGTATACTACAGACGTCCTGAGATTTATGAGAAGGGGAGAGTCGGCTGTTCCAACAAGTACAGGCCGGTAATACAAAACTACTAAAACACAACATTAGGATTATATTTTCATTTTTATCAGCTACATATAAAAATGTTATAAGAGTAAGAGAGAGACTGCCAAGATCAGGAACGTTTTTCCAGTGATCATTTAATGTTGGGAGTCCTGTTCACTAAGGAAATTGTGGACCAGCTATAACAGAGGTTAAATCACTTTTAGTTTCTCCCTATTGCACTGAGATGAATTGTTATTTTCTTCAGTTAGTAAAGAATAGATAGCATTTGTAGGTGTGCATATTGTGATATTTGGTGGATTGTTTAGCTCAGTGTAGCTCTCACCAGTGAGTATAGTCCACGCCAGTTTTGCCGTTTGGATGCACTCTTTTATTAACGAGAAAGAATAGAAAAAAAATCCAACAACAGAACAGTTGCCCACGTAGGGGCATCCACCATTAATACAAAACAAAGGAAGAGGAATTATGGGAGGAATGATATAGGGGGGGGTCTACGGATTTATCATTGGAGTATACTACAGACGTCCTGAGATTTATGAGAAGCGGAAGAGTCGGCTGTTCCAACAAGACAAGACAAAACTACTAAAACACAAAATTAAGATTATATTTGCATTTTTATCGGCTACATATATAAATGTTACATCTAGAAATGTCATATTTTCCACTTTCAGCCAGCAGGTGGCACTCTCCAAGTAAATGAAGCTGCCTGTGCAGGCTGATGACTACTGCAAGGAAATTTTCAGTCTTGTAATGTAGTCTAAACTCCACTTCTCCCTCATCCATGTCTAGATTCTCTCTCACAATGATGCCTATCTATGAAGCTTCTGCTGATGAGCCGGGGAGATCAGACTACACTGCTAGAGGGACTCAACAAACAGTAATATTCTCTCCTCCCAAATTAGGTCAGACAGAACTTTATGAGGAAAGGTAATCTTACTAAAGGATTCAAAGTGTTTCTTCCATGATAAGAGGAACGCTCAGCCCCGTGTTTTTGAACTGGATGGACTATGGTCTTTATTCAACCTCACCTACTATGTAACTATGTATATCAAGTTGGGCTTCTTCCCATTGTGAGATCTCGGATGTACGGCAAAATATGATCCATATAGAAGACATTTTCCCGTACTCAGGATACGAATACACCTCAAGGGTTGTGTGCATTTAAGAAGGTAGGATTTCTATGAAAAACATTTTCCGCACTCAGGGTAGGAATACGGCTTCTCACCCGTGTGGGATTATTGATGTGGGACAACTTCTTATTTTTGTGGATAAAAACTTCCCTCACCCGGCTCAGGAAAACATTTCTCATGTGTAGCATATTTGATGTTCAGTAAGATTGGACTTTCCTAAAGGGCTTTTTCTACACTAAAAAGCTACACGTCTACTCACCTGTGTGAGACCTACAGTGTTTAATAAAATCTTTCTTGCGTGAAAAACGTTTCCCGCACTCAGAGCAGGAATACGGCCTCTCCCCCGTGTGAGATCTCTGATGTTTAACAAGGTCCGATCTCTGTGGATAACATTTTCCACACTCAGGACAGGGATATGGCTTTTCACCCGTGTGAATTCTCTGATGTATTTTAAGATGGGCATTCTGTGAAAAACATTTCCCGCACTCGGGGCAGGAATATGCCTTCTCACCCGTGTGCATTGTTTGATGAGTTAGAAGGCCTGATCTTTGTGTAAAACATTTTCCACACTCAGGACAGCAATATGGCTTTTCCCCCGTGTGAGTCCTCAGATGTGCATTAAGATGCGATTTATGTGAGAAACATTTCCCGCACTCAGGGCAGGAATATGCCTTCACGCCCGTGTGAGTTCTTTGATGTTTTACAAGGTAATTTTTTTCTCTAAAACATTTTCCACACTGAGAACAGGAATGCAGTTTCTCACCTGTGTGAGACCTCAGATGTTTGTTAAGATGGGACTTGAGAAAAAAACATTTCCCACACTCAGGGCAAGAATACGGCTTCTCCCCTGTGTGAGATCTTTGATGTGTAACAAGAGAATTTTTCTGTGAAAAACATTTTCCGCACTCAGGGCAGGAATACGCCTTCTCACCTGTGTGAGTTCTTTGATGTTTTACAAGGTCTGATTTTTTTGTAAAACATTTTCCACACTCAGGGCAGGAATACGGCTTTTCACCCGTATGATATCTCATATGTGATTCAACATGGGCCTTCTGTGAAAAACATCTCCCGCACTCAGGGCAGGGAAACGGCTTCTCACCTGTGTGAGTTCTTTGATGTTTTGCAAGGTTTGATTTTATCGTAAAACATTTTCCACACTCAGGGCAGGGAAATGGCTTCTCCCCTGTGTGAGATCTTTGATGTAAAACATAACAGTCATATCTTCGTGGAAAACATTTCCCGCACTCGGAGCAGGCGTATACCTTTTCACCCGTGTGAGAAGGACGGGACTTAGGTGAAAAACGTTTCCCAGATTCCTCCGTGCTATCTTGTGGGATGTCCTCATCTTCCGTTTTACCTGTAAAAATATAAAAACATCGTCAATAGATCTGAGAGGGTTAGTTCACTTCCATCAAGATTCCATCTGGATCAGGTAGATATGAGTGAGCAGATGTTCTCTGTGGATGTCCCAACCAGCTGGGACTCTCCCCCCTCTTCAGTCAAAGGGCCTTTGGTCCTCCTCCCAGATCACTTCTACATTTACACAGCCTTGTCAGAAGAGCAGGAACCAATGGGGACTGGGAGGTCCATGCTCTTTACACAACCACAAGCTTAGACACTGGGTCATGTAATCTCCGATAGACAAGTCCTGACTTGAAGACCCTTTAGCACAGAACAAGTGACCATAAGTCTAGGCTTCTGGTGATATTCAGCACTGGAGGAAGCTTGCAGCAGTGTTTTCTCCCGGAAAGATAAGTATTAAACGTCTCATTTGGATAAGGGGAAACACTAAAACAGAGTTTTATGGTAACATTTAGCTATAAGTTTGCTGGAAGAAGAAGAAGGACCAACCTAAGAAAGACTCAATCTGTGTTCTCATATCTCTGCTACTCTAACTAGGAGTGACACACAACCTAATACTGCCAGCTGAACCCCAGGACGGGTATCAGTACAGGGAGGGGACCATTATCAACCTATTATTATCTGATATCACTCAGCTCCCGCCCTACTCTGGACCAATCAGTGTGCAGTAACAGAGCAGAGATAAGAGAAGAATATATAATGGGTCACCTGTGCTGATCTCTGTAGAAGTGTCCTCCTCTATGAATGTCCTCATCATTCCAGCCTCCTCCGTGTATTGCTGATCATCCCTCACATACGTGTCTTCTACGTCATCCTCAACTTTCATGTTCATTAGATCTTCAACCTCAACTTTTATGTTCATCAGATCTTCATCCTAAACCAACAGAATGGCAGAAAATAACATCTGTAACATAGAAGTATTTATGATGTGAGATCACATAGAAAATATCATCTTGTAGAGTCCACACATCGTCTCCACATGTTAGAGTGTTCAATCACTTTATGTTCCCGACCCTCAACTCCACCTACCTGATGACAGTGAGGGATGGTGTGACCTTCCTGTGTGGAATCCCCGGAATACAGAGGACGGGGACATCTCTCTGATGGGTTTCTGTTATAAGCTGACTCCACTGTGATGTCCTTGTAGAGATCCTTGTGTCCTTCAGAAAGCTCTGTCATCACTCCATACTCCTCATCCTCCTCTTCATACTCTTCTTTAACCTCAACTTTAGCATCACTCAGGTTTCCACTCTGATTATATAATAAAAATGACATCAATGGTAACAATGCAGATAATGTACAGATCCTAATGATACTATCAGTGATTGTTCCTCATCTACCTGATCAAGTTTTGCATGCTTGTGATCTTCCTGTGTGGAATCCCAAGAAAACCGAAGATGGGGATCTTTTTCTTGTGGGTTCTTGTTATTAGGTGTCTTCATTGTAACATCCATGTGTCCTTCTGAAAACTCCTTCATCACACCATACTCCTCATCCTCCTCTGTAAACTCTTCTTTAACAACAATATTATCATCCCCGAGGTTTCCACTCTGAATATATAATACAATTTTTATTGTGACAAACATGCTTGTGTATAAATCATAACTACCAATGATTGTTCCTCATCTACCTGATGATGGTGAGGGATGGTGTGACCTTCCTGTGTGGAATCCCGGGAATACAGAGGACGGGGACATCTCTCTGGTGGGTTCCCATTACTGGGTCCATCTGTAGGAAACACACACACTGACTGAATACATTGTTTCTATGTGTTTATCGGATGATGGGGGATCTAGGTGGATCCTCCGTACTGCTCTCTCCTTTACAATAAAGTCTCCTCTTACCCGGTGATGTGAGGGGCAGCTGATTCTCCATCATGACGTCCTTGTAGCGATCCTTGTGTCCTTCTAAATATTCCCACTCCTCCGTGGAATAATCGACAGTGACATCCTGACACCTTATAGGAACCTGACACACACAATGATACAGTCACCATCCAGACACATCCCTTGTCTGTTACTGGATAATGTCCCAGAATTCCCAGCACCGCTCACCTCTCCTGTCAGCAGCTCCATCATCTTCTTGGTGACTTCTAGAATCTTCTTCATGTTGTGTCTCTCAGGTTTTAGGGAGTCACATGGAGGCACTGTGATGGTCATATGATCACCTGACTTCAGAAGAGGAAATCTCTGTATTGGAGAACCAATAGGAATATTATGTTAGAATCCCAGAATCCTCCTCACCTCTCCGGTCAGGGCTGTGTTTTATTAATAGAGATAAGAGTGATGTCATGTGACCTCCCAGAATCCTCCTCACCTCTCCGGTCAGCAGGTAGATAATCTCCAGGGTTAGGTTTAGTATCCTCTTGGTCATATGACCCTGATCTTCCTCCATCATCATTGGTCATGTGATCTATAAAGGTTTCCCTGTAGACCAATAAATAGTTTTTAAAATGAGTGCCCTTTCACTTTAAACACGGCACTTTTCTAAAACACAAACAAGAGGGCATCTACAAACAGAGCTTCTGACAAACTGAAGGTTATCTGCATTTCCCCATCCAGCTTGTTTCTCCCAGACTGACTACTACTCTGTCCTCCCTGTAACCTGTTCCCTCTACCACTCTTTCCATAATAATGTCTTCTCTCCCTAAACTCTCATTCCTGTATACATCTTCTCCTCCTCCAAAATACGCCCCTTCTTAACGAATGACACCTTAAAGCAACTAATTCACTCCCAGATTATCTCTTGTCTTGACTACTGCAATTTCCTTCCGTTGGCTGACCTCTACGGAGGATATCCCCCCTACAGTCTATCATGATTGTTGCTACCAGACTCATCCACCTTACCAATGGCTCTGTGTCCTCCACCCCCCTCTGCCAATCCCTCCACTTACCTCCATTCAGTGTCCTCCACCCCCGTCTACCGGTCTTTCCACTGGCTTCCATTCAATGTCCTCCACCCCTCGTTGCCAATCCATCAACTGGCTTCCATTCAATGTCCTCCACCCCTCGTTGCCAATCCATCAACTGGCTTCCATTTAGTGTCCTCCACCCCTCTCTGCCAATCCCTCCACTGGCCTCCATTCAGTGTTCTCCACCCCTCTGTGCCAATCCCTCCACTGGCCTCCATTCAGTGTCCTCCACCCCTCTCTGCCAATCCCTCCACTGGCCTCACCTGATAAATAACATTCAAAATACTAACAATAACATACAAAGCCATCCATAACTCTGTCCTAAGCTACATCAGCAAACGTGTCTCAATATATCACCCAAACCGTCCCCTCCACTTCTCCCATGACCTCCTGCTGTCTGTCTCCCTCATCACCTATGCTCTCCTTGGGGACTTCCCTGGAGCCTCACCGATCCTCTAGAACTCCCAACCCTAATCTGTGTAAATCAAAAATAAGATCTTATGCCAGTTCCAGCAAGATCTCCTCTCTACTTCTTCCCGACTCACCTCTCAGGCTGTAATCCCTATTTATACTTGACATCACTTCCTGTCTGTACCCGACATCACTTCCTGTCTACCATAGAGACTTCCTGTACTGGGTAGAAGTGAGATCGCCACCTTGTGGAGGTCAGAGGAACCGCAGCCTCGATAAACGTCTCGTATTGTGAACACATCTTGTGCAGTTTTATGTATGTACTGTACACCGATCAGCTATAATATTAGGATCACTGACAGGTAACGTGAATAACACTGATTAGATATGTGCACGCTGGAAATTTTTTGTTTACTTTTGGATGCATTCGTTCATTGAAGAATTTTGTTTCAGACAGATACGAATCGGGCGGATTCAATATTTTCCGATGCTAGTCCAACCCACCAAGAGAAATGGCATTGGCTTATTGGATAATATCGACTGGCGTCATGTGCATCTGAATTAACCAATTTCAGATCCGTTTGTTATCTGAATCCGAATTATCGGAAGAATTTGAAAATTGTATTAATTCCCCCTGGACTCCAACTACTATCACATCGTGTGACCTCATCTGAATGAAACAAATGCTTTTATTAAATTTCGTTATAACTTTTTTTCCACGTTCGTTGACATTCGTTACTTTGTCTATTCGGAGATTCATATACACTGCTCAAAAAAATGAAAGGAGCACTTTTTATTCAGAGTATAACACCAAGTCAATGAAACTCCTGGGATATTGATCTGGTCAGTTAAGTAGCAAAGGGGGTTGTTAATCAGTTTCAGCTGCTTTGGTGTTAATGAAACAATGAGGGCAACAATGAGACGACCTCCAAAACAGGAATGGTTTTACAGGTGGAGGCCACTGACATTTTTTCCCTACTCATCTTTTGTGACTGTTTTTCACTAGTTTTGCATTTGGCTAGGGTCAGTGTCACTACTGGTAGTATGAGGCCATACCTGGACCCTATAGAGGTTGCACAGGCAGTTCAACCCCTCACCGGATGGCACAAGAGCATGGAGGAGATTCCAGGAGACAGGCAGTTACTCTAGGAGAGCTGGACAGGGTTGTAGAAGGTCCTTAACCCATCACCAGGACCGGTATCTGCTCCTTTGTGCAAGGAGGAACAGGATGAGCGCTGCCAGAGCCCTACAAAATGACCTCTAGCAGGACACTGCTGTGAATGTCTCTAACCAAACAATCAGAAACAGACTTCCTGAGGGCCCAATGTCCTCTAGTGGGCCCTGTGCCCACGGCCCGGCACCGTGAAGCTTGTTTGGCATTTGCCATTGAACACCAGAATTAGGTTCACCCTGAGCACATGTGACAAACGTGAAAGGGTCTGGAGAAGCCGTGGAGAACGTTATGCTGTCTGTAACATCGTTCAGCATGACCGGTTGGGTGGTGGTCAGTGATGGTCTGCGGAGGCGTATCCATGGAGGGACGCACAGACCTCTACAGGCTAGACAATGGCACACTGACTGCCATTAGGTATTGGGATGAAACCTTTGGACCCATTGTCAGACCCTACACTGCTGCAGTGGGTCCTGGGTTCCTCCAGGTGCACGACAATGCCCGGCCTCATGTGGTGAGAGTATGCAGCCAGTTTCTGGAGGATGAAGGAATTGTTACCATTAAGTGGCCCCCACACTCGCCTGACCTGAATCCAATAGAACACCTCTGGGACATTCTGTTTTGGTCCATCTGACACCACCAGGTTGCACCTCAGTTTAGTCAGGAGCTCAGAGATGCCCTGGTCCAGATCTGGGTGGAAATACCCCAGGACACCATCCGTCATCTCATTAGGAGCATGCCCCGACGTTGTCAGGCATGCATACAAGCACGTGGGAGCCATACAAACTAATGAGTACCATTTTGAGTTCCTGCACAGAAATTTCAGCATAATGCACTAGCCTGTTGCATCATTTTTTCAGGACGGCTGAAAAAGCCTATAATTATTAATGAGCCTGGCCAGAAAAGGATTTGGGTGAAAGATGGAAGGTTGATGAAGGAGGAGGCCTCCAGAGAAGGCAGGGTTCTGCTTCAAGGCTGGAGGAAGGAAGGAAGAAAGCTGACAGAGGGAGCTTCAGTCCACTGGGGAAGGACAGCCTGCATATCCTGGAAATGAGCCAGCCTAGTAGAAGGCCTGAAAGCATTTCTGTCCATAGTTTCAGGACAACGACAGTGTGAGTACCTCTACAGTCCCTGCGCCTATAGGGGAGAAGTCTGCTAGATGCACATTCTTGGCAAGTCTTCAGGGAACAGCTTATTGCTTACCCAATCCCTTGCCTTGGGAACAGATACTATAGCCAGGTGGACTTTTTTTTTTTTTATTAGGGGACTGAGAGCTCCTACAAGTTGGGACGTTGCTAAAAATCCATTCAAGGGCATCAAACTCAGAGGAGGGGATTACTTTGCTAAAGACTGTTGCTGTTCTGGTGTGAATACAGCCAAGTATCTATTGTTGCAGTGTGCCAGAGAAGGAAGCTGTCCTCATTTTTCGTCATTAAGTTGGGCATCCCATAACCCCTTTTAACCTATCCAAGGTAAAATCCCAAATAAATCCTAGCAACCAAACCCATGGACTACTTCTATGGGTTTGTCTGGATGCAAGTGGTAAAATGTGTGTTGCCTGGCTGTGAAGACTATAAGGGGAACCAAAACTCAGTGGCTCTTTAGGGGGTAGCGCTACGACATAAACCACCTACCTAAACATTGTAGGTGACCAAGTACACCCCTTTATGGAAATGGTATTCCATGATGGCAGTGGCTCCTTTAGCAGGATAATGTGCCCCATCACACTGCAAAAATGGTTCAAGAATAGTCTGAGGTACAGAGCAGGTTTGAGGTATTGACTTGGCCTCTAAATTCTCCATATCTCAATCTGTGGGAGACCCCACCTTGCTACTGACAGCTCACCATGGCAAGAGAGGTAGAAATTATCTTGTCCTGGAGTAGAACTTCACAGTACAGCCTTTTCTGCTGTTAACATACCAGGCATAGACAATTGGCAGGCAGAAATCCTCAGCTTGCACTGAATCCAAGGAAGAGGTCTCCTTACCCAAAGGTGTTCCAGGACCTGTGCCACAGGTTGTGGATGCAAGATGTTGACCTCTTGGCATTCAGCTTCAACGAAAACCTGGGCAGGTTTGTCTCCTGTTCTTGTTAAGCCTTGCCTCCCCTAAAACTTTTTCCTTGTTTGCTCTGTGACTAATGCCTCATACACACGCATCGATAGTTTCCCGTGAATTTTGGGCCAACGTCCGATTGGCCGATTTTCGGCTTGTTAGTATGATGCTTTCGACAACCGACTCCGACTTTTCGGCCGAATAAAATCTGGTGTGCAGGCTATAAAATTTTTGTTGGCCGTCAACACAACGGCCGATTTTCCGTCAGTCAGTACAGATTTCGGCAGACAAAAATCTGATGAGCAAGATTGGGCATGCTCAGAGAAGAAAAAACACACGGAAAGTAAACCAGCACATGACATCACTTCTGAAGTTGTTTTTTATTGGCCGAGAAAATTTGTGTGCAGTCTAGAGCACATTTCAACCAACACAACAACACTGGACAAAAGTCGGCCGATCGCTCGGCCGATAACCGTTGCGTGTGTACGAGGCATTAGGAGGTAATTCTAATTATCCTGAGAGCTTTGAACCAGCACATGGACATATGGTCTGACCTGATCAAACTCCTGGCTAGACACTCCATGCGCTCTCACAGATTGTCCTCATCTTCTGTCTCAAGGACCGGTTTACCACCTGATTTACAGTTGATGAGTTTAATGGTATGGCTATTAAAGCCTAAGTTGTGAGCGATAGAGTCATCTGAATCAGGGATTCCCACGCTGTTAAAACTAGGTAGTCTAGCTTTTCATAAGGTCTACCATCACATATGAAAGGTATACTTCGCTTGGTGTGAGGCAAGAAAGTTTTATCCAACTAAATTTCTGTGGGAACGAATCCTCTCCTTTTTGGAAATGGGTCTGGGCCAGCCTTCAAGCCTTGGCGCCACCAAGGGTCAGCTTTCTGTGTATCTGATAAGGTTCCAGAGACCCCTGGCTTCCCATTCTTTGATCAAGACCTTTGTTCAAGATGTTTTCCATGTAATTCCTCCTGTTACCTCACCTGTAAATCCATAGGATTTGAATTTGGGTCCCTTGGCACTTCAAAACAGGGAGTATCCCTGTTCCGCTTTCTCTCAGAAGGTTGTTTCTAGGGAGTACGTCAGCCTTTGACGAAATGCGTAGGGAAGGGCCAATGACATCATCAAGCATGTCATATTTGCCGATCGGTACAGCTGTTGGCCTGTACACAGATAACTGCTTTTGAAATGCATGTAAAGGGGAGCACTTTACTAGACTTTAAGCAACAAGGTGTTTGGCTGGTTTACACTATTGTGGGCATTCCTTCTTTTGTTCATATATGGTTGCTGGCATTGCAAGTTGGAGATTTGATACTGGAAGTGCTTTGAAGGAGTTGCGCTGGAGTGTTAATCTATTATGACGGTCATGATCACATTGTAATTGGGGGTCATGGTGTACTGGTATTTTTTTTCCCACAGTGTCAGGGTACTGCCAACATCTTGGCCAATCAGCGAATTCGCACATTGGCGCGAATACGCATGCACGCCCAAACACGGGCAAACGCAGTCCGAAATGTGCGTAATGGCGCTTGGCGCCAAACGGCCTATTTAAAGCCAGCAACCACAACAACTAGTTGCTGGATGATCAACAGCCTCCCGTGTTCCCTGTGCCTTGTAAACCTGCTGATCTTGACCTCCTGTTGCCGACTCGGACTGTTTGACTTGCTTCTCCTGGCTCCTGACCCCTTGGCTTGCTCTTGGATTCCTGTTGTCTTCTCCAATACTTGACCTCGGCTTGGCTCCTGACTTCGCTCCAGTATTCCCCAAGTTTGTTCCTGTTTGTACCTTGTTACTGCCTGGCTTGCCAAAGTGTTCCAGACCTGCTTGGAACTTCACAACAAGTTTGTTTCCTGCCTGCATCTGGTCATCCCAACCAGCAACCCGTGCTACTTTGGGCACAGCACTCCCTGTCCCCTGTCCCACTTCCAGGGGTGTCGCGTTCGCCGGCCTATGGGGGGGGGTGGGGATTACCACCCAGAAGAGGCGCCGATTGGCTGCCTTCTGGGGGCGTAACCTGGGCGCAGGTCATAGCGCTAGGACACCCCCACTTTCGTTATACCCGGCTGTGATTGGTCCAGTCTCCAGCCTGGACCAATCATCATCCAGGACATCTGATTGCTGACCCCGCTGACGTCGCAATGGGGGCGGTGCGTGCGTCAGTCACGCACCGTCACCGCCCGATCTCCTTCCCGCCGCCCGGACCGATCGGAAGACCAGAAGACTGAAGAGGACAAAACGAGCAGCGCCATGGACGGTTCCCGGAATCCCGCTGCCGTCAGAAGAAGAGGACTCGAGGAGAGGAGCAGCGCCGTGGACGTCTCGCAGGCAGCCCAGGAGGAGAGCAGGTAAGTGATTGAAGCCGACCTGTGCCCTCACCTGTACCATGCCGCCTATACCATCACCTGTGCCATGCCTATACCATCACCTGTGCCATGCCTGTACCATCACCTGTGCCATGCCTATACCATCACCTGTGCCATGCCTATACCATCACCTGTGCCATGCCTGTACCATCACCTGTGCCATGCCTATACCATCACCTGTGCCATGCCTATACCATCACCTGTGCCATGCCTGAGCCATGCCTGTACCATCACCTGTGCCATGCCTATACCATCACCTGTGCCATGCCTGTACCATGACCTCAAAGTCACGCAATTTTTTTACCGCGTTTTTTGCCGCAAAGCAATACCAATTACATTTTTCTTTTTGCGCCCCCCCCCCCCCCCCCAAAAAAAAATTTTGAGCACCAGCCGCCACTGACTCCAGGTTCGGATCAGGTACGTGACACACAGGCACCAGGATCACTTTTCACTCGGAGAGATGGCTATTTAGAGGACCTTTTTGCTTGATTGCTATCTTCACTGGGATTTGTGGACTTTTTACTGCATTGCAGCCCTTGAGTAATAACAGATTTTTGGACTTTCCTTATATTTGCTCACTTTTATTTAAATTTTAGTGTCTGTGTCTACCTATTAATTAAAACTATTTATGGTGTATACTGTTAGGTGACTTATTGTAAAAAGTCTTAAACTCGTGTGGATAGCTCAGTCTGTGCTCACATTGATCTTGTTTGTATTCTGCATTGGCTAAAAATGAACTCAAAATAAAGAAGTCAGTTAAATTATTTTTATATTGGAGGCACGGTCATTCGATCAATTTTTAGCTGACTAAATGAATAGTTCAGGCATTCCCTGACACAACATAATTTGTTTACTCTTTTTGGGTATATCTTCACATTTATACTGTTTGTTATAATAACCCCACTAATAAAGAACGGGTCACCAAACGTACTCATCTACAACACATGGAAGGTCCGACAGCCCAACTTTGTGATAAATGTAATCATTATGTATCTACCTGGAGCACTTAGATTCACTACATGAGCACTGATCGCATCAGAAGTCAGCTATAGTATCCTGGATCGCTAACCTAACTGTGAAGCAGGGGCATAACTACAAGGGTTGCAATTGCAACCGGGCCCTATACTCCAGGGGGCCTGTGCGGCTCCCTTGTACACCTGGATAGGAGGGGCGGCGGGGGGGCAGCATGTAGAGAAATCACTGCCCTCCTTTTTCCTCCTGTAGCTGCCCCCTGTAGCTGGTTCCTCTGTATGCTTCCCCCGACACTCCTCCTATCCAGTTCACTTGTGTTCTGCTGTCTCTGGGCCCCTGTGCTCCTCTGGTCCCCCCCACTGTGCTGCCCCCCCACTGTGCTCCCTCCTCTCTCCTGCCAGCTGCTGCATGGGAGGTGTCTCAATAGAGAAAACCAGGAAGGGGTCGGTAAATATGCAATTTACCAGCTCCTTCCCTTTCTGAATGGACAGAGTCATAGTCAGTCACATTGTAAATGATTGGCCAAAGGCAGGCTGGCTTTAGCCAATCATGGCTCAAGGGCTAAGTCCATGCCCCACACTATAGAAGGCTACTGCTTACACGGCAGCTGTGTAGAGTGTGTGATAATAGAGATTTGGCAGGTAGTTAGTGGGTAGGGTGTTGAGTCAGTTTAGTGAACAGGCATAACACACTTTTATAAATGTATGGATATGTTGTAGTCCTAGGTCCCAAATGTTAGAGATAGGGAGCAGTGTCATGCCAAGCTGACCGAGATTTCCTATAGATGCCAATGTTAACCACTTTACCACCGGAGGATTTTGCTGTCTTACGTCCGGGCCACTTTTTGCGATTCGGCGCTGTGCGACTTTAACTGACAATTGCGCGGTCGTGCGACGCCGTACCCAAACGAAATTGACGTCCTTTTTTTCCCACAAACAGAGCTTTCTTTTGATGGTATTTGATCACCTGTGCGATTTTTACTTTTTGCACTATAAACAAAAAAAGAGCGTTTATTTTGAAAAAATAACAATATTTTTCACTTTTTTTTATATGAAATTCCCCCCAAAAAAGATGTAAAAACCAATTTTTTTTTTTTAATTTTTGGCCAATTTGTTTTCTGCTACCTATGTTTGGTAAAAAAAAAAAATCGCAATAAGCGTATTTTGATTGGTTTGCGCAAAAGTTATTGCGTTTACTAACAAAGGGAAAGATTTATGTCATTTTTGGTGTTTTTTTTTTTTAACGAGTAATGGCGGCGATCTGCGATTTTTTTTGCGGGACTGCGACATTGCGGCGGACAGATCGGACCCTTGACTGACATTTTTGACACTTTTGGGGGTACCAGTGATATTACTGCAGTAATCAGTGCTATATATATGCACTGTTACTGTAAAAATGACACTGGCAGGGAAGGGGTTAATTTTATTGGAGAGGGAGGGGTTAATGTATGCCTGGTGCTTACTGACGTGTAGGGGGGGAGGTGACTGTGTGAGACATGGACAGATCGGATGTCCAGCTATGCTGAACACTCCGATCTGTCACTGCCTGTCACTGAGGAGATCCGCCCGCTTATGTTTACACAGGCGGGCGGATCTCCACACTAGATCCCCGACAATCGGGGCAGAGCAGCGGCGATCGCCGCTGCTCCTCCCCTGGCCCGACTCCCGCTGTGAATGAAAACAGCGGGAGCGCGCCTCCGGCGGCGCGCAAGTGCCGCCTACAGGGGAGGAGTCTGGCGACGTAGGTCTACGTCGTCAGACGGGAACGTGCCACTTTGCCACAGTACTATTCCAGTACTCAGAGGTAAAGTGGTTAAAGACAGGGAGCAGTGTCATGCCACGTTGACCGGGATTTTCCATAGACGCCAATGTTAGAAATAGGAAGCAGTGTCATGCCAAGCTGACCAAGATGTCCTATAGACTCCAATGTTAAGACAGGGAGCAGTGTCATACCAAGCTGACCGAGATTTCCCATAAACGCCAATGTTAGAGATAGTTAGAGATAGGGAGCAGTTACATGCCAATCTATTTCCTATTTTTCGGGTTCGGCGGCAGGCGACAAGATTGATGATGGATTTACATCGGGGGACACTATTTTTTTATTTTTATTTTTTAATAAAGGACTTGGCTTTTGTGTTTATTTTTTGTACACTTTTTTGGTGAATGAATGGGTAGGGGTAAGATGTACCCGATATTCATTCACATAGAGGGGGTGGGGTGGGATCTGGGGGGCTTGTTAAAAGGGGGCTTCCAGATTCCGTTAATCCCACCACCCGCAGACCCCGACAACCACAGCCCTTGTCCCCATCAATACGGGGACAAGGTGCTTTGGGGGGCACCCCAAAGCACCCTGCCCATGTTGAGGGCAAGGGGCCTTGTATGGTTCAGGAGGGGGGGGGGCGCTCGCTCATCACCCCCCCATCCTGGCCAGCCAGGCTGCTTGCTCAGATAAGAGTCTGGTATGGATTTTGGGGGGGACCCCACGCCATTTTTTCAATCTGTATTGCCGGGAGCCGACAATATATTACAGCCAGGAACAAGTTTAAATGACATTTTGTCCTTTAGAAATGTCAGTATTGCTGCAGCAGGCTCCATACATCGTACAGATGCCCCACTTTACAGGCACAATAAGGGGACCCCCCAGGCACGATATTTAAAGGAATTTTTCATTTTTATGCTTTCACTTTAAGCATTATTAAGATCACTGCTCCTGTAAAAACAATTGTTTTTAAAAACAATTTTTTGCATTTATACATGTCCCCCAGGGCAGTACCCGGACCCCCATACACTTTATGGCAATAACTTGCATATAAGCCTTTAAAATTAGGATTTCTTTTCATTTTTCATGTTCGTGTCCCATAGACTTTAGTAGAGTTCTCATGTTTGCTAGAACTTTTCCCTGTTCAAGGTGTTCTGGTGCGAACCGAAAAGAGGGGTGTTAAGACCATCACTAATGGTGATGTGGATGGAGGTGGTGACGGGGATGTGGATGGAGGTGGTGAAGGGGATGTGGCGGGAGGTGGTGACGGTCTGATGTGATTGGAGGTGGTGATGGTCTGATGTGATTGGTGGTGGTTATGGTGATGTGGATGGAGGTGGTGATGTGGATGGAGGTGGTGATGTGGATGGAGTTGGTGATGTGGATGGAGTTGGTGATGTGGATGGAGGTGGTGATGGCGATGTGGATGGAGGTGGTGATGGCGATGTGGATGGAGGTGGTGATGTGGATGGAGTTGGTGATGGTGGTGTGGATGGAGGTGGCGATGGTGATATTGGAGGTGGCGATGGTGATATTGGAGGTGGTGATGTGGTTGGAGGTGGTGATGTGGATGGAGGTTGTGATGGTGATGTGGATGGAGTTGGTGGTGGTGATGTGGATGGAGTTGGTGGTGGTGATGTGGATGGAGTTGGTGATGGTGATGTGGCTGGAGGTGGTGATGTGGATGGAGTTGGTGATGTGGATGGAGTTGGTGATGGTGATGTGGATGGAGGTGGCGATGGTGATATTGGAGGTGGCGATGGTGATATTGGAGGTGGTGATGTGGTTGGAGGTGGTGATGTGGTTGGAGGTGGTGATGTGGATGGAGGTTGTGATGGTGATGTGGATGGAGTTGGTGGTGGTGATGTGGTTGGAGTTGGTGATGTGGCTGGAGGTGGTGATGGTAATGTGAAGGTGGTGATAGTGATGCGGTTGGAGGTGGTGATGTGCCTGGTGATGTGGCTGGAGGTGGTGATGGTGATGAGGTTGAAGGTGGTGGTGGTGGTGATGTGCCTGGTGATGTGGCTGGAGGTGGTGATGGTGATGTGGTTGGAGGTGGTGATGGCGATGTGGCTGGAGGTGGTGATGGTAATGTGGCTGGAGGTGGTGATGGTAATGTGAAGGTGGTGATGTGGATGGAGGTGGTGATGTGGCTGGAGGTGGTGATGTGCCTGGTGATGTGGCTGGAGGTGGTGATGGTGATGTGGCTGGAGGTGGTGATGTGGCTGGAGGTGGTAATTTGGCTGGAGGTGGTGATGGTGATGTGGTTGGTGATGGTGATGTGGGTGTGGTTGGAGGCTATGATGGTGATGTGGATGGAGGTGGTGATGGTGATGTGGACGGAGGTGGTGAAGGGGATGTGGATGGAGGTGGTGAAGGGGATGTGGCGGGAGGTGGTGACGGTCTGATGTGATTGGAGGTGGTGATGGTCTGATGTGATTGGTGGTGGTTATGGTGATGTAGATGGAGTTGGTGATGTGGATGGAGTTGGTGATGTGGATGGAGTTGGTGATGTGGATGGAGGTGGTGATGGCGATGTGGATGGAGGTGGTGATGTGGATGGAGATGTGGATGGAGGTGGTGATGGCGATGTGGATGGAGGTGGTGATGTGGATGGAGTTGGTGATGGTGGTGTGGATGGAGGTGGCGATGGTGATATTGGAGGTGGCGATGGTGATATTGGAGGTGGTGATGTGGTTGGAGGTGGTGATGTGGTTGGAGGTGGTGATGTGGATGGAGGTTGTGATGGTGATGTGGATGGAGTTGGTGGTGGTGATGTGGATGGAGTTGGTGGTGGTAATGTGGCTGGAGGTGGTGATGTGGATGGAGTTGGTGATGGTGATGTGGATGGAGTTGGTGATGGTGATGTGGATGGAGTTGGTGATGGTGATGTGGATGGAGGTGGCGATGGTGATATTGGAGGTGGC
This sequence comes from Pelophylax lessonae, assembly GCF_965119305.1. Lineage (NCBI taxonomy): Eukaryota > Metazoa > Chordata > Amphibia > Anura > Ranidae > Pelophylax > Pelophylax lessonae. Next base: position 267,806,853 of record NC_138776.1, on the reverse strand, counting down.
GATGGTGATATTGGAGGTGGTGATGTGGTTGGAGGTGGTGATGTGGATGGAGGTTGTGATGGTGATGTGGATGGAGTTGGTGGTGGTGATGTGGTTGGAGTTGGTGATGTGGCTGGAGGTGGTGATGGTAATGTGAAGGTGGTGATAGTGATGCGGTTGGAGGTGGTGATGTGCCTGGTGATGTGGCTGGAGGTGGTGATGGTGATGAGGTTGAAGGTGGTGGTGGTGGTGATGTGCCTGGTGATGTGGCTGGAGGTGGTGATGGTGATGTGGTTGGAGATGGTGATGGTGATGTGGCTGGAGGTGGTGATGGTAATGTGGCTGGAGGTGGTGATGTGGTTGGAGATGGTGATGGCGATGTGGCTGGAGGTGGTGATGGTAATGTGGCTGGAGGTGGTGATGGTAATGTGAAGGTGGTGATGTGGATGGAGGTGGTGATGTGGCTGGAGGTGGTGATGTGCCTGGTGATGTGGCTGGAGGTGGTGATGGTGATGTGGCTGGAGGTGGTAATTTGGCTGGAGGTGGTGATGGTGATGTGGTTGGTGATGGTGATGTGGATGTGGTTGGAGGCTATGATGGTGATGTGGACGGAGGTGGTGATGGTGATGTGGATGGAGGTGGTGATGGTGATGTGGATGGAGGTGGTGATGTGGACGGAGGTGGTGATGGTGATGTGGATGGAGGTGGTGATGTGGATGGAGGTGGTGATGGTGATGTAGATGGAGGTGGTGATGTGGTTGGAGGTGGTGATGGTGCGAAGGAGGAATTACAGGAGGAATGATAGATGGGTCTATGAACTGATAGACTTATCATTGTAGTATACTACAGACGTCCTGAGATTTATGAGAAGGGGGAGAGTCGGCTGTTCCAACAAGCATAAGCCGGTGAAACAAAACTACTAAGACACAAGATTAAATTTGCATTTTATTTCAGGTAAATATGAAATGTTACATCTGGAAATATAATATTTCCCACTTTCAGACAGCAGGTGGCGCTCTCCAAGCAAATGAAGCTGCCTGTGCAGGCTGATGACTACTGCACAGAAATGGTCTTGTAATGTAGTCTGATCTCCCCTTCTCCCTCATCCATGTCTAGCAACTTCAATACCGGACACTTTCACCCCCTTCCTGTCCAGGCCATTTTTTTAGGATTCAGCGCAAAATTAAATTTTCATCATTTTATTCACACAACGAGAGCTTTCTTTTGGTGGTATTTATTCACCACTGGGTTTTTTTTTTACTTTTACTAAATAAAAAAAAAATGTACATTTTGAAAAAAAAAGTGTTTTTCTTTTCTTTGCATTATAAAATTTTGCAAATAAATAATCGTTCTTCATAAATTTAGCCCAAAATGTATTGTGCTTCATGTCTTTGGTGAAAATAACCCAAACCAGCGTATATTATTTAGTCTGTAGGAAAGTTATAGAGTCCTCAAACTATGGGATATACATATATATATATATATACTGTATATATATATATTACACACACATCTGAAAATCCATCAATCCTGATGTCCTGACGGGCCGATCTCATTTCCTGAGGCCGGCAAATGCCAGGACAGTGCACATGACCCCTTTTTGGAAGGTAGACAGTTGAAGGTCATTAGTAAGAGGCATTGTGAGTTTTTTTAAGTTGTCATTTTTTGTTGGAATTTTTTGGAAAATAAAATAAAAAAAACTTTATATATTTATTTATTTATTTTATTTTTTACAGATACTGTCACCAGTGCAGTACAGTGTCATCGTATAACTGTGTGGTGGAAATTAGGGACACTGACTGGTGACAGTAGCAAAAAAAAAGAAATAATTTTATATATTATACACACACTAATTATATATATATATATATATATATATACATACATACACATTATATATTATATATATATATATATACACATATACATAATTTTTTCTATTTTTTTAGATTATTATTATTTATTTTTACACAGTACATTGTACTACTCTGGGGAAGTGATCTGAATTTTTTTTAATTACAATTTTTCATTATTTTTTTGCCCCACATTTTTTTTTTTTTTTTTTACACTTTGAGGATTATTTACCAAAGCTAGAGAGGGCAAAATTAGTCACAATTCTGCAGATAAACCAATCAGCTTCCAACCTCAGCTTGTTTAATTAAGCTATAGCAATAAAACCTGGAAGTACGTTTTAAGTATGTTTTTTTTCACAATTTTTTTAACGCACTGTTACCAGAGAAATATATTATTACTATAGCAACATTGTACTACTCTGGGGAAGTGATCAGGATTTATTACTTTTTTTCATGATTTTTTAATACACTGTGACCAGAGCAATATAATATTACCAGAGCAACATTCTACTACTCTGGGGAAGGGATCAGGATTACTTTTTTCAATATTTTTTTAATACACTTTGACCAGAGCAATATAATATTACTATAGAAACATTGTACTACTCTGGGGAAGTGATCAGGATTTATTTATTATTTTCATTATTTTTTAATACACTGTGACCAGAGCAATATAATATTACCAGAGCAACATTGTACTACTCTGGGAAAGTCATCAGGATTTATTTGTGAATTATTTTCATGATTTTTTAACACACTGGTGACCAGAGCAATATAATATTACCATAGCAACATTGTACTACTCTGGGGAAGTGATCAGGATTTTTTTTATTAATTACTTTTTTTACAATTATTTTTTTAACACTCCGTGAGCAGAGCAATATAAGGTTACCTCCGTAACATTCTACTACTCTGGGGAAGTGATCAGGATTTTTTTAAAGAATGTTTTTTCATGATTTTTTCCAAACACTCTGTGACCAGAGCAATATAATTTTACCATAGTCACATTTTACTACTCTGGGGAAGTGACCAGGATTACTTTTTTCAATATTTTTTTAATACACTGTGACCAGAGCAATATAAGGTTACCATATTAACATTGTACTACACTTTGACCAGAGCAATATAATATAATATTACTATAGAAACATTGTACTACTCTGTGGAAGTGATCAGGATTTATTTATTATTTTCATTATTTTTTAATACACTGTGACCAGAGTAATATAATATTACCATAGTAACATTGTACTACTCTGGATTAATAATCAGGATTACTTTTTTTTTTTTAACAAACTGTGACCAGTGCAAGTACAATATAGTACAATATTAACATTGTACTACTCTGAGGAAGTGATCAGGATTTGTTTTTTAAGTACGTTTTTTCACTATTTTAACACACTGTGACCAGAGCAATATAATATTTCTAATGCAACATTCTACTACTCTGGGGAAGTGATCAGGATTTATTGATTACTTTTTTTCATGATTTTTTAATACACTGTGACCAAAACAAAATAATATTACTAAAGCAACATTGTACTACTCTGGGGAAGTGATCAGGATTTGTTTTCTAAGTATGTTTTTTCACGATTTTTTTTAACACACTGTGACCAGAGCAATATAATATTACTATAGTCACATTTTACTACTCTGGGGAAGGGATCAGGATTACTTTTTTCAATTTTTTTTTTTAATACACTGTGACCAGAGTAATATAAGGTTACCATATTAACATTGTACTACACTTTGACCAGAGCAATATAATATTACTATAGCCATATTGTACTACTCTGGGGAAGTGATCAGGATTTATTACTTTTTTTCATGATTTTTTAATACACTGTGACCAGAGCAATATAATATTACCATAGCAACACTCTACTACTCTGTGTAAATGATCAGGATTTTTTTAAAGAATGTTTTTTCATGATTTTTTCCAAACCCTCTGCGACCAGAGCAATATAATTTTACCATAGTCACATTTTACTACTCTGGGGAAGGGATCAGGATTACTTTTTTCAATATTTTTTTAATACACTGTGACCAGAGTAATATAAGGTTACCATATTAACATTGTACTACACTTTGACCAGAGCAATATAATATAATATTACTATAGAAACATTGTACTACTCTGGGGAAGTGATCAGGATTTATTTATTATTTTCATTATTTTTTAATACACTGTGACCAGAGCAATATAATATTACCAGAGCAACATTGTACTACTCTGGGGAAGTCATCAGGATTTATTTGTGAATTATTTTCATGATTTTTTAACACACTGGTGACCAGAGCAATATAATATTACCATAGCAACATTGTACTACTCTGGGGAAGTGATCAGGATTTTTTTATTAATTACTTTTTTTACAATTATTTTTTTAACACTCCGTGAGCAGAGCAATATAAGGTTACCTCCGTAACATTCTACTACTCTGGGGAAGTGATCAGGATTTTTTTAAGTACGTTTTTTCACGATTTTTTAACACACTGTGACCAGAGTAATATAATGTTACCATAGTAACATTGTACTACTCTGGATTAATAAATCAGGATTACTTTTTTTTTTTTTTTTTAACAAACTGTGACCAGTGCAAGTACAATATAGTACAATATTAACATTGTACTACTCTGAGGAAGTGATCAGGATTTGTTTTTTAAGTACGTTTTTTCACTATTTTATTTAACACACTGTGACCAGAGCAATATAATATTACTAATGCAACATTCTACTACTCTGGGGAAGTGATCAGGATTTATTGATTACTTTTTTCATGATTTTTTAATACACTGTGACCAAAACAAAATAATATTACTAAAGCAACATTGTACTACTCTGGGGAAGTGATCGGGATTTTTTTTTTTTTTACACATTAGGTTTGCTTATAGCAGTGCATTACACTGCTAAAGGTATTTTTTCTAAATAAAACTGATTCAGTCTGTTTTGATTACCAGTGATTGGCCAGAGCTAATCACATGGTACAAATGAGCTGTGATTGGCCCTGTCTGTACCATGTGATCACACTGACCAATCACAGCTTGCAATACAGTTCTATCTAATGGATGGCTTTAAAGGAAGCCATCCATTGGGTATAACAGTCTTGTGACGTGCGGTGAGTGGTCATGGTGGTCACATGGTACCAGCAGCGAGCTGGTACTCTGATTGGCCACGGCCAGATCGCGACTCTTGCGATCAAGCAAGATCATTGCATCCTGACAAGAGGTCATCTAAAGTCTGGTCAAAATGACAAAACCACCACCCGCCCATCAATCGGCTTTCGACCGGGCAGGAATTGGCTAGAGTCTTTCACCATGATGTCTTCTTTTGAAGCTTCTGAAGAGCCGGGGAGATCAGACTACACTGCTAGAAGGACACAACCAGCAGTAATATTCCCTCCTCTTAGAGTAAGCCAGACGCAACTTTATAAAGGGAAAAAAAAAAAATCTTACTAAATACTTCAAAGGGTTTCTTCCATGATAAAGATCAGAGGAACGCTCACCCTCGTGTTTTCTGAGGTGTCTATCAAGGTGGGCTTCTTCCCAGTGTGAGATCTCTGATGTACGGAAAAATATGATCCATATAGAAGACATTTCCCGCACTCAGGACACCAATACACCTCAAGGGTTGTGTTGGGTCTCTGATGTTTGAGAAGATAGGAAACATTTCCTTCACTCAGGGCAGGAATACGGCTTCTCCTCCGTGTGTAGCATATCGTATGTTCAAGTAAGATTGGACTTTCATGAAGGGAATTTTCTACACTAAGAAGCTTCGCATCTACTCAACTGTGTGAGACCTACAGTGTTTGTTTAACTCGTACTTGCGTGAAAAACATTTCCCGCACTCAGGGCAAGAATACGGCTTCTCCCCCGTGTGAGACCGTTGATGTTTAACAAGGTCTGATTTCTGTGGATAACATTTCCCGCACTCAGGGCAGGAATACGGCCTCTCCCCCGTGTGAGATCGTTGATGTTTAACAAGGTCCGATCTCTGTGGATAACATTTTCCACACTCAGGACAGGGATACGGCTTTTCACCCGTGTGGATTCTCCGATGTATTTTAAGATGGGCATTCTGTGAAAAACATTTCCCGCACTCGGGGCAGGAAAATGCCTTCTCCCCTGTGTGAGTTGTACTGTGAGTTAGAAGGCCTGATCTTTGTGTAAAACATTTTCCACACTCGGGACAGCAATATGGCTTTTCACCCGTGTGAGTCCTCAGATGTGCATTAAGATGGGACTTATGTGAAAAACATTTCCCGCACTCAGAGCAGGAATATGCCTTCTCACCCGTGTGAGTTCTTAGATGTCTTACAAGGTCATTTTTTTCTTTAAAACATTTTCCGCACTCCGAACAGGAATGCAGTTTCTCACCTGTGTGGGATGCCAAATGTTTGTTGACATGGGACATTAAAAAAAAACATTTCCCACACTCAGGGCAAGAATACGGCTTCTCCCCTGTGTGAGATCTTTGATGTGTAACAAGCGAATTTTTGTGTGAAAAACACTTCCCGCACTCGGGGCAGGAATATGCTTTGTCACCCGTGTGCGTTCTTTGATGTCTTACAAGGACTGACTTTTTTGTAAAACATTTTCCACACTCAGGACAGGAATACGGCTTTTCACCCGTGTGAAATAACAGATGTGAATCAACATGGGCCTTCTGTGAAAAACATCTCCCGCACTCAGGGCAGGGAAACGGCTTCTCACCCGTGTGAATTCTTTGATGTTTCGCAAGGTTTGATTTTATCGTAAAACATTTTCCACACTCGGGGCAGGGAAATGGCTTCTCCCCTGTGTGAGATCTTTGATGTAAAACAAAACAGTCATATCTTCGTGGAAAACACTTCCCGCACTCGGAGCAGGCGTATACCTTTTCCCCCGTGTGCAATGTCTGAGGTTCAGAAGGACGGGACTTCGGTGAAAAACATTTCTCAGATTCATCCATGTGATCTCCTGTGATGTCCTCATCTTCCATTTTACAGCCTGGAGATAAAGTGAGACGATCCTTTGAGGGTTTCTCCATGGCGTGTCCTGGAAAAATATAAAAACATCATCAATAGATCTGAGAGGGTTAGTTCACTTCCATCAAGATTCCATCTGGATCAGGTAGATATGAGTGAGCAGATGTTCTCTGTGGATGTCCCAACCAGCTGGGACTCTCCCCCCTCTTCAGTCAAAGGGCCTTTGGTCCTCCACCCAGATCACTTCTACATTTACACAGCCTTGTGAGAAGAGCAGAAACCAATGGGGACTGGGAGGTCCATGCTCTTTACACAACCACAAGCTTAGGCACTGGGTCATTGAACCTCTCGTTTATCATCAGAGATCAGAAGTCCTGAATTGAAGACCCTTTAGCAATAGAACAAGAGGCACTAGGCTTCTGGTGCTAAGCACCACTGGACGATGCTTGCAGCAGTATTTTCGAATGGAAAGATATGAGTTTTAGTGTTACTCCTTATCCCACTGAACAAAATAAAATAGTGTTTAATGGTAATATGGATCAACCTAAGAAAGGCTCAATCTGTGCTATATCCAGAGGCGGCTCTAGGCAAAAGGTAGACATTGAGGCCCCACTCACACCCATAATGAGAAAAAAAAAAAAAAAACTATGGCTGCAGAAAGATGCACGGATCTAGCACACAGGTGATCAGCACCACTTCCAGGGCACCCATCTCACCCATCTGACATATGGGGCCAATACTACATCTGAGACCCAGCAAGGTGACAACCCCTCTAGGAATTACCCCCCTTGGCCTTGGGAGGGGGTAAGTGGGTGTGACTGAGTCATTCCACATCCACAGAGAAAGGAGAGAGAGGGAGGGGGATCAAGAGAGAGGGAGGGGATTGAGAGAGAGGGAGGGGGGACCGAGAGAGGAGAATCGAGAAAGAGGGAGGGATAAAAGAGAGGAGAAAATCGAGAGTGGGAAATAGAGAGAGAGAGAGGGGATCGAGAGAGAGGGATAGGATCGAGAGAAAATGGATCGAGAGAGGAGAATCGAGAGAGAGAGGGAGGGGAATCGACAGAGGAATCGAGAGAGAGGGAAGGGGATCGAGAGAGGTGAACCGAGAGAGAGGGAAGGGGATCGAGAGAGGAGAACCGAGAGAGAGGGTAAGGGATCGAGAGAGGAGAACCGAGAGAGAGGGTAAGGGATCGAGAGAGGAGAACCGAGAGAGAGGGTAAGGGATCGAGAGAGGGGAATCGAGAGAGAGGGAAAGGGATCGAGAGAGGAGAACCGAGGGAGAGGGAAAGGGATCGAGAGAGGAGAACCGAGAGGGAGGGGGATCAAGAGAGGAGAATCGAGAGAGAAGGAGGGGGAATCAAGAGAGAGGGAGAGGGAATCCAGAGAGAAGAATCGAGAGAGGGGGGGGAATCAAAAGAAAGGGAGGAGGAATCAAGAGACAGGGAGGTGGGGGGGGGGAATCGAGAGAGGAGAATCGAGAGAGAGGGAGGGGGATCGAGAGAGGAGAATCAAGAGAGAGACAGGGAGGGGGGATCAAGAGAGGAAGGGGACCATTATCAATTATTGGTTGACATGATTTAGTTGCCGCCCTACTCTGAACCAATCAGTGTGCAGTAATAGAGCAGAGATAGGAGAAGAATATATTATGGGTCACCTGTGCTGATGTCTGTAGGAGTGTCCTCCTCTATGAATGTCCTCGTCATTCCAGCCTCCTCCGTATATTGCTGATCATCCCTCACATACGTCTCTTCTACTTCACCCTCAACTTTCATTTTCATCAGATCTTCACCCTAAACCAACAGAATGGCAGAAAATAACATCTGTAACATAGAAGTATTTATGATGTGAGATCGCATAGAAAATATCATCTTGTAGAGTCCACACATCGTCTCCACATGTCAGAGTGTTCAATCACTTTATGTTCCCGACCCTCGACTCCACCCACCTGATGATGGTGAGGGATGGTGTGACCTTCCTGTGTGGAATCCCGGGAATACAGAGGACGGGGACATCTCTCTGGTGGGTTCCTGGTATTAGGTGGCTCCATCATATCCTTGTGTTCTTCTGAAAACTCCTCCATCACTCCATACTCCTCATCCTCCTCTTTATACTCTTCTTTAACAACAATATTGCAATCCCTGAGGATTCCACTCTAAATATATAAAAACATTTTTTGTAACAAACATGCTTGTGCATAAATTATAACCATCAGTGATTGTTCCTCATCTACCTGATGATGGTGAGGGATAGTGTGACCTTCCTGTGTGGAATCCCGGGAATACAGAGGACGGGGACATCTCTCTGATGGGTTCCTGTAGCTGGATGACTCCACCATGGTGTCCGGGTACAGATCCTGGTGTCCTTTTGAAAATTCTGACTCCTCCGTCACCCCATCCTCATCATCCTCCTCTTTTATCTCTTCTTTAACATCAATGTTAGACTCACTTAAGTTTCCACTCTGAATATATAATAAAAATGACATCAATGGTAACAATGCAGATAATGTACAGATCCTAATGATACTATCAGTGATTGTTCCTCATCTACCTGATCAGGTTTTGCATAGTTGTGATCTTCTGGTGAGGAATCCCCGGAATACAGAGGATGGAGACATCTCTCTGGTGGGTTTCTGTTATTAGGTGGCTTCATTGTGACATTCACGTGTCCTTCTGAAAACGCCTTCATCACTCCATACTCCTCATCCTCCTCTTTATACTCTTCTTTAACATCAATATTATCATCCCCGAGGTTTCTACTCTAAATATATAATAAAACATTTAATGTGACAAACATACTTCTGTATAAATCATAACTACCAATAATTGTCAATCATCTACCTGATGATGGTGAGGGATGGTGTGATCTTCCTGTGTGGAATCCCGGGAATACAGAGGACAGGGACATCTCTCTGGTGGGTTCCCATTACTGGATCCATCTGTAGGAAACACACACACTGACTGAATACATTGTTTCTATGTGTTTATCAGATGATGGGGGATCTAGGTGGAGCCTCCCTCCTGCTCTTTCCTTTACAATAAAGTCTCCTCTTACCCGGTGATGTGAGGGGCGGCTGATTCTCCATCATGACGTCCTTGTAGAGATCCTTGTGTCCTTCTAAATACTCCCACTCCTCCATGGAGAAATAGACAGTGACATCCTGACACCTTATAGGAACCTGACACACACAATGATACAGTCACCATCCAGACACATCCCTTGTCTGTTACTGGATAATGTCCCAGAATTCCCAGCACAGCTCACCTCTCCTGTCAGCAGCTCCATCATCTTCTTGGTGACTTCTAGAATCTTCTGCTTGTTGTGTCTCTCAGGTTTTAGGGAGTCACATGGAGGCACTGTGATGGTCATATGATCACCTGACTTCAGAAGAGGAAATCTCTGTATTGGGGAACCAATAGGAATATCATGTTAGTATCCCAGAATCCTCCTCACCTCTCCGGTCAGGTCTGTGTTTTATTTATAGAGATAAGAATATCGTGACCTCCCAGAATCCTCCTCACCTCTCCGGTCAGCAGATAGATGATCTCCATGGTGAGGTGTAGTATCCTCTCCGTCATATGACTCCAGTCCTCCTCCATCCTCATTGGTCATGTGATTTATAAAGGTTTCCCTGTAGACCAATAATTCATTTTTGAAAATACATGCTCTTTCACTTTAAACTCGACACTTCTCAAAAATACAAACAGAGCTCCTGACAGACTGCAGGTGAACCTGTATTTTCCCATCCAGCGTTTTTGTTTCTAGACTGACTACTACTCTGTCCTCCCTGTAATATGTTCCCTCTACCACTCTTTCCACCCTAAACTCTCATTCCTGTACCCATCTTCTCCTCCCCAAAAATACGCCCCTTCTTAACCAATGACATCTCAAGGCAAGTAATTTACTCCAAGCCTATCTCTCGTCCTGAATAATGCAATGCCTTTCAGTTGGCCGACCTCTTCACAGGATATCCCCTCTTCAGTCTATCATGGATGCTGCTACCAGGCTCATCCAACTTACCAACCACTCGGTGTCCTCCAATCCTCTCTGCCAATCCCTCTACTGGCCTCTATTCAGTGTCCTCCACCCCTCTGTTGATCGTTCCACTGACCTTCATTCAATGTCCTACACCCCTCTCTACCACTTCCTCCACTGACCTCCATTCAGTGTCCTCTACCCCTCTCTGTCAATCCTTCCACTGACCTCCATTCAGTGTCCTCTACCCCTCTATGCCAATCCCTCCACTGACCACACCTAATAAATAGCATTTAAAATACTAACGAGAACATACAAAGGCGTCTCTCTGCCCTGAGATACATCAGCAACCTCGTCTTAATATATAACCCAAGCCAGCCTATCTGTTCCTCCCATTACCTCCTGTACTCTATCCCCCTCATCCCCTCTTCCTATGCTCTGCTCGGGGACTTCTCCAGAACCTCACCTATCCTCTAGAACTCCCAACCCCGATCTGTGCAAATAGAAATTAATATCTTATTACCTCCTCTGTTGCCAACTCCAGCAATGCCTCCTCTCTACTTCCTCCCGCCTCACCTCTCACCTGGAACTTGTTATTTATACCTGACATCACTTCCTGTCTGTACCTGACATCACTTCCTGTCTTCCATAGAGACTTCCTGTCCAGGTAGAAGTGAGATCACAACCTTGTGGGGCTAAGATTAACTGCAGCCTCGATAAACGAGGCCTTGTGCCTCGATCAGCCGAGGTGCACCGGAAGTGACGAGGGTATGCATTTCTCACGGGTAGGTTTTTTTCACGGAACACCGTAACATTAGGCCCAATGACAGGAACAATACATAACATCGCAAACTGTTGGCGCTATATAAATCCTGTATAATAATAATAATATATATTGTTTCTTATATTCATTGGTCCGTGTGAATTAGAAAATGAGAGCAGTTTTTCCGGATGATTGCTATATATTCGATATGAATAAAAGCAAATTTATGCAGTGCTAGCAACAAATTAGTGATAAAAAATAATTAAAATAAACCAATCTATATCATATAAATCCAATGTAAAATAATATTTCAATCACATTAAAGTGCATAAATTTCTGTGATAATTAAATATAGTGCATATTTAGGCTAAACAAATTAATAAATATAATTTCCAAGTGAAAAGTTTAAAGTGCATAAATGGTGAAATACAGTCCTTATTGATGATCCAAAAGGTGCCAAAGGGCCAAGTGAATAAAGGTGCTTGTGAGGTGAAGGTGCCCTCTTGGTTCCCCACTCACCGGATTAAGATTGTATAAAAGCCCTTGGTTTTATTGCACATTTGCCCAGGATCTGATATGGGATTCCTCCGATGTGACCTCCGTGTTGAAATCGTCTCCGATATCACCATTAAAAGAAAAGAGGGCCATACATCGTGAAGTACATAAGGTATGTTTTATTTCCCCAAAAAACGATTGAATACTTACAGGATAAAAGATTATATGGGCATATAGCAAACAAAGAGAGTGGCGCCGCTATTAGCGTGCGTTCCACATACAGGAAGTTCCCGACCGGAAATGACGTTACGTCCGCAACCGATATATATATATATTATCACACGATCAGACAGATTTGATTCAGAAGGATTCAATATTTTTGGACGCTAGTCCAACCCACCAAAAGAAAATGCATGCGCTGATTGGACAACATCGAATGGTCTCATGTGCATTCGAAATAATGAATGGAACAAAAATCAGATCCATTTGTTATCCGAATTCAAAATATCAAATGAATTTAAAAAATATAATTAATTTCCCCATTGACCAGAACTACCAGAACGTTGACCAGAACTACTGTGATATCATCCAAGTGAAACAAGTGCCTTCATTAATTTTGTTATAACGTTTTTTCGGATTCATCGACATTCATTGCTATGTCCATTCAGAGATACGTATACATCCGAACCTCCGAAAAATAAAATCTCACCCAAAAAATGAATCATACCGATGTGAAACACACATGTCTACCATTGATTATCTCATTACAATGGCATCTGAACGTCAGTGGGATATATTTGGTAGAAAGTGAACATGTTGTCCCTGAAGTTGATGTGTTGAAAGCAGAAAAGTGATCATCACAGTTTGTTGTGTATGGGGCCACAGACTTGTGTGGCCACAGACTCGTCAGGGTTCCCATGCTGACCCGTGTCCACAGCCAAAAGTGCCTACAATAGAAATGTGAGCATCAGAATTGAACCATGGAGCAATGGAAGAAGGTGGCTCGGTCTAATAAATCATGTTTTCATTTACATCATGGCCGGATACGTCACTTACCTGGGGAAGAGATGGCACCAGGAAGCAGTATGGGAAGAAGAAAAGCCGGCGGAGTCAGTGTGATGCTTTGGGCAATGTTCCACTGGGTAACCTTTGGTCCTGCCATTCATGTGGATGTTACTTTGACACGTACCACCTACCTAAACATTGTTGCTGACCATTTACAAACCCTTCGTGGAAACTGGATTCCCGGATGACAGTGGACTTTTTTAGCAGGATAATGCACCCTGTCATACTGCAAAAATTGTTTAAGAATGGTTTGAAGAATACAACGAGTTTGAGGTGTTGACTTGGCCTTCGCATTCTCCAGATCTCAATCCAATCGAGCATCTGCGGAATGAGGAATGTGCTCAAAAAACAAGTCCGGGGCAAGCTCACCGCGGCAAGAGAGGTAAAAAAAAAAAAACTTCAGAGCAGAACTTCACAGTACCACCTTGACCGCTGTTTATAAACCAGGCAAGGCCAATTGGCAAGAAGATATCCTCAGCTGGCACTGAACCCAGAGGAGAGGTCTCCACACCCAAAGGTGTTCCAGGACCTGTGTCATAGGTGGTGGATACCAGATATGGACCCGGTTCAACATGAAGCTGGGCAGGTTTGTCTTTGGGTCTTATTCAGCCTTAACACCCCTAAAACTCCTTCCTCATTTATCCAGATGGAGGGAACTCTAGTGATCGTGAAAACTTTCAACCAACCCACACGGATGTGGTACTCTGACCTGATTAAGCTCCTGGTAGGTGGTGGTGGATACCAGATATGGACCTCTTGGTTCAACATAAAGCTGGGCAGGTTTGTCTCAGAGTCCTATTCAGCCTTACCACCCATAAAACTCCTTCCTCATTTCCTCTGCAGTATCAAGATGGTGGGAACTCTAGTGATCGTGAAAACCTTCAAATGGCCCACACGGATGTGGTACTCTGACCTGATCAAACTCCTGGCGGGTAGTGGTGGATACCAGATATGGACCTCATAATTCAACATTAAGCTGGGCAAGTATGTCTCCAGGTCTTATTCAGCCTTACCAACCCTAAAACTCCTTCCTCATTTATCCAGATGGAGGGAACTCTAGTGATTGTGAAAACTTTCAACCAGCCCACACGGATGTGGTACTCTGACCTGATCAAACTCCTGGCAGGTGGTGGTGAATACTAGATATGGACCTCCTTGTTCAACATAAAGCTTGGCAGGTTTGTCTCCAGGTATTATTCAGCCTTGCTATCCCTAAAACTCCTTCCTCATTTCCTCTGCAGTATCAAGATGGAGGGAACTCTAGTGATCGTGAAAACCTTCAACCAACCCACACGGATGTGATACTCTGACCTGATCAAACATCTGGCAGGTGGTGGTGGATACCAGATATGAACCTCCTGGTTCAACATAAAGCTGGGCAGGTTTGTCCTTGGGTCTTATTCAGCCTTATCACCCCTAAAACTCCTTCCTCATTTATCCAGATGGAGGGAACTCTAGTGATCGTGAAAACTTTCAACCGGCCCACACGGATGTGGTACTCTGACCTGATCAAACTCCTGGCAGGTGGTGGTGGATACCAGAAATGGACCTCCTGATTCAACATAAAGCTGAGCAGGTTTGTCTCAGAGTCCTATTCAGCCTTACAACCCCTAAAACTCCTTCCTCATTTTCTCTGCAGTATCAAGATGGAGGGAACTCTAGTGATCGTGAAAACTTTCAACCGGCCCACACGGATGTGGTACTCTGACCTGATCAAACGCCTGGCAGGTGGTGGTGGATACCAGATATGGACCTCATAATTCAACATTAAGCTGGGCAGGTGTGTCTCCGGGTCTTATTAAGCCTTATCACCCCTAAAACGCCTTCCTCGTTTCTTCTGCAGTATCAAGATGAAGGAACTCTAGTGATTGTGAAAACTTTCAACCGGCCCACACGGATGTGGTACTCTGACCTGATCAAACTCCTGGCAGACACTCCATGAGCTCTAACAGATTTCCCACATCATCTGTTTCAAGGACTGGTTTGCCACCGTGTTTCACAGTTGCTGGCTTTAATTTTTGGCTATTGAAGCCCAAGTTGTGAGAGATAGAGACATCTCTGAATCAGGGATTTCCACGATGCTAAAACTAGGTAGTCTAGCTTTCCATAAGGTCTACCATCACATATGGAAGGCATACTTTGCTTGGTGTGAGGCAAGGAAGTTTTACCCAAGGAAAATGTCTGTGGGTCAAATCCTGGCCTGTTTAGAAATGGGTCTTGGTCAGCCTTCAACCCTTAGAACCATCAAGGGTCAGCTTTCTGTGTGTGTGTGATAAGGTTCCAGAGACCCCTGGCTTCCCATTCTTAGATCACGCTCTTTGTTCAAAATGATTTCCATGTAACCCCCTCTGTTCCCTTCCCTGTAAATCCAAAGGATTTCATTTTAGCTCTCTTGGCACTTCAAAAAACACATTTTAAACCTACCAGGGATGATCCCCCAATTAGTAGTAACCCCCAGCTCTG
Organism: Pelophylax lessonae; assembly: GCF_965119305.1. Lineage (NCBI taxonomy): Eukaryota > Metazoa > Chordata > Amphibia > Anura > Ranidae > Pelophylax > Pelophylax lessonae. The sequence continues at coordinate 267,791,296 of NC_138776.1, read as the reverse complement.
CTGATCCCCTACTCAGTAATAACCCACACTCTACTGATCTCCTGCTTAGTAGTAACCCTAAGCTCTGCTGATCCCCCACCCAATACAAACTCCAGCACTACTGATCTCCAGCTTAGTAGTTTCCCCCAGCTCTACTGATCCCCCACTCAATAGTAACTGCAGCTCTACTGATCTCCTGCTTAGTAGTAACACCCAGTTATACTGATCCCACACTCAGTAGAAACCCCAGCTCTACTGATCCCCTGCTTAGTAGTAACCCCAACTCTGCTGATCCCCCACAAAGTAGTAACCCCAGCTCTAATGATCTCCCACTTAGAAGTAACCCCAAGCTCTGCTGATCCCCCCACTCAATAGTAACTCCAGCACTACTGATCTCCCACTTAGTAGTAACCCCAAGCTCTGCTGATCCCTTACCCAGTAGTAACCCCCAGCTTTGCTAATTCCCCACTTAGTGTTAACCCCCAGCTCTGCTGACCCCCCCACTCAGTAGTAACCCCAGCTCTACTGATCTCCCTCTTAGTAGTAACGCCCAGCTCTGCTGATCCCCTACTCAGTATTAACCCCAGTTCTACAGATCCCCCACTTAGTAGTAACCCCCAGCTCTTCTAATACCACACTTAGTAGTAACTTCCAGCTCTGCTGATCCCCTACTCAGTAATAACCCAGGCTCTACTGATCTCCTGCTTAGTAGTAACCCCAAGTTCTGCTGATCCCCCTGTGCGATAATCATGCTGTCTAATCAGCATCTTGTTATGCCACACCTGTGAGGTGGATGGATTATCTCGGCAAAGGAGAAGTGATCACTAACACAGATTTGTGAACAACATTTGAGAGAAATCGGCCTTTTGTGTACATAGAAAAAGTCTGAGATCTTTGAGTTCAGCTCATGAAAAATTGGGGCAAAAACAAAAGTGTTGAGTTTATAATTTTGTTCAGTGTATATTATATGGACAATTAAGTTGCAATTGCATTTCTGTATTTTTTGACACTTTTTGAGGATACACTTTTAAGAGGATAGATCCGTGAGACAGCGGTCTATGGCAGGATGTTTTAGTATCTTTAGACTTTTTTTTAAGTCTGATAACGGGCAGCTCTTTTATTTTATTTTGTATTATATTTTTTTCTAACATTTATTTAGAGAAAACAGTATAGGAGAACAAATGATACATAATACAGAGTCAAAGAAGGGTAGTTTCCCCCCACATATAAAAAAAGGATAGGGATAACAAAGCATACAGTAGAGACAGGAGGTACGCAGCCCAAATTGTAGAAGTTCAGGTAACAACAATAAGACCTTTATATTATACCTTTATAATAAGACAATAGTGTAACTAAGGACAGTTCGAAATGTAATATACTGCCATTAAAGGATGAACAGTAGCAAACTGCAGACCTGAGACATGTTGAGGTCAGCTTCTAGGAGCGGGGGTTCATTTCAGAAGTGTCAAAAATAGGGTCAGGTAGGACATATTTAGCTGGGGGAGCCTGAGCTTAAACCAACCGAACAAAAGAGCTGGTTGAGGCAGGAGGTCCCGTAGAGGAAAATGGACAGTTGAATAGCAGTAGAGGAAGGAAAAGGAAAAATATGGACGAAAAGAGGAGAGGGTAAAGGGAGGAAAAGTAGAAGAGAGGGGGAGGGTTGCTGGGGGGAGGAAGGGGTAGGGAGAGAGGAGGGAGGTCCGGGGCCTGTAAACAATCAAGGCTGGAAAAGAGGTGGACTACAGGAGGGGTAAAGACATTTTGTATTATATATTATTCACAGTTTGTCCGGGTGTGAGATATTAGATATGGTCCACCCGCTACCTGCAGAAAACTACTGGATGGGGATACAGACTTTTTCGATACAAGGCCTGCAACAAAAATCGGAAAGGATGACTCTACTGTACTTTGAGACAACACTAAAGCCCCATTATAAGAGTAAGAAAGAGACTGCCAAGATCAAGAACTTTTTCTTTTCTGTGATCACTTAATGTTGGGAGTCCTGATCATTAAGGAAATTGTGGACCAGTGACAACGGAGGTTAAATGGCTTTTAGTGTATTCCTATTGCATAGATATTATTGTCAGTTTTCTTTGGCTAGTAAAGGATAGATAACATTTGAAAATGTGTATGTATGCATATTTATAATACTCTATATAACTCGTTTTATTTTATCTGTGAATGTAAAAAGCTTCTACGCAATAATATTAATATAGTAACGGGTTTGTTTCCTTGGGTTTATTACAAGAATTAGATAGCCCAAAAAAGAAAAAGCTAAATATCTTGTGGTTGGCGGTGGTGATGGTGATTTGGTTGGATGCTATGATGCTAATGTGGAGGTAGTGATTATGATGTGGTTGGAGGTTGTGATGGTAAACTGGTTGGAAGTTGTGATGGGGATGTGGTTGGTGGTGGCGATGGTAATGAAGTTGGAGGTTATGATGGTAATGTAGTTGGAGGGGGCGATGGTAAAGTGTTTGGAGGGGGCAATGGTGATGTGGTTGAGGGTGGCGATGGTAAAGTGGTTGGAGGTGGCGATGGTAAAGTGGTTAGAGGTGGCGATGGTAAAGTGGTTAGAGGTGGCAATGGTGATATGGTTATTGGTGGCGATGAGGTTGGAGGTGGCGATGATAATTAGGTTGGAGGTTATGATGGTAATGTGGTTGGAGGTTATGATGGAAATATGGTTGGAGGTGGCGATGGTAAAGTGGTTTGAGGTGGCGATGGTAAAGTGGTTGGAGGTGACGATGGTGATGTGGTTGGAGGTGACGATGGTGATGTGGTTGGAGGTGACGATGGTGATGTGGTTGGAGGTGGCGATGGTGATGTGGTTGGAGGTGACGATGGTGATGTAGTTGGAGGTGGCGATGGTGATGTAGTTGGGAGGTGGCGATGGTGATGTGGTTGGAGGTAGCGATGGTGATGTGGTTGGAGGTGACGATGTGGTTGAAGGTGATGATGGTGATGTCGTTGGAGGTGACGATGGTGATGTGGTTGGAGGTGACGATGTGGTTGAAGGTGATGATGGTGATGTGGTTGGAGGTGACGATGGTGATGTGGTTGGAGGTGATGACGGTGATGCGGTTGGAGGTGACGATGGTGATGTGGTTGGAGGTGACGATGTGGTTGAAGGTGATGATGGTGATGTGGTTGGAGGTGGCGATGGTGATGTGATTGGAGGTAGCGATGGTGATGTGGTTGGAGGGGACGATGGTGATGTGGTTGGAGGTGACGATGTGGTTGAAGGTGATGATGGTGATGTGGTTGGAGGTGACGATGGTGATGTGGTTGGAGGTGACGATGGTGATGTGGTTGGAGGTGATGATGGTGATGCGGTTGGAGGGGACGATGGTGATGTGGTTGGAGGTGACGATGTGGGTGAAGGTGATGATGGTGATGTGGTTGGAGGTGACGATGGTGATGTGGTTGGAGGTGACGATGTGGTTGAAGGTGATGATGGTGATGTGGTTGGAGGTGACGATGGTGATGTGGTTGGAGGTGACGATGGTGATGTGGTTGGAGGTGGTGATGTTGATGCGGATGGAAGTGGTGATGTTGATGCGGATGGAAGTGGTAATAGTGCGAAGGAGAAATTATAGGTGGAATGATAGATGGGTCTATGAACTGATGGACTTATCATTAGAGTATCCTACAGAGGTCCTGAGATTTATGAGAAGGGGAGAGTCGGCTGTTCCAACAAGTACAAGCTAGCAAAACCAAACTACAACACAATATTAAGATTATACTTGTTTTTTTATTTCAGGCTAATAGGAATGTTATATTTTCCACTTTCAGCCAGCAGGAGGTACTCTCACAGCAAATGAAGCTTCCTGTACAGGCTGATTACTACTTCACAGAAATTGACAGTCTTGTGATGTAGTCTAATCTCCCCTTCTTCCTCATCCAGATTCTTTCTCACCATGAAGTCTTCCTATGAAGCTTCTGCTGAAGAGCCAAGGAGATCAGACTACACTGATAGAGGGACTCAACCAGCAGTAATATTCCCTCCTCTCAGAGTAAGCCAGACAGAACTTTAAAAAAATCTTACTATAGGCTTCAAAGTTTTTCTTCCATGATAAAGATCAGAGAATCGCTCAGCCACGTGTTTTCTGAGGTGTATATCAAGGTGGGCTTCTTCCGAGTGTGAGATCTCTGATGTACGGCAAAATCTGGTCAATATAGAAGACATTTCCAGCATTCAGGACACTAATACACTTCGAGGGTTATGTGGGTTCTCTGATGTTTAAGAAGATAGGACTTCTGTGACAAATATTTCCCACACTCAGGGCAGGAATACGGCTTCTCCCCTGTGTGAGAATATTGATGTTCAGTAAGATTGGAGTGCTGATTTTTGTGGATAAAGTTTTCCTACACTCAGGACAGGAATACGGCTTCTCCCCGATGTGTAACATATCGGATGTTCAGTAAGACTGGACTTTTATGAAGGGCATTTTCTACACTAAGAAGCTTCGCATCTACTCACCTGTGTGAGACCTACAGTGTTTGTTTAACTCGTACTTGAGTGAAAAACTTTTCCCACACTCAGGGCAGGAATACGGCCTCTCCCCTGTGTGAGATCTTTGATGTTTAACAAGGTCTGATCTCTGTGGAAAACATTTCCCACACTCAGCACAGGAATACGGCTTTTCACCTGTGTGAAGTCTCCGATGTATTTTAAGATGGGAATTCTGTGAAAAACATTTCCCGCACTCAGGGCAGGAATATGCCTTCTCACCCGTGTGAGTTGTTCGATGGTTTAGAAGGCCTCCTTTTTGTGAAAAACTTTTTCCACACTCGGGACAGAAATATGGCTTTTCGCCCGTGTGAGTCCTCTGATGCACATCAAGATGGTGCTTCTGCGTAAAACATTTCCCGCACTCAGAGCAGGAATATGTCTTCTCACCCGTGTGAATTCTTTGATGATTTACAAGGCTTTTCTTTAATCTAAAAGATTTTCCACACTCAGAACAGAAATGCGGTTTCTCACCCGTGTGAGACCTCAGATGGTTGTTAAGATGGGGTTTGAGATAAAAACTTTTCCCGCACTCAGGGCAAGAATACGGCTTCTCCCCTGTGTGAGATCTTTGATGGGCAAGAAGATGTTTTCTCTGTGAAAAACGTTTCCCACACTCAGGGCAGGAAAAAGCCTTCTCACCCGTGTGAGTTCTTTTATGTGTTACAAGGACCGATTTCTCGGTAAAACATTTTCCGCACTCAGGACAGGAATATGGCTTTTCACCAGTGTGATATCTCAGATGTGAAATCAGATGGATCTTCTGTGAAAAGCATTTCCCGCACTCAGAGCAGGGAAATGCCCTCTCACCCGTGTGAGTTCTTTGATGTTTTGCAAGGTTTGATTTTATCGCAAAACATTTTCCACACTCAGGACAGCAAAAAGGCTTCTCCCCCGTGTGAGTTCTTTGATGCAGAACAAAGTCATATCTTCGTGGAAAACTCTTCCCACACTCGGAGCAGACATGTTTCTTCTCACCCGTGTTCAATGTCTGATGTTCAGGAGGACAGGACTTCGATGACAAACATTTCCCGCCTTCCTCCATGTGATCTCCTGTGATGTCCTCATCTTCCATTTTACAACCTGGAGATAAAGTGAGACGATCCTTTGAGGGTTTCTCCATGGCGTGTCCTGGAAAAATATAAAAACATCATCAATAGATATGAGAGGGTTAGTTCACTTCCATCAAGATTCCATCTGGATCAGGTAGATATGAGTGAGCAGATGTTCTCTGTGGATGTCCCAACCAGCTGGGACTCTTCCCCCCTCTTCAATCAAAGGTCCTTTGGTCCTCCTCCCAGATCACTTCTACATTTACACAGCCAGTGATGGGAAAATTGTATATTTCATATTTCCTTATTATTGTTGGCTCACAATACCTAATCATGACTTCTAAACCTGGCTAAGGGGCCATACAGGACAAAGTCTGGTTACCTTAGCTGACTAATACTCGTGGAGACCAGCTGAGACCACTGAGACTATCCGTCCTGAGGCATCCCCTTATACCTGGCTAAGCCTTATTTAAGAGCTCCCTAGCGGGGGAGTTATTTTGAGGGGACAGCAAATTTACACTGTTATACAAGCTGTACACTCACTACTTTACATTGTAGCAAAGCGTCATTTCTTTGGTGTTGTCACATGGAAAGATAGCATAAAATATTTACAAAAATGTGAGGGGTGTACTTACTTTTGTGAGATACTGTAGCTTAAAGGCTGCTAGAAGAAGAGGGACCAACCTAAGAAAGGCTCAATCTGTGTTCTTATATCTGTGCTACTGTAACTAGGAGTGACACACAACCTAAAGCCCCGTACACACGCGTCGAAAATTGGCAGGGAATTTTCGACCAACGTCCGATCTGCCAATTTTCGGCTTGTTAGTATGATGCTTCTGACAACCGACTCCGACTTTTCGGCCGAAAAAAATCTGGTGTGCAGACTATAAAATTTTTGTTGGCCGTCAAAACACGGCCGATTTTCGTGCAGTCAGTACAGATTTCGACATCTGATTTCATCTGATGAGCAAGTCTGGGCATGCTCAGAGAAGAAAGAAAACCAACACATGACATCACTTCTGAAGTATATTTTTGTTGGGCGAGAAAATTCGTGTGCAGTCTAGGCACATTCCAACCAACAAAACACCACTCTGGACAAAAGACGGACGATCGGTCGGCCGATAATCGTTGCGTGTGTACGGGCCTAATACTGCCAGCTGAATCACATGATGAGTATCAGTACAGGGAGGGGACCGATATCAACCTATTATTGGCTGATATCACTCAGTTTCCACCCTTCTCTGGACCAATCAGTGAGCAGTAACAGAGCAGAGATAAGAGAAGAATATATTATGGGTCACCTGTGCTGATCTCTGTAGGAGTGTCCTCCTCTATGAATGTCCTCGTCATTCCAGCCTCCTCCGTATATTGCTGATCATCCCTCACATACGTCTCTTCTACTTCATCCTCAGCTTTCATGTTCATCAAATCTTCACCTCCAACATTCATGTTAATAATACCTTTATCCGAGACCAACAGGATGGCAGAAAATAACATCTGTAACATAGAAGTATTTATGATGTGATATCACATAGAAAATATCATCTTGTAGAGTCCACACATCGTCTCCACATGTCAGAGTGTTCAATCACTTTATGTTCCCGACCCTCAACTCCACCCACCTGATGATGGTGAGGGATGGTGTGATCTTCCTGTGTGGAATCCCGGGAATACAGAGGATGGGGACATCTCTCCGGTGGGTTTCTGTTATTAGGTGGCTCCATCATATTGTGCTTGAAGAGATCCTTCCGTCCTTCAGAAAGCTCCTCCACTAGACCATACTTCTCATCTTCCTCTTTATACTCTTCTTTAACAATATTACAATCTCCAAGGTTTCCACTCTGAAGGCATAATCATAACACCACCTATTGTAACAAACAAGCTTGTGTATCAACTATAATTATCAATGATTGTTACTCCTCTACCTGATCATTTTGAGGGATGGTGTGACCTTCCTGTGTGGAATTCTGGGAAAACAGAGGACGGGGACATCTCTCTGGTGAGTTCCTAGTATTAGGTGGCTCCATCATATCCTTGAGTCCATCTGAAAACTCGTTTATCATTCCATACTCCTCATCCTCTTTTTTATACTCTTCTTTTCCAACAATATTATCCTTGAGGTTTCCACTCTGAATATATAATAAAAATGACATCAATGGTAACAATGCAGATAATGTACAGATCCTAATGATACTATCAGTGATTGTTCCTCATCTACCTGATCAGGTTTTGCATAGTTGTGATCTTCCGGTGAGGAATCCCCGGGAATACAGAGGACGGGGACATCTCTCTGGTGGGTTCCTAGTATTAGGTGCCTCTATTGCAACATCCATGTGTCCTTCTGAGAGCTCCTCCATCACTCCATACTCCTCATCCTCCTCTTTATACTCTTCTTTAACAATAATATTATCATCCCCGAGGTTTCCACTCTAATTATATAAAAAAACATTTTTTTGTGACAAGCACACTTCTGTATAAAATATAACTATCAGTGATTGTTCCTCATCTACCTGATGATGGTGGGGGATGGTGCGATCTTCCTGTGTGGAATCCCGGGAATACAGAGGACGGGGATATCTCTCTGGTGGGTTCACATTACTGGATCCATCTGTAGGAAACACACACACTGACTGAATACATTGTTTCTATGTGTTTATCAGATGATGGGGGATCTAGGTGGATCCTCCGTACTGCTCTCTCCTTTACAATAAAGTCTCCTCTTACCCGGTGATGTGAGGGGCGGCTGATTCTCCATCATGACGTCCTTGTAGAGATCCTTATGTCCTTCTAAATACTCCCACTCCTCCATGGAGAAATAGACAGTGACATCCTGACACCTTATAGGAACCTGACACACACAATGATACAGTCACCATCCAGACACATCCCTTGTCTGTTACTGGATAATGTCCCAGAATTCCCAGCACCGCTCACCTCTCCTGTCAGCAGCTCCATCATCTTCTTGGTGACTTTTATAATCTTCTCCATGTTGTGTCTCTCAGGTTTTAAGGAGTCACATGGAGGCACTGTGATGGTCATATGATCACCTGACTTCAGAGGGGGAAATCTCTGTATTGGGGAAGCAATAGGAATATCATGTTAGAATCCCAGAATCCTCCTCACCTCTCCGGTCAGGTCTGTGTTTTATTAATAAAGATAAGAGTGATGTCATGTGACCTCCCAGAATCCTCCTTACCTCTCCGGTCAGGTCTGTGTTTTATTAATAGAGATAAGAGTGATGTCATGTGACCTCCCAGAATCCTCCTCACCTCTCCAGTCAGGTCTGTGTTTAATTATTAGAGATAAGAGTGATGTCATGTGACCTCCCAGAATCCTCCTCACCTCTCCGGTCAGCAGGTAGATGATCTCCAGGGTGAAGTTTAATATCCCCTCGCTCATGCGACTCTGGTTCTCCTCCATTCTTATTGGTCATGTGATCTATAAAGGTTTCCCTGTAGACCGATAATGGATAACAGAGAATTATCTGGACTGTACTGGTTGTACAGTATTAGGATGGGGGAGTATGAGGGATTATACGGCCAGGATAAAAGCAGAGGTTGGCAACACGAGATCAGGCAGATGAGCGAGAGGTAGTCTTAGAGCCAGGCCAAGGTCAGGACAGGTAGAGATCAAGCATGGTCAGGATAAGCTGGGTCAATGACAGTGCCAAACACACGAAAAGGAACATGGGTAACAGCTGAAGATCAGAGAGCAACCTCCGAGAGCAGTTGCTGCGCTCATATAGGCCATTTGGCATCAGTGTCAGTGGCGAATGCACACACACCTACGTATATAAGCGCACCTGGCCACCCCTCTCTGCCAATCCCTCCACTGGCCTCAGCTCCTTTCTGACAATCCCTCCACTGGCCTCCATTCAGTGTCCTTCTCCCCTCTCTACGGATTCCTCCATTGGCCTCCATTCAGTGTCCTCCACTCCTCTTTGCCAATCCCACTACTGGCCCCATTCAGTGTCATCCACCCCTCTCTACTGGCCTCCATTCAGTGTCCTCCACCCCTCTAAGCCAATCCCTCCACTGGCTTCTATTCAGTGTCCTCCACCCCTCTTTGCCATTTCCTCCACTCGCTTCCATTCAGTGTCCCCCCCCCCCCCCTTCCTGCTAATCCCTCCATTGGCTTCCACTCTCCTAATAAATCAAATTCAAAATACTAAAAACAACATACAAAGCCATCCACAGAGCTGCCCTAAGCTTCATCTCCAACTTCGTCTCAATATATAACCCAAACCGTACTCTCTTATCTCCTCCTCCATGCTCACCTCTGAAACTTCTCTAGAGCCTTACCGGCCATCTAGAACTCCCAACCCCGATCCATGTAAATAGAAAATTATATCCTATTACCTCTACCAGCAATGTCTCCTAATTCCTCCCGACTCACCTCTCACTCGGTAAATCCTATTTATACCTGACATCACTTCCCGCCTGTACCTGACATCACTTCCTGTCTTCCATAGAGACTTCCTGTTTGGGTAGAAGTTAGATCACCACCTTGTGGAGCTCAGAGGAACTGCCACCCCGAGAAACGTCTCGTAGTGTGAACACATCTTTTGCAGTTTTATGTATGTATTGTACAACGATCAGCCATAACATTATGACCACTGACAGGTAAAGTGAATAACATTGATTATATCATTACAATGGCATCGGAAAGTCAGTGGGATATATAAGGCAGCAAGAGAACATGTTGTTTATGAAATCGATGTGTTGAAAGCGGAAAAAATCTTCATCTCAGTTTCTTGTGTATGGGGCTGTGTAGCCGCCGTCCAGTCAGGGTGTCTATGCTGACCTGTGTCCACAGCCAAACAAGCCTACAATGGGCACTTAAGCATCAGAACTAAACCACGGAGCAATGGAAGAAGGTGGCCTGATCTGATGAATTCCGTGTTACATCATGTGGATGGCCAGGTGTGTGTTCGTCGCTTACCTGGGGAAGAAATGGCAACAAGATGCAGTATGGGAAAAAGACAAGCTGGCAGAGGCAGTGTGATTCTTTGGGCAATGCTCTGCTAGGGGACCTTGGCTCCTCCATTCATGTGGATGTTACTTCGACACGTACCACCTACCTAAACATACTTGGTGACCAAGTACACCTCTTCATATTATTAACGGTATTTCCTGATGGCAGTGGCCTCTTTAGGCAGGAAAATGCACCCTACCACACTGCAAAAATGGTTCACGGATGGTTTGAGGTACAGAACAAGTTTTGAGATATTGACTTGGCCTCTAAATTCTTCAGATCTCAGTCCACAGAGCATCTATAGGACAAACCCGTCATGTAAACCCCACCTTGCAACTTACAGGATTTAAAGGATCTTTCTAAAACTGAGCTCAAAATATTTCCTCCTCACCAAGACTTTACCATTAAGATCAACGGCACAACCATTGGTCCCCCCCACATGCCAGGGTGCTGGGTGTAATCTTAGACTCTGATCTCTACTTCAGCCCCCACATCCAATCACTGCCTAAATCTTGTCGCCTTATCCTCTGCAACCTTTCCAGAATTCGCCCCTTCCTGACTAACCTCACCACAAAACAACGTATTCGCTCCTTGGTTATTTACCGCCTTGACTACTGCAACTCCCCCCTCACTGGTCTTCCTTTACACAGGCTATCCTCCATTTACTCTATTATGAATGCTCCTACTAGACTAACACACCTTATTAACCGATCTGTGACTGCTGCCCTTCTCTGCCAATCCTTTCACTGGCTTCCCCTACCCCACCATATAAAATTCAAAATACTAACCCCAACATACAAGGCCAACCACAACATCGCACCCAGCTACATCACCAACCACATCTGCAGATATCGTCCAAATCATCCTCATCCTCTCCGCTCCTCCTGCCCTCAAGCCCCCTATGTTACCTCCTTCCATGTTCACCTCCATTACTTCTCCAGAGCCTCTCCCATTCTCTGGAACTCCCTTCCCAATATGTCCAGTGAGCTCCTACCCTGTCCAACCTTTAGGCGACCCTTGAAAACTCACCTATTCAGAGAAGCCTACCCCACCTCCACCTAAGAACTGTACCCAAGTCACCTTTAGATTGTAAGCTCCATGAACAGGGCCCTCCTATTCCTTCTGGATTGAAACTGTACTCCATGTGTAAACTGTTGGCGTTATATAAATCCTCTATGATAATAATTATGCCTGTCATGAGTCTGACTGCGTTGGAGATTTAACACTGGCAGTGCCTGGGAGGACTTGAGCTGGAGGGTTAATTTTTTACGGTGGTCATGACTGGGGGTAAACGTTTTTTTTTTTTTTTCACACGGGCACAAGGATTACCTTTCACTGGAAGAGATGGCTCTTTGGAGGACCTTTTTTGCTTGATTAGTATCTTCAATGAAATTTGTGAACCTTTTACTCCATCATGGCCCATGAGCACATGCACATTTTTGGACTTCCTTTACATTTGTTCACTTTTTATTTATTTACTCTTTTTGGGCATATTTTATACTGGTGTAATAACCCCACTATTGAAGAATGGGTTACTCATCTACAACAGATGGAAGAACTGACAGCCCAACTTTGGGATAAATGTAGCCATTTTGTATTTACCCGGAGTAATTCCATTCCCTGCATGAAAAATGATCACTTCAGAGGTCGGCTATGGTATACTGGATCGCTAACTTATGAAATGAATGTGAAGGATCCACCTCTCAGTAGTTACCCAACACCCTTACTTTACCCGACTATGGTTTAGCCAGTGCAGAAAACAGAACTGTGGGAAGGACACAGCAGGCCCCACCCACTACCTGCAGAATTCAACTGGACAGGGTAACAGGCTTTTTATATACAAGACCTGCAGCAAAACGCAGAAAGGAGAACTCTACCAAGGGGTAACACTAAAGCTCCATTATAAAAGTAAGAGAGAGACTCTGAAGATCAAGAACTTTTTTTTCCCTGTGATCACTTAATGCTGGGAGTCCTGTTCATTAAGGAAATTGTGGACCAGCTATAACAGAGGTTAATGACTTTTAGTGTATCTCTACTGCATTGAGATTAATTCATTTTCTGCAGCTAGTAAAGGATAGAAAGCATTTGCATGTGTGTATGTACGCATATTGATAGTACTCTATATGTCTTGTATTGGTTTTCCTATAATGGTAAATAGTTTGTATACACGGCAATTTTGTTCAGAACAAGTATATTATTATAGTAATGAGTTTGTTTCCTTAGGTTTACTGCAAGAATTAAAGAGCCGAAAAAAGAACATGCAAAATTTCTTGTGGCTGGAGGTGGTAATGGCGATGTGGTTGTGATGGTGATGTGGTTAGAGGTGGTGATGGTAATGTGGTTGTAGGTGGTGATGTGGTAAGAGGTGGTGATGGTAGTGTGGTTTTGGCAATGTGGTTGGAGGTGGCGATGGTAATGTGGTTGGTGGTTGGAGGAGGTGATGGTGATGTGGATGGAGGTGGTGATGGTAATGTGGTTGGAGGTGGTGATGGTGATGGGGTTGGAGGTGGTGATGGGGTTGGAGGTGGTGATGGGGTTGGAGGTGGTGGTGGTGATGTGGATGGAGGTGATGTGGATGGAGCTGATGATGGTGATGTGGATGGAGGTGATGATGGTGATGTGGATGGAGGTGATGATGGTGATGTGGATGGAGGTGGTGATGGCGATGTGGTTGGAGATGGCGATGTGGTTGGAGGTGGTGATAGTGATGTGGATGGAGGTGGTGATGGTAATGTGGTTGGAGGTGGTGATGGTGATGGGGTTGGAGGTGGTGATGATGATGTGGTTTGAGGTGGTGATGGTGATGTGGATGGAGGTGATGATGGTGATGTGGATGGAGGTGATGTGGTAATGGGGTTAGAGGTGGCGATGGTGCGAAGGAGGAATTACGGGTGGAATGATAGATTGGTCCATGAACTGATGAACTTATATTAGCATCTACTACAGACTTCCTGAGAGACAGAGAGGTGACTGTTCCAACAAGTATAAGCTGGTAAAACAAAACTACTAAGACACAAGATTTAGATTATATTTTATTTCAGGTAAATATGAAATGCTACATCTAGAACGGTCATATTTTCTACTTTCAGCCAGCAGTTGGCGCTCTCCAAGCAAATGAAGCTGCCTGTGCAGGCTGATGACTACTACACAGAAGTTGTCAGTCTTGTAATGTAGTCTGATCTCCCCTTCTTTCTCATCCATGTCTAGATTTTCTCTCACCATGAAGTCTTCCCTTGAAGCTTCTGCTGATGAGCCGGGGAGATCAGACTACACTGCTACAGGGACTCAACCAGCAGTAATATTCCTTCCTCTCAGAGTAAGCCAGACAGAACTTCATAAAAATAATCTTACTAAAGCTTCAAAGTGTTTCTTCCATGGTAAAGATCAGAGGAATGCTCACCCCCGTGTTTTCTGAGGTGTATATCAAGGTGTGCTCCATCCCGGCGTGAGATCTCTGATGTACGGCAAAATATGATCCATATAGAAGACATTTCCCACACTCAGGACACGAATACACCTCAAGGGTTTGTGTGAGTTCTCTGATATTTGGTAAGACAAGACTTCTATGAAAAACATTTCCCGCACTCAGGGCAGGAACACAGCTTCTCCCCTGAGTGAGACTATTGGTGTTTGACAGGCACTCAGGGCAGAAATATGTCTTCTCACCCGTGTGAGTTCTATGATGACTTACAAGGCCATTTTTTTCTCTAAAACTTTTTCCACACTCAGAACAGGAATGCGGTTTCTCACCTGTGTGAGACCTCAGATGGCTATTAAGATGGGTCTTGAGACTAAAACTTTTCCCACACGCAGGGCAGGAATACGGCTTCCCACCCGTGTGCAGTCTGGTAAAAATAATTTCTGGAGCCTCAAGCCAGGAGGAGGTTTGGGATTTTTTAGGCAAAGATTTGAAATGGTTTTATATAAAATAAAGCAATTTATTGATACATTTTTAAAACCATACAAGTTTTTTTGGTGTAGGGCTATTGGCCCGATTGTGCAAAGAGGTGATAAAGAGTTGAGTTGTACAGTGAGAATGGTGACTTGGTGATAGTATGAATATGTTTCTCTGTTCACCGGACTTGATTACAAGTTATTGGGACAGAGATAACAGCCGCAATAACCGACGCGTTTCGGCTTGGCAGCCTATGTCAAGGATATCACAGTATCTGTAGTTATAACAAGAAAGATGGTGTTGCGGCCGTCACGTACCTCTAGCTTTACCACACATACGTGACGGCCGCAACACCACATGATCCCGACGCGCAGTACTGCGCATGCGCGGAGGGTATTTAAACGCCGGGGAACGAAGCAGTACGCCAGTCCCTTCCAGGGGAGGGAGATGTGCGGACCTGCTCAAGCGCTGCTGCAATCCAACCAAGCTCTACAAATCATGTAAGTCTTTTCCCTTCTGACTGAACAAATTACCAGCTAACTCCAAGGAACATTACCTAAAGCTTAAAACTACCAAACATATATTTTTTTCCTTGGAAGAGTAGGTGTATTAAAATATCTTTCTTGTTATAACTACAGATACAGTGATATCCTTTACAAAGGCTGCCAAGCCGAAACGCGTCGGATATTGCTAAATGTTATCTCTGTCCCAATAACTTGTAATCAAGTCCGGTGAACAGAGAAACACATTCATACTATCACCAAGTCACTATTCTCACTGTAAAACTCAACTCTTTATCACCTGTTTGCACAATCGGACCTATAGCCCTACACCAAAAAACTTGTATGGTTTTAAAAATGTATAAATAAATTGTTTTATTTTATATAAAACCATTTCAAATCTTTGCCTAAAAAATCCCAAACCTCCTCCTGGCTTAAGGAACCAGAAATTCCTTTTACCTTATTGACCCAGGGATGTTGGCAAAACATATATAAGGCATTCAGAGAATCCTAAAAAACCACCCATGTGAGTTCTTTGATGTTTTTCAAGGTCTGATTTTTCTGTAAAACATTTCCCACACTCAGGGCAAGAATACGGCTTCTCCCCTGTGTGAGATCTTTGATGTGCAACAAGAGAATTTTTCTGCGAAAAACATTTCCCACACTCAGGGCAGGAATACGGCTTCTCCCCTGTGTGAATTCTTTGATGTTTTACAAGGTGTTGTTTTTGTCTAAAACAATTGCCACACTCAGGACAAGGATATGGCTTTTCCCCCGTGTGAAACTTCAGATGTGAATTAAGATGACCCTTCTGTGAAAAACATTTTCCACACTCAGGGCAAGGAAATGCCTTCTCACCCGTGTGAGTTCTTTGATGTTTTACAAGGTTTGATTTTATGGCAAAACATTTTTCACACTCAGGACAGGGAAATGGCTTCTCCCCTGTGTGAGTTCTTTGATGTAGAACAAAGTCATATCTTCGTGGAAAACTCTTCCCGCACTCGGAGCAGACATGTTTCTTCTCACCCGTGTTCAATGTCTGATGTTCAGGGGGACAGGACTGCGATGACAAACATTTCCCGCTTTCATCCATGTGATCTCCTGTGAGGTCCTCATCTTCCATTTTACGCCCTGGAGATAAAGTGAGACGATCCTTTGAAGGTTTCTCCATGGCGTGTCCTGGAAAAATATAAAAACATCATCAATAGATCTGAGAGGGTTAGTTCACTTCCATCAAGATTCCATCTGGATCAGGTAGATATTAGTGAGCAGATGTTCTTCGCAACCAGCTGGGACTCTTCCCCCTCTTCAGTCAAAGGTCCTTTGGTCCTCCTCCCAGATCACTGCTACATTTACACAGCCTTGTCAGAAGAGTAGTGTTTGGGAAAATTGTATATTTCATATTTCCTTATTGTTGTTGGCTCACAATACCTAATCGTGACTTCTAAACCTGGCTAAGGGGCCATACAGGACAAAGTCTGGTTACCTTAGCTGACTAATACTCATGGATGCCCGCTGAGACCACTGAGACTATCTGTCCTGAGGCATCCCCTTATACCTGGCTATTGGTAAGCTCTATTTAAGAGCTCCCTAGTGGGGGATTTTGCTGTCTGGGGTGAAACTGACTATATGGACAAGCCAGCCCACTAATCTCCTTTCAGGAATGTGCCATTTTTCTTAGAAGGTTATTTTGCCCCATTGGAGGGTGGGTTGGCCATTCCTTACACATGTCCTATATCACCACAGCCAAAACGTGAAAGATCTAAGTCGCACATCAGAGCTTGCAGTCATGCAGGCGTCTGATCACCTGTGCACCACACTGCACAAGCAGGTGGGACACCGTGGTGGCAACAGCATCTTTAGTGAAGAATTCTTGTTAGATCTTCTAATATCTGTATTAAACTTATTGGTAACCTGAGTAATATTTGTGTGATCTCTCTTTGCACATAACAAATACAACCCCAAAAATGTAAATTATCACATGACCGTGACAAAACAAGCAGACACCAATGGGGACTGGGAGGTCCATGCTCTTTGAACAATCACAAGCCTAGGCACTGGGTCATGTGATCTCGGATAAACAAGAGGTCCAAAGTTCAGGCTTGAAGACCCTTTGTCATAGAACGAGTGACCATAGGCCTAGGCTTCTGGTGATATGAAGCAGTGGAGGGAAGTTTTTTTAGTATTCCCCCCCCCCCCCAATAATAATCCATCACTCACGTTCCTGGAGAGAAATCTAGAGTGCTGTAGCAA
Source organism: Pelophylax lessonae (assembly GCF_965119305.1). NCBI lineage: Eukaryota > Metazoa > Chordata > Amphibia > Anura > Ranidae > Pelophylax > Pelophylax lessonae. The sequence continues at coordinate 267,774,130 of NC_138776.1, read as the reverse complement.
CCACCAGCTGGAGACTGGATTAGAAAGCCACAATGAAGATATTTGCCAGCACACTACGGATCATCAAGTTGAGTCCAAGCAGTTTTTACTGAAGCATGAACACATCACCATAAAGAAAGTGCAACGTTTCGGAGCCACGCAGGACCCCTTCCCCAGGCTTGTGATCGCCTGCCATGCCTGACGAACAGATCCTGCGTGGCTCTGAAACGTTGCTCTATCTTTATTGTGATGTGATCATGCTTTAGTAAAAACTGCTTGGACTCAACTTGATGACCTGTGGTGTGCTGGCAAATATCTTCAAATTAGTATTTCCCCCTATCCCAATAAGACATTTAATAGATATTTATGGTAACATTTAGCTATAAGTCTGCTGGAAGAAGAGGGACCAACCTAAGAAAGGGTCAATCTGTGTTCTCATATCTGTGCTACTGTAACTAGGAGTGACACACAACCTAATACTGCCAGCTGAACCAGAGGACGGGGATCAGTACAGGGAGGGGACTATTACCAACCTATTATTGGCTGATATCACTCAGTTCCCACCCTACTCTGGATCAATCAGTGAGCAGTAACAGAGTAGAGATAAGAGAAGAATATATTATGGGTCACCTGTGCGGATCTCTGTAAGAGTGTCCTCCTCTATGAATGTCCTCATCATTCCAGCCTCCTCTGTATATTGCGGATCATCCCTCACATACGTCTCTTCTACTTCACCCTCAACTTTCATCTTCATCAGATCTTCACCCTAAACCAACAGAATGGCAGAAAATAACATCTGTAACATAGAAGTATTTATGATGTGAGATCACATAGAAAATATCATCTTGTAGAGTCCACACATCGTCTCCACATGTCAGAGTGTTCAATCACTTTATGTTCCCGACCCTCAACTCCACCCACCTGATGATGGTGAGGGATGGTGTGACCTTCCTGTGTGGAATCCTGGGAATACAGAGGACGGGGACATCTCTCTGGTGGGTTCCCATTACTAGATCCATCTACCTGATGAACGTGAGGGATGGTGTGACCTTCCTGTGTGGAATCCCGGGAATACAGAGGATGGGGACATCTCTCCGGTGGGTTTCTGTTATTAGGTGGCTCCATCATATTGTGCTTGAAGAGATCCTTGTGTCCTTCAGAAAGCTCCTCCACTAGACCATACTTCTCATCTTCCTCTTTATTCTCTTCTTTAACAATATTACAATCTCCAAGGTTTCCACCCTGAAGGCATAATCATAACACCTATTGTAACAAACAAGCTTGTGTATTAACTATAATTATCAATGATTGTTCCTCATCTACCTGATGATGGTGAGGGATGGTGTGATCTTCCTGTGTGGAATCCCGGGAATACAGAGGACGGGGACATCTCTCTGGTGGGTTTCTGTAGCTGGATGACTCCTCTATGGTGTCCTGGTATATATTTGTGCGTTCTGTTAGAGCCTCTGACTCCTCCATCACCCCATCCTCCTCCTTTGTCTCTTCTTTAACCTCAACTTTGGAATCTCTCAGGTTTCCACTCTGAATATATAATAAAAATTACATCAATTGTAACCAGACATGGGAGTAAGTCACAAGCAAGTCTCAAGTCTTAACCTTTAAGTCTCAAGCAAGTCCCAAGTTACTGTGGCGAAAAGCAAGCAAGTCAAGTCGTGTCCCTGCTAGAAGTCAAACAAGTCATTTATTTTTGTCAAGTCACAAATCAAGTCAAAATACCGATCTACCCCAATTTTCATCTTTAAATCAGTTAAAAGTCAGTGGTCAGGAATTGTTTTGTTTTAATTTCAACATTAACAAAACTGCTTAGTGCTTTTTTTCTTGGCATATTAAAGAAACACTTTGAATGCCCAAACAGCTCGAAATCCTTTGTCCGGTCATCAACACCACAGTCACTAAAAACATGTTAAGTATTTCCATTGTTAAACATTCAGTGTCCTAAAAATCAGAACACACTGAGGTGTTTTAAGTGACTGTGGAGTCCGAAACATAACAGGCACATTCATTTTGCTTTAACCGCTTGCCGACTGCTCACAGTATATTTACTGCGGCAGTCGGCCCCTCACAGGCAGAGTGACGTAGGTCTACGTCGCTCGCCTGTGAGGCTCTGGGGAGCGAGCGCGCGCCCGCGGAGGCGCGCGCCCGCGGAGGCGCGCTCCCGCGCGGTCACGGACCCCCCCGCGCGTGTGACCAGCGGACCCGATGTCCGCCGGTCACTCGGCGATCGGCGGGGGAGAAGGAGAATGTCAGGCAGCTTGTGTAAACAAGCCACCTGTCATTCTCCTCGCTGTAAAAACACTGATCACTCGGATCTAGTATGTAGATCCGTTGATCAGTGTCCTTACAGCTAGAGCCACAGCCAATCACAGTAAGAATCACGCCCCTAGGGACACACACAGCCCCTCCCTCCCAAATAAAGTTAACCCCTTCACTACCAGTGCATTTTTACAGTAACAGTGCATATATATAGCACTGATTACTGTAGAAATGTCACTGGTAACCCCAAAAGTGTCAAAAATGTCAGTCAAGGGTCCGATCTGTCCGCCCCAATGTTGCAGTACCGCAAAAAAAATCGCAGATCGCCGCCATTACATGTTAAAAAAAAAAACACCAAAAATGACAGAAATCTTTCCCTTTGTTAGTAAACGCGATAACTTTTGCGCAAACCAATCAAAATACGCTTTTTGCGATTTTCTTTACCAAACATAGGTAGCATAAAACAAATTGGCCGAAAATTTAAAAAAATTTTGATTTTTACATTTTTTTTTGGGGGGATTTCATATAAAAAAATGTGAAAAATATTGTTATTTTTGCAAAATGTACGCTCTTTTTTTGTTTATAGCGCAAAAAGTAAAAATCGCACGGGTGATCAAATACCACCAAAAGAAAGCTCTGTTTGTGGGAAAAAAAGGACGCCAAATTTGTTTAGATACAGCGTCGCATGACCGCGCAATTGTCTGTTACAGTCACGCAGTGCCGAATCGCAAAATACCCTCTGGTCGTTTAGCAGGAAAATCCTCCGGGGCTTAAGTGGTTAACACATCTTGAGAAAATACAAATATTTAATAACTTAAAAAAGTAAAGTCATTTTGAGTCATATGTCTCAAGTCAAAGTCAAGTCTCAAGTCCTCAAACTGGTGACTTAAGTCAAGTCATGTGACTTGAGTCCCCCACCTCTGATTGTAACAATGCAGATAATGTACAGATGCTAATGATACTATCAGTGATTGTTCCTCATCTACCTGATCAGGTTTTGCATAGTTGTGATCTTCCTGTGTGGAATCCCTGGAATACAGAGGACGGGGACATCTCTCTGGTGGGTTCCCAGTATTAGGTGCCTCTATTGTGACATCCATGTGTCCTTCTGAGAGCTCCTCCATCACACCATACTCCTCATCCTCCTCTTTATACTCTTCTTTAACAACAACATTATTCTCCGTGAGGTTTCCACTCTGAATATATGATAAAACATTTATTGTGACAAACACACTTCTGTATAAAATATAACTACAGTATCAGTGATTGTTCCTCATCTACCTGATGATAGTGAGGGATGGTGTGATCTTCCTGTGTGGAATCCCGGGAATACAGAGGACGGGGACATCTCTCTGGTGGGTTTTTGTAGCTGGATGACTCCTCCATGGTGTCCCGATACAGATCTTTGTGTTCTTCTGGTAATTCTGATTCCTCCATCACCCCATCCTCATCATCCTCCTCTTTTATCTCTTCTTTAACCTCAACTTTAGAATCTCTCAGGTTTCCACTCTGAATATATAATAAAAATGACATCAATGGTAACAATGCAGATAATGTACAGATCCTAATGATACTATCAGTGATTGTTCCTCGTCTACCTGATGATGGTGAGGGATGGTGTGACCTTCCTGTGTGGAATCCCGGGAATACAGAGGACGGGGACATCTCTCTGTTGGGTTCCCATTACTGGATCCATCTGTAGGAAACACACACACTGACTGAATACATTGTTTCTATGTGTTTATCAGATGATGGGGGATCTAGGTGGAGCCTCCGTACTGCTCTCTCCTTTACAATAAAGTCTCCTCTTACCCGGTGATGTGAGGGGCGGCTGATTCTCCATCATGACGTCCTTGTAGAGATCCTTGTGTCCTTCTAAATACTCCCACTCCTCCATGGAGAAATAGACAGTGACATCCTGACACCTTATAGGAACCTGACACACACAATGATACAGTCACCATCCAGACACATCCCTTGTCTGTTACTGGATAATGTCCCAGAATTCCCAGCACCGCTCACCTCTCCTGTCAGCAGCTCCATCATCTTCTTGGTGACTTTTATAATCTTCTCCATGTTGTGTCTCTCAGGTTTTAGGGAGTCACATGGAGGCACTGTGATGGTCATATGATCACCTGACTTCAGAAGAGGAAATCTCTGTATTGGAGAACCAATAGGAATATCATGTTAGAATCCCAGAATCCTCCTCACTTCTGAGGTCAGGTCTGTGTTTAATTATTAGAGATAAGAGTGATGTCATGTGACCTCCCAGAATCCTCCTCACCTCTCCGGTCAGCAGGTAGATTATCTCCAGGGTGAAGTTTAATATCCCCTCGGTCATGCGACTCTGGTCCTCCTCCATTCTTATTGGTCATGTGATCTATGAAGGCTTCCCTATAGACCAATAACAGAAAATTACCTGGACTGTACTGGTTGTACAATATTAGGATGGGGGATTATATGGCCAGGAAAAAGGCAGAGGTTGGCAACACGAGACCAGGCAGATTAGTGAGGGGTAAGCGGAGTCTTAGAGGCAGGCCAATGTCAGGGCAGGCAGAGATCAAACGTGGTCAGGATAAGCTGGGTCACTCACAGGAACAGCTGAAGATAAGACCGCAACCTCCTAGAGAAGCTGCTACATTTATATAGGCCATTAGGCATTAGTGTCAGTGGCGAATGCATGCACACCTGCCTATATAAGCGCACCTGTCCACCCCTCTCTGCCCATCTCTCCACTGGCCTCCATTAAGTGTCCTCCTTCCCTCTCTGCCAATCCCTCCACTGGCCTCCATTAAGTGTCATCTCCCCTGCTCTGCTGATTCCTCCACTGGCCTCCATTAAGTGTCATCCTCCCCTCTCTGCCAATCCCTCCACAGGCCTCAACTCCTCTCTGCCAATCCCTCCAATCAGTGTCCTCCTCCCCTCTCTGCCAATCTCTCCACTGTCCTTGATTCAGTGTCCTCCACCCCCTCTCTGCCAATCCATCTACTGGCCTCCATTCAGTGTCATCCTCCCCTCTCTGCCAATCCCTCTACTGGCCTCCATTCAGTGTCATCCACCCCTCTCTGCCAATCCCTCCATTGGCTTCTATTCAGTGTCCTCTGCCAATCTCTCCACTGGCTTCCATTAAGTGTCCTCCACCCCCTCTGCCAATCACTTCACTGGCTCCCACCCCTCTTTTCCAATCCCTCCACTGGCTTCCATTCAGTGTCCTCCTCGTCTCTCTGCCAAACCCTCCACCCCTCTCTGCCAATATCTCCACTGGCTTCCATTCAGTGTCCTCCTCCTCTCTCTGCCAATCCCTCCACTGGCCTCAACCCCTCTCTGCCCATCCCTCCACTGGCTTCCATTCAGTGTCCTCCCCCTCTCTCTGCCAATCCTTCCACTGTGTAATGTTCTGGTACCTCTGGTACCCTTGTTCCCTATTTCTCTCTTACTAAATTGCGTCCCATCTTGTTATCCAAGAGACGCATACACCTTTAAGACCGGATGACATCATTGCCGAGCGCCGCTATGAGCGGCTATTTCAATCGCCGGCTTTCTCTCACTCATTGCTCGTTCAAACCACATGTTCACCGCACCTTCTCCTGTGAAGTCGGAGCTGCTGACATTTCCCTTTGCTGAACTGAAGCCGGAACCTCGCTGCTGATCCGTATCTCGCTACGGGATCACCTCTCTCTAAGGACACTGTTACTACTAACCTATCTAAGTGATAAGTACCCCACAGGGGATTCTTACTAACCAATCTCCTACTGTCATCTACTGCAATTACCAGGACTATCTGTATCTATCTATCTACTATCATCTGCATAGACAGTTAGCTCTTGGGACTACCTTCAACTATCTTTGCACTAGGTTACTCTGTCTAAGTATACTCCATCTGTGTCCTCTCACCATCTGCACTATACTTGACATCAGAACCTATCTGCTTACCATCACCTGCAACTCTCCTAATACTACTCTTAGTGTTCACCATACAATTGCCTGTCTCTCATCTATACATTCTCATATATTCTATCCCTCCATTAAACATCTGATTGAGTATATGTATATTGCATAACAGGCTGTGCACTGTGATGAAGTCCTGAGAGTTGGATATGTTGTTCAACAGAATCTCTACAAGGCTACTGAGTGTAATAATTCTGCAGCTGTAAATCCATCCACTAACAAAAACGCATGAACGTTACACACTGGCCTCCACCCTCTATGCTAATTCATCCACTGGTCTCCATTCAGTGTCCTCCTCCCCTCTCTGCCAATCCCTCCACTGGCTTCCATTCAGTGTCCTCCACCCCTCTCTGCCAATCCCTCCACTCGCTTCCATTCAGTGTCCTCCATCCCTCTCTGCCAATCCCGCAACTGGCTTCCATTCAGTGTCCTCCACCCCTCTCTGCCACTACCTCCACTCGCTTCCATTCAGTGTCCTCCACCCCTCTCTGCCCATACCTCCACTGGCTTCCATTCAGCGTCCTCCATCCCTCTCTGCCAATACCTCCACTGGCTTCCATTCAGCGTCCCCCACCCCTCTCTGCCAATCTCTCCACTGGCCTCCACCCCTCTCTGCCAATACCTCCACTCGCTTCCATTCAGTGTCCTCCATCCTTCTCTGCCAATACCTCCACTCGCTTCCATTCAGTGTCCTCCACCCCTCTCTGCCCATACCTCCACTGGCTTCCATTCAGCGTCCTCCACCCCTCTCTGCCAATACCTCCACTGGCTTCCATTCAGCGTCCTCCACCCCTCTCTGCCAATCTCTCCACTGGCCTCCACCCCTCTCTGCCAATACCTCCACTCGCTTCAATTCAGTGTCCTCCACCCCTCTCTTCTAATTCCTCCCCTTGCTTCCATTTAGTGTCCTTCGCCCCTCTCTGCTAAACCCTCCATTGGCTTCCACTCTCCTAATAAATCAAATTCAAATTACTAACAACATACAAAGCCATCCATAGATCTGCCCTGAGCTACATCACCAACTTCATCTCAATATATCACCCAAACCGTACTCTCCGCTCCTGCAAAGCCCTCCTGATCTCGCTCTCATCTCCTCCTCCATGCGCACCTCTGGAAGTTCTCCAGAGCCTTACCGGTCATCTAGAACTCCTAACCCTGATCCATGTAAATAGAAAATGATTATCTCTTCCAGCAATGTCTCCTAATTCCTAACAACTCACCTCTCACTCGGTAAATCCTATTTATATCTGACATCACTTCCCGCCTTTACCTGACATCACTTCCTGTCTTCCATAGAGACTTCCTGTCTGGGTAGAAGTGAGATCACCACCTTGTGGAGCTCAGAGGAACTGCAGCCCCAAGAAACGTCTCGTAGTGTGAACACATCTTTTGCAGTTTTATGTATGTATTGTACACCGATCAGCCATAACATTATGACCACTGACAGGTAAAGTGAATAACATTGATTATATCGTTACAATGGCATCAGAAATTCAGTGGGATATATTAGGGAGCAAGAGAACATGTTGTTCATGAAACGATGTGTTGAAAGCGGTAAAAATCTTCATCTCAGTTTGTTGTGTATGGGGCTGTGTAGCCGCAGACCAGTCAGGGTGTCCATGCTGACCTGTGTTCACAGCCAAACGAGTCTACAATGGGCACTTAAGCACCAGAACTAAACCACGAAACAATGGAAGAAGGTGGCCTGATCTGATGAATCCTGTTTTCTAATACATCATGTGGATGGCCAGGTCTGTGTTCGTCACTTATCTGGGGAAGAGATGGCAACAGGATGCATTATGGGAAAAAGAAAAGCTGGCGGAGGCAGTGTGATGCTTTGGGCAATGCTCTGCTAGTTGACCTTGGTTCATGCCATTTATGTGGATGTTACTTTGACACGTACCACCTCTAAACATACTTGGTGACCAAGTACACCTCTTCATGGAAAAGGTATTTCCATGATAGCAGTGGCCTCTTTAAGCAGGAAAATGCACCCTGCCACACGGCAAAAATGGTTCACGGATGGTTTGAGGTACAGAACAAGTTTTTAGGTAGGACAAACCCGTCATGTAAACCCCACCTTGCAACTTACAGGATTTAAAGGATCTTTCTAAAACTGAGCTCAAAATATTTCCTCCTCACCAAGACTTTACCATTAAGATCAACGGCACAACCATTGGTCCCTCCCCACATGCCAGGGTGCTGGACTCTGATCTCTACTTCAGCCCCCACATCCAATCACTGCCTAAATCTTGTTGTCTTATCCTCTGCAACGTTTCCAGAATTCGCCCCTTCCTGACTAACCTCACCACAAAACAACGTATTCTCTCCTTGGTTATTTACGCCTTGACTACTGCAACTCCCCCCTCACTGGTCTTCCCTTACACAGGCTATCCCCCATTTACTCTATTATGACTTCTGCTGCTAGAATAATGCACCTTATTACCCGTGTGGGATCTGCTGCCCTTCTCTGCCAATCCTTTCACTGGCTTCCCCTACCCCACCATATAAAACACTAACTGAAGGAATAATCTATCCTCCATTTTGTTCTTTCAACTCCATCTTTTTACTAAAACCCTAGACTCGGCTTAATTAAAAATCTATGTAAATGTCCTTGAAAGTTTCCAGGACGTTACGCTTTGTGGTCAAATTGACCCTTAGAGCGCGTCTATTTGAAGTAACTAATCACACCTTATCATAACCCTTAGAAAAAGTCTGATGTAATTCCAATTATAACTATGCCTTATTTTAATTAGCTCATATGTAAGTAAGTGACTTGAAGCACGTAATGGTAAACTGCTATTCTTGTATCAACTCTATGTATAATCTCCTGGAAAGGAACTTCCCCTTTTACTCTCTCTTTATAAAAAGTTCTTCATTGTTTTGATAAAGCCGAGCATTCTGTGACATCGAACCTGCCGTCTCTGTGTCTCATTGAGTGCTCCTAGATATCTGAAGGAACTTTGATGCCTAGGGCCATGCGAGTCTGAATTATTGCCAACACTGACCACAACATACAAGGCCAACCACAACATCGCCCCCAGCTACATCACCAACCACATCTGCAGATATCGTCCAAATCATCCTCTCCGCTCCTCCTGTTCTTAAGCCCCCTATGTAACCTCCTTCCATGTTCACCTCCATGACTTCTCGAGAGCATCTCCCATTCTCTGGAACTCCCTTCTCCAGTATGTCCAGTGAGCTCCTACCCTGTCCAACCTTTAGGCGATCCTCGAAAACTCACCTTTTCAGAGGAGCCTTGATCAAGAACTTGTTTCCCTGTGAACACTTAATGTTGGGAGTCCTGTTCATTAAGGAAATTGTGGACCAGCTATAACAGAGGTTAATGATTTTCAGTGTATCTCTATTGCATTGAGATTAATTCATTTTCTTCAGCTAGTAAAGGATAGCATGTATGTACGCATATTGATAGCACTCTATATGTCTTGTATTGGTTTTCCTTTGAATGTAAATAGTTTGTATACACAGCAATTTTGTTCAGAAAAAGTATATTATTATAGTAACGGGTTTGTTTCCTTAGGTTTACTGCAAGAGAGCCGAAAAAAAAACATGCAAAATATCTTGTGGCTGGAGGTTGTGATGGTGATGTGGTTTTGGTGATGTGGTTAGAGGTGGTGATGGTAATGTGGTTGGTGGTGGTGATGGCGATGTAGTTGGAGGTGGTGATGGTAATGTGGTTGGAGGTGGTGATGTGGTTGGAGGTGGTGATGTGGTGGTTGTGATGGTGATGTGGTTGGTAGTTGTGATGTGGTTGGTAGTTGTGATGTGGTTAGAGGTGGTGATGGTAATGTGTTTAGAGGTGGTGATGGTAATGGGGTTGGAGGTGGCGATGGTGATGTGGTTGGTGGTTGTGATGTGGTTGGAGGTGGTGATGTGGTTAGTGGTTGTGATGGTGATGTGGCTGGAGGTGGTGATGTGGTTGGAAGTAGTGATGGTAACGTGATTGAAGGTGGTGGTGGTGGTGGTGATGTGGTTGGTGGTTGTGATGGTGATGTGGTTGGAGGTAGTGATGGTGATGTGGCTGGAGGTGGTGATGTGGTTGGAGGTAGTGATGGTGATGTGGTTGGAGGTTGTGATGGTGATGTGGTTGGAGGTGGCGATGGTGCAGAGGAGGATTTACAGGTGGAATGATAGATGGGTCCATGAACTGATGAACTTTTATTAGCGTCTACTACAGACGTCCTGAGAGACAGAAGCGGCTGTTCTAACAAGTACAAGCTGGTAAAACAAAACTACTAAGACACAAGATTTAGATTAGATATATACGATATATTTTATTTCAGGTAATTATGAAATGTTCCATCATATCATGTCATATTTTCCACCTTTAGCCAACAGGTGTCCCTCTCCAAGCAAATGAAGCTGCCTGTGCAGGCTGATGACTACTACACAGAAGATGTCAGTCTTGTAATGTAGTCTGATCTCCCCTTCTCCCTCATCCATGTATAGAATCTCTCACACCATGATGTCTTTCATTGAAGCTTCTGCTGATGAGCCGGGGAGATCCGACTACACTGCTAGAGGGACTCAACCAGCAGTGATATTCCCTCCTCGTAGAGTAAGCCAGACAGAACTTCATAAAAATAATCTTACTAAAGCTTCAAAGTGTTTCTTCCATGGTAAAGATCAGAGGAACGCTCACCCCCGTGTTTTCTTCCCAGCTTGAGATTTCTGATGTACTGCAAAATATGATCCATATAGAAGACATTTCCCACACTCAGGACACGGGTACACCTCAAGGGTTGTGTGAGTTCTCTGATGTTTGGTAAGACAAGACTTCTATGAAAGACATTTCCCGCACTCAGGGCAGGAATACAGCTTCTCCCCTGTGTGAGACTATTGGTGTTAGACAGGTTCTGATTTTTGTAGATAAAAATTTCCCACACTTAGGGCCAAAATTTTCCCATGTGTAGCATATCGGATGTTCAGTAAGATTGGACTTTTATGAAGGGCATTTTCTACACTAAGAAGCTACGCATCTACTCACCTGTGTGAGACCTACAGTGTTTGTTAAACTCGTACTTGAGTGAAAAACTTTTCCCGCACTCAGGGCAGGAATACGGCTTCTCCCCCTGTGTGAGATCTTTGATGTTTAACAAGGTCTGATCTCTGTGGATAACATTTCCCGCACTCAGGGCAGGAATACGGCCTCTTCCTCGTGTGAGTTCTTTGATGTTTACCAAGGTCTGATTTCTGTGGAAAACCTTTTCCACACTCAGCGCAGGAATACGGCTTTTCACCCGTGTGAAGTCTCCGATGTATTTTAAGATGGGAATTCTGTGAAAAACGTTTCCCGCACTCAGGGCAGGAATATGCCTTCTCACCCGTGTGAGTTGTTCGATGTTGTATAAGACCTGATATTTGTGTAAAACATTTTCCGCACTCAGGACAGCAATATGGTTTTTCGCCTGTGTGAGTCCTCAGATGGTTATTAAGATGGGTCTTGATACTGAAACTTTTCCCACACTCAGGGCAAGAATACGGCTTCTCCCCTGTGTGAGATCTTTGATGTTTAACAAGGTCTGATTTTTCTGTAAAAAATTTCCCACACTCAGGGCAAGAATACGGCTTCTCACCCGTGTGAATTCTTTGATGTTTTACAAGGTCTGATTTTTCTGTAAAACATTTCCCACACTCAGGGCAAGAATATGGCTTCTCCCCTGTGTGAGATCTTTGATGTGCAACAAGAGAATTTTTCTGTGAAAAACATTTCCCGCACTCAGGGCAGGAATACGCCTTCTCACCCGTGTGAATTATTTGATGTTTTACAAGGTCTGATTTTTCTATAAAACCTTTCCCACACTCAGGGCAGGAATACGACTTCTCACCCGTGTGCATTCTTTGATGTTTTACAAGACTTGATTTTTCTGTAAAACATTTCCCACACTCACGGCAGGAATACGGCTTCTCCCCTGTGTGAATTCTTTGATGTTTTACAAGGTGTTGTTTTTGTCTAAAACAATTCCCACACTCAGGACACGTATATGGCTTTTCCCCCGTGTGAAAATTCAGATGTGAATTAAGATGGTGCTTCTGTGAAAAACATTTTCCACACTCAGGGCAGGGAAATGCCTTCTCACCCGTGTGGGTTCTTTGATGTTTTGCAAGGTTTGATTTTATCGCAAAACATTTTTCACACTCAGGACAGGGAAATGGCTTCTCCCCTGTGTGAGTTCTTTGATGTAAAACAAAGTCATATCTTCGTGGAAAACTCTTCCCGCACTCGGAGCAGACATGTTTCTTCTCACCCGTGTTCAATGTCTGATGTTCAGGAGGACAGGACTGCG